>NC_082714.1:75986271-76301053 GCF_030144855.1 Hypanus sabinus | reverse complement strand
GGGTCAGACACAGAGTGAAACTCCTTCCACACCGTCCCACCACCCACTCCCAGGGTCAGACACAGAGTGAAGCTCCCTCCACACCGTCCCATCACACACTCCCGGGGTCAGACACAGAGTGAAACTCCCTCCACACTGACCCATCACCCACTCCTGGGGTCAGACATAGAGTGAAACTCCCTCCACACCGTCCCATCACACACTCCTGGGGTCAGACACAGAGTGAAACTCCCTCTACACTGTCCCATCACACACTCCCGGGGTCAGACACAGAGTGAAACTCCCTCCACACCGTCCCATCACACACTCCCGGATCAGACACAGAGTGAAACTCCCTCCACACTGACCCATCACCCACTCCCAGGGTCAGACACAGAGTGAAACTCCCTCCACACCATCCCATCACACACTCCGGGGTCAGACACAGAGTGAAGCTCCCTCTACACCGTCCCATCACACACTCCCGGGGTCAGACACAGAGTGAAACTCCTCCACACTGACCCATCACCTACTCCCGGGGTCAGACACAGAGTGAAACTCCCTCCACACCGTCCCATCACACACTCCCGGGGTCAGACACAGAGTGAAACTCCTCCACACCGTCCCATCACACACTCCCGGGGTCAGACACAGAGTGAAACTCCCTCCACACCGTCCCATCACACACTCTGGGGTCAGACACAGAGTGAAACTCCCTCCACACCGTCCCATCACCCACTCCCGGGGTCAGACACAGAGTGAAACTTCCTCCACACCGTCCCATCACACACTCCCAGGGTCAGACACAGAGTGAAACTCCCTCTACACCGTCCCATCACACAATCCCAGGGTCAGACAGAGTGAAACTCCTCTACACCGTCCCATCACACACTCCCAGGGTCAGACAGAATGATACTCCCTCCACACTGTCCCATCACACACTCCCGGGGTCAGACACAGAGTGAAACTCCTTCCACACCGTCCCACCACCCACTCCCAGGGTCAGACACAGAGTGAAGCTCCCTCCACACCGTCCCATCACACACTCCCGGGGTCAGACACAGAGTGAAACTCCCTCCACACTGACCCATCACCCACTCCTGGGGTCAGACACAGAGTGAAACCCCCTCCACACCGTCCCATCACACACTCCTGGGGTCAGACACAGAGTGAAACTCCCTCTACACTGTCCCATCACACACTCCCGGGGTCAGACACAGAGTGAAACTCCCTCCACACCGTCCCATCACACACTCCCGGGATCAGACACAGAGTGAAACTCCCTCCACACTGACCCATCACCCACTCCCGGGGTCAGACACAGAGTGAAACTCCTCCACACCATCCCATCACACACTCCGGGGTCAGACACAGAGTGAAGCTCCCTCTACACCGTCCCATCACACACTCCCGGGGTCAGACACAGGAGTGAAACTCCCTCCACACTGACCCATCACCTACTCCCGGGGTCAGACACAGAGTGAAACTCCCTCCACACCGTCCCATCACACACTCCCGGGTCAGACACAGAGTGAAACTCCCTCCACACCGTCCCATCACACACTCCCGGGGTCAGACACAGAGTGAAACTCCCTCCACACCGTCCCATCACACACTCCTGGGGTCAGACACAGAGTGAAACTCTCTCCACACCGTCCCATCACCCACTCCCGGGGTCAGACACAGAGTGAAACTCCCTCCACACCGTCCATCACCCACTCCCGGGGTCAGACACAGAGTGAAACTCCCTCCACACCGTCCATCACACACTCCAGGGTCAGACACAGAGTGAAACTCCCTCTACACCGTCCCATCACACACTCCCAGGGTCAGACACAGAGTGAAACTCCCTCTACACCATCCCATCACACACTCCCAGGGTCAGACAGAATGATACTCCCTCCACACTGTCCCATCACACACTCCCGGGGTCAGACACAGATTGAAACTCCTTCCACACCGTCCCACCACCCACTCCCAGGGTCAGACACAGAGTGAAGCTCCTCCACACTATCCCATCACACACTCCCAGGGTCAGACAGAATGATACTCCCTCCACACTGTCCCATCACACACTCCTGGGGTCAGACACAGAGTGAAACTCCCTCCACACCGTCCCATCACACACTCCCGGGGTCAGACACAGAGTGAAACTCCTTCCACACCGTCCCACCACCCACTCCCAGGGTCAGACACGGAGTGAAACTCCTTCCACACCGTCCCACCACCCACTCCCAGGGTCAGACACAGAGTGAACTCCTTCCACAGCGTCCCATCACACACTCCCAGGGTCAGACACAGAGTGACACTCCCTCCACACTGTCCCATCACACACACCCGGGGTCAGACACAGAGTGAAACTCCCTCCACACCGTCCCATCACACACTCCCGGGGTCAGACACCGAGTGAACTCCCTCCACACTGACCCATCACACACTCCCGGGGTCTGACACAGAGTGAAACTCCCTCCACACCGTCCCATCACACACTCCTGGGGTCAGACACAGAGTGAACTCCTTCCACACCGTCCCATCACACACTCCCGGGGTCAGACACAGAGTGAAGCTCCTCTACACTGTCCCATCACACACTCCTGGGGTCAGACACAGAGTGAAACTCCCTCCACACCGTCCCATCACACACTCCCGGGGTCAGACACATTGTGAAACTCCCTCCACACTGACCCATCACCCACTCCCGGGGTCAGACACAGAGTGAAACTCCCTCCACACCGTCCCATCACACACTCCCGGGGTCAGACACAGAGTGAAACTCCCTCCACACTGACCCATCACCCACTCCTGGGGTCAGACACAGAGTGAAACTCCCTCCACACCGTCCCTTCACACACTCCTGGGGTCAGACACAGAGTGAAACTCCCTCTACACTGTCCCATCACACACTCCCGGGGTCAGACACAGAGTGAAACTCCCTCCACACCGTCCCATCACACACTCCCGGGATCAGACACAGAGTGAAACTCCCTCCACACTGACCCATCACCCACTCCCGGGGTCAGACACAGAGTGAAACTCCCTCCACACCATCCCATCACACACTCCCGGGGTCAGACACAGAGTGAAGCTCCCTCTACACCGTCCCATCACACACTCCCGGGGTCAGACACAGAGTGAAACTCCCTCCACACTGACCCATCACCTGCTCCCGGGGTCAGACACAGAGTGAAACTCCCTCCACACCGCCCCATCACACACTCCCGGGGTCAGACACAGAGTGAAACTCCCTCCACACCGTCCCATCACACACTCCCGGGGTCAGACACCGAGTGAAACTCCCTCCACACCGTCCCATCACACACTCTGGGTCAGACACAGAGTGAAACTCTCTCCACACCGTCCCATCACCCACTCCCGGGGTCAGACACAGAGTGAAACTCCCTCCACACCGTCCCATCACCCACTCCCGGGGTCAGACACAGAGTGAAACTCCCTCCACACCGGTCCCATCACACACTCCAGGGTCAGACACAGAGTGAAACTCCCTCTACACCGTCCCATCACACACTCCCAGGGTCAGACAGAGTGAAACTCCTCTACACCGTCCCAGTCACACACTCCCAGGGTCAGACAGAATGATACTCCCTCCACAGTGTCCCATCACACACTCCCGGGGTCAGACACCGAGTGAAACTCCCTCCACACTGACCCATCACACACTCCCGGGGTCAGACACAGAGTCAAACTCCCTCCACACCGTCCCATCACACACTCCTGGGTCAGACACAGAGTGAAACTCCCTCCACACTGTCCCATCACACACTCCCATGGTCAGACACAGAGTGAAGCTCCTCTACACTGTCCCATCACACACTCCCGGGGTCAGACACAGAGTGATGCTCCCTCTACACTGTCCCATCACACACTCCCGGGGTCAGACACCGAGTGAAACTCCCTCCACACTGCCCATCACACACTCCTGGGGGCAGACACAGAGTGAAACTCCCTCCACACTGCCCCATCAAACACTCCCGGGGTCAGACACAGAGTGAAACTCCCTCCACACCGTCCCATCACACACTCCCGGGGTCAGACACAGAGTGAAACTCCCTCCACACTGACACATCACCCACTCCTGGGGTCAGACACAGAGTGAAACTCCCTCCACACCGTCCCATCACACACTCCTGGGGTCAGACACAGAGTGAAACTCCTCTTACACTGTCCCATCACACACTCCCGGGGTCAGGACACAGAGTGAAACTCCCTCCACACGGCCCCATCACACACTCCCGGGGTCAGACACAGAGTGAAACTCCCTCCACACCGTCCCATCACACACTCCCGGGGTCAGACACAGAGTGAAACTCCCTCCACACTGACCCATCACCCACTCCTGGGGTCAGGACACAGAGTGAAACTCCCTCCACACCGTCCTATCACACACTCCCGGGATCAGACACAGAGTGAAACTCCCTCCACACTGACCCATCACCCACTCCCCGGGGTCAGACACAGAGTGAAACTCCCTCTACACCATCCCATCACACACTCCCGGGGTCAGACACAGAGTGAAGCTCCCTCTACACCGTCCCATCACACACTCCCGGGGTCAGACACAGAGTGAACTCCCTCCACACTGACCCATCACCTACTCCGGGGTCAGACACAGAGTGAAACTCCCTCCACACCGTCCCATCACACACTCCCGGGGTCAGACACAGAGTGAAACTCCCTCCACACCGTCCCATCACACACTCCCGGGGTCAGACACAGAGTGAAACTCCCTCCACACCGTCCCATCACACACTCCTGGGGTCAGACACAGAGTGAAACTCTCTCCACACCGTCCCATCACCCACTCCCGGGTCAGACACAGAGTGAAACTCCCTCCACACCGTCCCATCACCCACTCCCGGGTCAGACACAGAGTGAAACTCCCTCCACACCGTCCCATCAAACACTCCAGGGTCAGACACAGGAGTGAAACTCCCTCTACACCGTCCCATCACACTCCAGGGTCAGACAGAGTGAAAACTCCCTCTACACGTCCCATCACACACTCCAGGTCAGACAGAATGATACTCCTCCACACTGTCCCATTACACACTCCGGGGTCAGACACAGAGTGAAACTCTCTCCACACAGTCCCATCACACACTCCGGGGTCAGACACAGAGTGAAACTCCCTCCACACCGTCCCATCACACACTCCAGGGTCAGACACAGAGTGAAACTCCCTCTACACCGTCCATCACACACTCCCAGGGTCAGACAGAGTGAAACTCCCTCTACACCGTCCCATCACACACTCCCAGGGTCAGACAGAATGATACTCCCTCCACACTGTCCCATCACACACTCCCGGGGTCAGACACCGAGTGAAACTCCCTCCACACTGACCCATCACACACTCCCGGGGTCAGACACAGAGTCAAACTCCCTCCACACCGTCCCATCACACACTCCTGGGGTCAGACACAGAGTGAAACTCCCTCCACACTGTCCCATCACACACTCCCGTGGTCAGACACAGAGTGAAGCTCCCTCTACACTGTCCCATCACACACTCCCGGGGTCAGACACAGAGTGATGCTCCCTCTACACTGTCCCATCACACACTCCCGGGGTCAGACACCGAGTGAAACTCCCTCCACACTGCCCCATCACACACTCCTGGGGTCAGACACAGAGTGAAACTCCCTCCACACTGCCCAATCACACACTCCCGGGGTCAGACACAGAGTGAAACTCCCTCCACACCGTCCCATCACACACTCCCGGGGTCAGACACAGAGTGAAACTCCCTCCACACTGACCCATCACCCACTCCTGGGGTCAGACACAGAGTGAAACTCCCTCCACACCGTCCCATCACACACTCCTGGGGTCAGACACAGAGTGAAACTCCCTCTACACTGTCCCATCACACACTCCCGGGGTCAGACACAGAGTGAAACTCCCTCCACACCGTCCCATCACACACTCCCGGGATCAGACACAGAGTGAAACTCCCTCCACACTGACCCATCACCCACTCCCAGGGTCAGACACAGAGTGAAACTCCCTCCACACCATCCCATCACACACTCCCGGGGTCAGACACAGAGTGAAGCTCCCTCTACACCGTCCCATCACACACTCCCGGGGTCAGACACAGAGTGAAACTCCCTCCACACTGACCCATCACCTACTCCCGGGGTCAGACACAGAGTGAAACTCCCTCCACACCGTCCCATCACACACTCCCGGGGTCAGACACAGAGTGAAGCTCCCTCTACACCGTCCCATCACACACTCCCGGGGTCAGACACAGAGTGAAACTCCCTCCACACTGACCCATCACCTACTCCCGGGGTCAGACACAGAGTGAAACTCCCTCCACACCGTCCCATCACACACTCCCGGGGTCAGACACAGAGTGAAACTCCCTCCACACCGTCCCATCACACACTCCCGGGGTCAGACACAGAGTGAAACTCCCTCCACACCGTCCCATCACACACTCCGGGGGTCAGACACAGAGTGAAACTCTCTCCACACCGTCCCATCACCCACTCCCGGGGTCAGACACAGAGTGAAACTCCCTCCACACCGTCCCATCACCCACTCCCGGGGTCAGACACAGAGTGAAACTCCCTCCACACCGTCCCATCACACACTCCCAGGGTCAGACACAGAGTGAAACTCCCTCTACACCGTCCCATCACACACTCCCAGGGTCAGACAGAGTGAAACTCCCTCTACACCGTCCCATCACACACTCCCAGGGTCAGACAGAATGATACTCCCTCCACACTGTCCCATCACACACTCCCGGGGTCAGACACAGAGTGAAACTCTCTCCACACAGTCCAATCACACACTCCCGGGGTCAGACACAGAGTGAAACTCCCTCCACACCGTCCCATCACCCACTCCCGGGGTCAGACACAGAGTGAAACTCCCTCCACACCGTCCCATCACACACTCCCAGAGTCAGACACAGAGTGAAACTCCCTCTACACCGTCCCATCACACACTCCCAGGGTCAGACAGAGTGAAACTCCCTCTACACCGTCCCATCACACACTCCCAGGGTCAGACAGAATGATACTCCCTCCACACTGTCCCATCACACACTCCCGGGGTCAGACACCGAGTGAAACTCCCTCCACACTGACCCATCACACACTCCCGGGGTCAGACACAGAGTCAAACTCCCTCCACACCGTCCCATCACACACTCCTGGGGTCAGACACAGAGTGAAACTCCCTCCACACTGTCCCATCACACACTCCCGTGGTCAGACACAGAGTGAAGCTCCCTCTACACTGTCCCATCACACACTCCCGGGGTCAGACACAGAGTGATGCTCCCTCTACACTGTCCCATCACACACTCCCGGGGTCAGACACCGAGTGAAACTCCCTCCACACTGCCCCATCACACACTCCTGGGGTCAGACACAGAGTGAAACTCCCTCCACACTGCCCCATCACACACTCCCGGGGTCAGACACAGAGTGAAACTCCCTCCACACCGTCCATCACACACTCCCGGGGTCAGACACAGAGTGAAACTCCCTCCACACTGACCCATCACCCACTCCTGGGGTCAGACACAGAGTGAAACTCCCTCCACACCGTCCCATCACACACTCCTGGGGTCAGACACAGAGTGAAACTCCCTCTACACTGTCCCATCACACACTCCCGGGGTCAGACACAGAGTGAAACTCCCTCCACACCGTCCCATCACACACTCCCGGGATCAGACACAGAGTGAGAAACTCCCTCCACACTGACCCATCACCCACTCCCAGGTCAGACACAGAGTGAAACTCCCTCCACACCATCCCATCACACACTCCCGGGGTCAGACACAGAGTGAAGCTCCCTCTACACCGTCCCATCACACACTCCCGGGGTCAGACACAGAGTGAAACTCCCTCCACACTGACCCATCACCTACTCCCGGGGTCAGACACAGAGTGAAACTCCCTCCACACCGTCCCATCACACACTCCCGGGTCAGACACAGAGTGAAACTCCCTCCACACCGTCCCATCACACACTCCCGGGGTCAGACACAGAGTGAAACTCCCTCCACACCGTCCCATCACACACTCCTGGGGTCAGACACAGAGTGAAACTCCCTCCACACCGTCCCATCACCCACTCCCGGGGTCAGACACAGAGTGAAACTTCCTCCACACCGTCCCATCACACACTCCCAGGGTCAGACACAGAGTGAAACTCCCTCTACACCGTCCCATCACACAATCCCAGGGTCAGACAGAGTGAAACTCCCTCTACACCGTCCCATCACACACTCCAGGGTCAGACAGAATGATACTCCTCCACACTGTCCCATCACACACTCCCGGGGTCAGACACAGAGTGAAACTCCTTCCACACCGTCCCACCACCCACTCCCAGGGTCAGACACAGAGTGAAGCTCCCTCCACACCGTCCCATCACACACTCCCGGGGTCAGACACAGAGTGAAACTCCCTCCACACTGACCCATCACCCACTCCTGGGGTCAGACATAGAGTGAAACTCCCTCCACACCGTCCCATCACACACTCCTGGTGTCAGACACAGAGTGAAACTCCCTCTACACTGTCCCATCACACACTCCGGGGTCAGACACAGAGTGAAACTCCCTCCACACCGTCCCATCACACACTCCCGGGATCAGACACAGAGTGAAACTCCCTCCACACTGACCCATCACCCACTCCCAGGGTCAGACACAGAGTGAAACTCCCTCCACACCATCCCATCACACACTCCCGGGGTCAGACACAGAGTGACGCTCCCTCTACACCGTCCCATCACACACTCCCGGGGTCAGACACAGAGTGAAACTCCCTCCACACTGACCCATCACCTACTCCCGGGGTCAGACACAGAGTGAAACTCCCTCCACACCGTCCCATCACACACTCCCGGGGTCAGACACAGAGTGAAACTCCCTCCACACCGTCCCATCACACACTCCCGGGGTCAGACACAGAGTGAAACTCCCTCCACACCGTCCCATCACACACTCCTGGGGTCAGACACAGAGTGAAACTCCCTCCACACCGTCCCATCACCCACTCCCGGGGTCAGACACAGAGTGAAACTTCCTCCACACCGTCCCATCACACACTCCCAGGGTCAGACACAGAGTGAAACTCCCTCTACACCGTCCCATCACACAATCCCAGGGTCAGACAGAGTGAAACTCCCTCTACACCGTCCCATCACACACTCCCAGGGTCAGACAGAATGATACTCCCTCCACACTGTCCCATCACACACTCCCGGGGTCAGACACAGAGTGAAACTCCTTCCACACCGTCCCACCACCCACTCCCAGGGTCAGACACAGAGTGAAGCTCCCTCCACACCGTCCCATCACACACTCCCGGGGTCAGACACAGAGTGAAACTCCCTCCACACTGACCCATCACCCACTCCTGGGGTCAGACACAGAGTGAAACTCCCTCCACACCGTCCCATCACACACTCCTGGGGTCAGACACAGAGTGAAACTCCCTCTACACTGTCCCATCACACACTCCCGGGGTCAGACACAGAGTGAAACTCCCTCCACACCGTCCCATCACACACTCCCGGGATCAGACACAGAGTGAAACTCCCTCCACACTGACCCATCACCCACTCCCGGGGTCAGACACAGAGTGAAACTCCCTCCACACCATCCCATCACACACTCCCGGGGTCAGACACAGAGTGAAGCTCCCTCTACACCGTCCCATCACACACTCCCGGGGTCAGACACAGAGTGAAACTCCCTCCACACTGACCCATCACCTACTCCCGGGGTCAGACACAGAGTGAAACTCCCTCCACACCGTCCCATCACACACTCCCGGGGTCAGACACAGAGTGAAACTCCCTCCACACCGTCCCATCACACACTCCCGGGGTCAGACACAGAGTGAAACTCCCTCCACACCGTCCCATCACACACTCCTGGGGTCAGACACAGAGTGAAACTCTCTCCACACCGTCCCATCACCCACTCCCGGGGTCAGACACAGAGTGAAACTCCCTCCACACCGTCCCATCACCCACTCCCGGGGTCAGACACAGAGTGAAACTCCCTCCACACCGTCCCATCACACACTCCCAGGGTCAGACACAGAGTGAAACTCCCTCTACACCGTCCCATCACACACTCCCAGGGTCAGACACAGAGTGAAACTCCCTCTACACCATCCCATCACACACTCCCAGGGTCAGACAGAATGATACTCCCTCCACACTGTCCCATCACACACTCCCGGGGTCAGACACAGATTGAAACTCCTTCCACACCGTCCCACCACCCACTCCCAGGGTCAGACACAGAGTGAAGCTCCCTCCACACTATCCCATCACACACTCCCAGGGTCAGACAGAATGATACTCCCTCCACACTGTCCCATCACACACTCCTGGGGTCAGACACAGAGTGAAACTCCCTCCACACCGTCCCATCACACACTCCCGGGGTCAGACACAGAGTGAAACTCCTTCCACACCGTCCCACCACCCACTCCCAGGGTCAGACACGGAGTGAAACTCCTTCCACACCGTCCCACCACCCACTCCCAGGGTCAGACACAGAGTGAAGCTCCCTCCACACCGTCCCATCACCCACTCCCGGGGCCAGACACAAGAGTTGCAACATTAGGGAGCCGTTAGCAGGAGACTGGAAAGGTCAGTGTGGGTTAGTGAGATGGAGGTGGCATTTAACCCCCCTCCTGGGGTTGTCTGGGGATGGGACACATCAGTGATAAGGGAGCACCAGAAGTTGAGAAATATGTGGCTATCCAGAGAGTTTCGATAAGGACCCAGGCGTCAGGGCCATATGGAGGGCTAATATAGGAGGGACTGGGTTGCAACATACTGACAAGGACAGGAAACAGACCTTTTGGTGACGTGGTCACCCGTGGGATCTGTGTTGAAACTATCAACATCGATAATATGGCTGAGGGGGAGCTATATATAACGTCTTTCACAGAGCCTGGGCTCTGGGGCCGGGAGAATGTCTCCATTGGGGAGGATGCAAAGGGTATCCAAAGTGAGTTAATATAAGGTTGAGTTTATTGTCATATGTACAGGTCCATTTACATACAGGTCCAAAGAAAAACTTGTTTGCAATAGCATCAAAGGCACATAAAGCATTGTTTGGATAAGCAGCGTTCACAAGAAAAACATATTTTAAACATAAAATATACTGAAATTTCCAAGAGAGAGCCACTTATCAATGAAACTGGCATTGTTTTAAGTGGTCAGAGTATTACTGTACTGTGGCAGTGATTGCTAACTGGCTCAAGAACTGAATGGTAGCTGTTCCTGAACCTGGTGGGGTGGGACCTGGGGGCTCTGTACTTCTTACCCAATGGTAGCTGTGAGAAGATGGCATGGCCCAGATGGAGGGGGTCTTTGAAGGTGGGCATTGCCCCCGTGAGGTAGCGTCTCTTGTCAGGATCTTGGGGCTCCAATCCTATAGCTCCCTGAAAGTGGCTGCACAAGTTCATTGGGTGGTAAAGGAGGCATATGGCTTTGCTTGCCATTATTAGTCAAGGAACTCAGCGCAAGAGTCAAGAAGTAAAGTTGCAGTTTTATAAAACTCTGGTTGCATTGCATGTGGAGAATTACATTCAGTTTGGGTTGCCCCATTAGAGGAAGGATGGGGAAGCTTTAGGAGCAGAGGAGGTTCACCAGGATGAGCTGCAGGGAGTGAGAGAGAGTTTCCTTTGCAGTGGTGTAGGCTGAGAGGAGAGTATCTTAATATTATGAGAGGTACACATAGACTAGTGAGTCAGTCTATTTTCCATGGTAGGAATGTAAAAACCAGAGTAGGTGAGAGGCAGAAGACTTAAGAGAAATGTGTGGGGCAAGTTTTTTGTTAAGCAGAGTGGTGGGTGGCTGGAATGTGCAGCTAAGGGGAAGATAGAGGCAATCAAGAGTCTCTTAGACAGATAGATATGCAGGGAATGGGACATTGTGTAGCCAGAAAGGGTAAGTTTAGTTAGAATTAGCGAATGATGGGCTGAATGGCCTGTTTTGTGGTGTGCTGTGCCTTGCCCTGATCTAAATGAACATTGTTCCCCTCTCTCCTTAGACGTGCCACAAAGTAACATCCATTACTACGCCAACCCCAGCTACCACACCCTGCCACAGCGACCACCCCTCCCTGAGCTACCCAACAACAGGAACGGCACCATAAAGGTAAGATCTCCCTCACTGGCTGGACTGGGCCAGTGGGACTGCTGAGAAGATCAGAGTCACTGTGTTCTGATTAGATGGTCCATTGGTAGGAGCCAGGGTGGTCAGTTGTGACACACTGAGAGTAGAGCGGAAACTTCCACAAGAGCAAATCCCGGCTGAGCTGAACAGACCAAAACTCAGTCAACACACCCTGTCAAATCCTGGGGCTTGGGCTTCCACACCGCCTCTTCATGGGTCATCAGGACCCCTCATTTCCAGGGGCAGTCAAAGTAAATTTATTATCAAAGTGCTTGTATGTAAACAAAGACTGATGTTAGCCAATGTGCAAATGAGGACAAATAGTGTAAATTAATAATGAGAACATAAGTTGTTGAGTCCTTGAAGGTGAGTCTATAAGTTGTGGCATCAGTTTTGGCATGAGTGAAGTTGTCCACGTTGTTTCAGGAGCCTCATGGTTGTAGGACATCCTTGACGATAACAGCAATGGGCTGGGTGGTAGGGGTTTTGATGATGAACGCCGTTTTCTTGAGGCAGCGCTCCTTGTAAGTGAGCTCAATAGTTTCTCAGTTTCCAACAAATCATGGCACTTCCACTGTGCATTTATAGAAGTTTATTAAAGTTCCAGACGACATGCTGCATCTATGCAAATTACTAAGAAAGTAGGAAGTCTAATAAAGTCTTGCCTTCTGTGTGCTGGTCCCAGGACAGATAACACCAAAGGTCCTGGCCCTCTCCAACTTCGATCCCCTAATGAGGACTGGCTCATGGAGCTCCAGTTTCTTCATCTTTCTAAGTCAATAATCAGCTTTGGTCTTGCTGACATTGTGTGAGAAGTTGCTGTTGTGGCACCACTCAGCCAGATTTTCAATCTCCCTCCTATATGCCGATTCAGCCAGCAACAATGATGACATCAGCAAACTTAAATACGGCTTTGGCGCCAACTTGGTCACACCTTCATGAATATAAAGCATATAGAGCCACTGGAGCAACAGTACTGATGCTGATGGTGAAGATGTTGTTTCCATTTCATACTAACTGGTGCTATCAGTGACAAAATCAAGGATCCAGTTGCACAGGCAGGTATCGAGGCCCAGCTCTTGGAGCTCAGTGATGAGTTTCCAGGGGATGATAGTATTGAATGCTGAGCTGTAGTCAGTGAAGAGCATCCTGATGTATGCATCTTCATTGTCCAGTTGTTCCAGACCTGACTGAAGAGCCAATGAAATGACATTGACCTGCTGTGATGGTAGGCAAATTGAAGCAGACCCAGGCCACACCAGGAGTTGATATGCTTCATGACCGATCTCTCAAAGCACTTCATCACAGTGGACAAACGTGCTACTGGATGACACGTTACCATTTCATCTTGGGTGCTGGTATGATTGAAGGGTGCTCTCACATTGGCCTCAGAGATTCAAATCACAGGTTCATCGCGGGCTGCGGTAATTACTGAGGGTGCCTCCATGGTCAGTCAAAGTGAGCATAGAATACAATGAACACATCTGGGAGCAAAATTTATCCTTTATGTCACTTGGTTTTACTTTGTAGGAGCTGATGCCATTCACAGCTGTCAAACATCCTTCTGTGATTCAAGTTTTGTGCAGAATTGCCACTTTGCATGTGAGATGACTTTTGGAGATCATACCTGGACCTCTCATAATTTCCGTAATTGTCAGACCTGAAGCCCTCAATCTAGACTGTGAATCCAGGTCTTTGGGTTGAGGAAGACGGAATGATTTTGTGGTGACACAGTCATACACAAGTCCATTTATAAAATCCTTCACAACTGTGATGTATTCATTCAGATCCTCGGAGTCCTTGAACATTGTCCAGTTCACTGGCTCAAGGCTGTCCCATAGCTGTTCCCCTGCCTCCCAGGACACCTCTTTGTTGTCCTTACCTCAGGCAGGAATTCTTGATGGTAGTGTCAAGTGTATTGGGTCTGCAGCTGATGATAGTTGGCAAAGATTTCTTCAAGGCAGCCCGATGAAAGCCTTCAGCAAAGGATGTGAAAGGCATCAGGTTAGGTTGTTTCTTGTTTGTTAACCAATGGTTTCAGTGAAATACTTTGGGAGGGGAAATGGGTCGGGCTGTTCCCAAGGGATAGAGCTGGGACAGAGTAGAAGAGATTGGGTCTAACACTGACAGTCGCTGGACTTTTTCACCACAACTCTGTGTGCTTGGTATGCCCCACCTACTCACTGTCCTGCCTGCTTCCCAACCCCCAACAGAAGACCAACAACCAGCTGTTCCGGAGCAAGAACAACCTGGAGGTGGAGGGTCCTGGGCCACTGCCGGACTGTAACGCCACCTTGCCCGCTGACTGGAAGCACAGTCCCAAACACAAGGAGCTGGGTAAGGCCACGAAGTGAAATCACCGTGCCCGAGTCTACGTCCAGCATCCTTACCCCTCCCTGTCTGCGGCCAAGCACACACACCACTGACCCACAAAGGTTCTGCTGGCCGATCTGTGCTGAGGGTGGGTTGTGGGTTCAGTGGGTCTGTGCCCTCAAGGAGAACGTAGTTGGGGTGGGCCAATGGTCCTCGTTCTGGTCTGAGCAGAGTTGAATCCCCACCCTTCCGAATTTCTGCCTTCTCTTCCCTCTGTCCCACACCCCCTCTCCCACCAGTATAAACCCTCCATCTGTCCATAACCCATCCCTACTCTGCCCTCCATTATTTTCCTGTTCCCCAGTCTCCTGCACAGTGTCAAAGATCGGAACGGAACCGGTGTTTCTGGAGCTGGGGCGGTGTGCCAGCAGGATGTTTAGTCTGCAAGCTGTGGGTTGATGTGTCACGCTTTGTAAGGAGGTCAGAGTTGCAGCTCAGAGATGGAAGACTGTACTTACAGACTCTTTTCTCCCTCCCAAACCCCTCAATCCCTCGACTCTCTACCCATGTTCTTTACTCCTCTATCTGCTTCCTTGCTGAGTTTGTTCTCTCTACCGTCCCCTCCTCGCTACACCACTGTCCACTCCCACTCAATCTGCCCTCCGCCCCGTCCCCATCCCCTCTCTCTGTACTCTGACCACAGGTGTGCGTCCAATGGACAGGAGCTACAGTTGCAGCAACAGTCTCCCCAAGTACAGCAACACAGGTAGTGACATTCCCCCGCACCCCCTTCACCATCTCACCCGCTCGTCCCCTGCCCACCCGCTTAGTTCCCCCCCACCACCTCCCCATCCACCCAGCACTTCCTCCCAGAACTTTTCTGGACTCGTCCTCTCCCACTCGGTGTTGGTGACCCTGCCCTGTACCCCCAGTACTCTCAGCTTCTGGGCCCGACGTCGGCTCCAACGATGGGTCAGTGAGCAGTGGGGAGAATGTCTACGCCACCATCCAGGACCTGCCCTCGCTGGAGGGGAAACTCCCCGAGTGCAGCTACGTGGAGATGGGGTCGCGAGGTGGACATGATGAGTCATTCGTTGAGAACCGAGCCAACGCTGAGGATGGAAGGGAGAAGGCCAGCGGAGGTGAGGGGAATGGAGTGAGCAGAGATGGTGGAAAGTGAAAGGGAAGGGGGAGGGGGGAATGGTGACCGGGAGGGGGAGTGGAAAGTGGGGAGGAGGAAGGGGAGGGGGAGAAAGAGGGAGAGGAAGAAGAAAGGAAGATGGGAGAGAGAGGAAGGGGAAAGAGGAGGGAGTTGGGACAGGAAATAGGGAACTATGATGGAGCAGGGTAAGCGATGATGGGGGAGTGGGAGAGAACTGGTCTCACCACTGTATGCACAACTGGAGACCTCCTTCTCTCATTGTTCCCTTCATATTACCTCTCCCTTGCTCCCCTTCCCATTCCAACACACCCGTCCTATCCCCTCCCCTACTCCATCTCACTCCCCCCACCACCCCTCCCCCATCACCAATCCACTCCACCCCTCCCCCACAACCACCCCTCCCACACCACCACTCCACCCCTCCCCCACCACCAATCCACTCCACCCCTCCCCACCACCAATCCACTCCACCCCTCCCCTATCCCACCACCCCACTCCACCCCTCCCCACCACCAATCCACTCCACCCTTCCCCCACCACCAATCCACTCCACCCCTCCCCTATCCCACCACCCCATTCCACCCCTCCCCACCACCAATCCACTCCACCCCTCCCCTATCCCACCACCCCATTCCACCCTCCCCCACCAATCCACTCCACCCTTCCCCTATCCCACCACCCCACTCCACCCCTCCCCACCACCAATCCACTCCACCCTTCCCCATCCCACCAATCCACTCCACCCCTCCCCTATCCCACCACCCCATTCCACCCTCCCCCACCAATCCACTCCACCCTTCCCCTATCCCACCACCCCACTCCATCCCCTTTCCTCCCTTTCCTCTCCCTTCTCTATCCCCCTTTCTCCTCTACAACCCCTTCTCCACTCAACTACCCTACTTCCACCTTCTCTTCTAACCTCTCCCCACCCCTTTTCACCTCTTCTGCCGCTACACTTCATCCTCCCTTCCTCTCTGATCCCTTCTCCCCACCCCTCCCTACCACTTCTTGCCACCCCTTCTACACCCTTCACCCCATCCCAACCAGCACCTCTCCCCTTCTAGCCCATTTTCCTTCTCCACCCTCCCCTCTCTGACCCCTTCTCCCCTCCTCCCATTTCCCCTCCCTTCTCCTTCACCACCTCCTCTCCTCCCCACTCACTTTCTAATCTCTTCTTTCCTCACCCTTCTGTCTTCACCCCCTCCCTTGGTCCCTCTCCCTTCTCCTGCAACCATTGTAACTCCTCCCAAACCAATCCTCTATGCTTAACCCTCCCCTAACACATCTCTCTCCCTCCTCCTTCCCCTCTCCCTTCTTTTTCCCTTCCCTTCCTCTTTTTGCCCTTGCCCTTACAACCACACTACTCCCCCACCCACTCTCCCTTCCCTCTTCTAACCCCTCTCACTCCTCCGCTTCCCCATCCATACCCTCCTTCCTTCTCCCTCCTCTCCAGTCCTAACTTCCTTTCTTCCCCTTGTCCCCTCCACTTCACCCACTCCCCTTCAACTTCTCCACTTTTAACCTCACCCCTCCCATCCTCCCAGTCTCCTGTCCAACCTCTTCTGCCTCTTCACTCACCTCATTCCCTTTCCCTCACCTCACCCTGAACCCTCCCTCCCATATTCTGTCCCCTTGCTGTCTCCCTATCACCCCTCTCTATCCCCCTCAAAATCCCTTTCTCCTTGTCCCCATCTCCCTCTCCCGCCTTCCTAAATCCCTACCCCATTCTTCTTCATCCACTATCCCCGTCTGCTCCCTCTGTCTTCACCCTACCCCTACCCCTCCACGGGCAGGTGGGATTCGATCGGAAATCTTTCCTTGACCCGCGTTTTCCCTTTTCTCCGCTCAGGGCCATCTGTGCGAGGAGAGATCGTTCCGGTGTCCCGGGACAATCCCGGCCACTACTCCTGGCCCAGGAACAGCCACATCCCCAGCCACTACGACCTTCCCAACAGCCACCCCCATTGCCCCTCCCCACGTCAGCAGAGGTAGAGTCTGGGAGGGGACGGACTGGGGCAACCCCAGCGCTACCTGCTGATTGCCCCTCGGCCGCGTCACTCAAATATTGAAACCATCATTTGCCGGCCACTGTTCCCTGGATCTGAGGAGCCGCCGACGGACCTATCTCCCCAAATATCTGCCAAATATTCCCGAGCTGGTTACTAGGCTGCTGTCCAATGTCGCAGCGAGGGGTGACCCAACGGCTGGAATTGTGGGGAATTCCCTTGGGTTGCGGATGGCATTTCCATTCAACGGAGAACGGGACAAACGCACGTCATAAGGAAATGCAGGACACTGGGGAATGCGGGCCACTGGGTAACTAACACAAGACAGAAGAAAACACCGGCCACTGGGTAACGCGAACAGCCAGCGGGGACAGAGAGCAATTCAAATGCCCCCCGCCCCCGCAAGCATGCAGACTGTGTGGGGTGGGGGCGGTGGAGATGACGGAAAACGCAGGCTGCAACATAGATCACGGGGAAACAGGGCACGCAACCCTGAGCGGCCCAAGTACAGATGTTTGATTCCGCTCGTCAATTGCGGGTTTATTGTTGCGCGGGGATGGGAAGGTACGCTTGCTTGGCTCCCATTGAATAGTATCGTCACTTCGTGGGAGGGGAGGTACTGAGGGAGCGTCTCGCTGTGGGGCAATACTGGGGAAAAGTCACAGCGTGGGAGGGGCGGTACTGAGGGAGCGTCTCGCTGTGGGGCAATACTGGGGAAAAGTCACAGCGTGGGAGGGGCGGTACTGAGGGAGCGTCTCGCTATGGGAGGGGCAATACTGGGGAAACGTCACAGCGCGGGAGGGGCGGTACTGAGGGAGCGTCTCGCTGTGGGGCAATACTGGGGAAAAGTCACAGCGTGGGAGGGGCGGTACTGAGGGAGCGTCTCGCTATGGGGGGCAATACGGGAAACGTCACAGCGTGGGAGGGGTGGTACTGAGGGAGGGAACATCGCACCGTGAGAGGGGCAATACTGGGAAACGTCACAGCGCGGGAGGAGCGGTACTGAGGGAGCGTCTCGCTGAGGGGCAATACTGGGGAACGTCACAGCGCGGGAGGGGCGGTACTGAGGGAGGGAACATCGCACCGTGAGAGGGGCTGAATTGTCATCTTCCGTGGTGTATTGAATTATTGTCAGTGCTGATGCCACCACACTAGCGATTTTCCTTCTGTTACTGCTCCGAGCCCTGACTCGAGTTGGAACCGTGACAGTATGTAATTAAACGCTTCCAGCCTGCTTCTCGATTCCTGTGTGATGGGATGAGGTGTGGTCCGGCCTGCGGCCTCGATCCCAACTCTCACAATAAGGTTTATAAGCACGGACGTATATGTCAAAATTACCGAAAATGAATAAATAGTGCGAGAAAAAAATAGAATAACTGGGTAATGTTCCTGTGTTCATGGACCGTGTGGAAAACTGGTGGCCGAGGGGAAGAATCGTTGAGGCTCCTGTATCTCCTCCCAAAGTGGGCATGTCCCCAGTGGCTGGGGTTCTTCAGAAATCGCCTTCACGAAGATGGCGAACTTCCCAGCTGGAAAACAGCTTTGGAGCAGTTTAAAACCATCCTTGCTTTCTTCTTACCCTTTCTTTTCACCTCACCTGTCCCTTCCCCTTCCCCTTCTCGCGTGGTCCACTGTTCTCTCCAATTAGATTCCTTCCCCTTCAGCCCTTTACCTTTCCTACCTGTCACAGCATAGCTTCTCACTTCATTCCCTCTTACCCAGGTGGGCTTCTCCGATCAGTTTCTATCTTGTTCTCTTCCTTTCAAAGCCCGAAACTTCGACTGTTTATTCCCTCCACAGATGCTGCCTGATCTGCGTTCCTCCAGCATTCTTCGGAACACAACAACTCTGTCGTATTTATTCCAACCTGGAGAATATCCTGGGAAATGTGGTCTTTTGGCGGGCGGCTCCAGACCATGGATCCCACCGTCCCGAACTCCGGGTCCAACGACCCCGGACGCCTTAGGCCTCTAGCTCCGGGTCCAGCTCGGACTCGGCCGTCACCACGTCCCGGCTGAGAACCTCCTCGCTGCCGCTGGGCCCCCGGACAAGCACTCTGCAATGCTGGTCTCTCAGGCTGCCCTGTCATCTCTTGGGTAGTCGGACCATACACCTTCCTCCCATCCTCTTTTCCCTGAGTACCCCAACCCTCACCTTTGTCCCCCCGCTTCTCCCGTACCTCAGAGTCCTACGATGCCAAACTCTTCAGTTGCCTCGTCTCCGAGTGTCCTTACCACAAACTGCTCGTTTCTACCTCCTGCCCCACGGGACTCGTGTGTGCATACCCCGACTCCATTCTTTCCCTCTTGCTTCAATCCCTTCCAACTTACATCCACAACACTTCTCATGCTCGCCCTCCTCAATGACTTTCAATTTCCTAGCCCTGACCGTGGATGTCCAGTCCCTATACACTTATAGGCACCATCAAGGAGACCTTAAGGCTCTCCACTGAATCTCAACAAAAGACATCCTGCCCATTCACCCCTTCCCTCGCCCCAATTCAGGGCCCCAAACAATCTTTCCAGCTGAGGCAACACTTAACCTGCAAATCAGTCAGGGTCGTCTATTAGTGAGACCTGACGTAACTGGGGACTCTGCTTTGTTGAGCACCTCTGCTCCATCGGCTAAGATCGGAATTTCCCGGTGGCCAAATATTTTAATTCCTATCCCTATTTGTGCGTTGGCATGTCAGTCCTTAGCCTCCTCTTCTGCCACAATCAGGCTACTCTCAAGGAGGAGTAATACCCTATACTCGTCTGGGTAACCTCCAAACTGATGACATGAATGTTGATTCCTCATTGTTTCCCCCTCCCCTTCCTTCTTATTTTCCACTCTGCTCACTTACCTCCTCAACTGCCTATCACCTCCCTGTTGCCTTTCCTTCTTCCCTTTCTCCCACAGTCCACTCTCCTCTATCAGATTCCTTCTTCTCCAGCCTTTTACCTTTCCCACCCACCTGGCTTCATCTATCACCTTGCTATCCTCCTTCTGCCCCCACCCAACCTTTTTTTATTCTGGCCTCTTTCCCTTCCTTTCCAGTCCTGTAGAAGGGTCATGGCCTGAAACATTGACTGTTTGCAAGACCATAAGACTTAGGAGCAGGATTAGGCCATTTGGCCCATTGAGTTTGTTCTGCCACTCAATCATGGCTGATCCTTTTTTCCCCTCCTCAGCCCCATTCCCCGGCCTTCTCTCTATAACCTTTGACACTACACCCAATCAAGAACTTATCAAGCTCTACCTTAAATACACCCAACGACCTAGCCTCCCTAGCTGCCTGTGGTAACAAATTCCACAAGTTCACCACCCGTTAGCTAAAGAAATTTCTCTGCATCTCTATTTTAAATGGACACCCCTCTACCCCAAGGCTGAGCCCTCTTGGACTAGACACTCCCACCATGGGAACCATCCTTTCTGCATCTACTCTGTCTAAGCCTTTCAACATTCGAAAGGTTTCAATGAGATCTAAATTCCAGCGAGTCCAGAACCAGAGCCATCAACCATTCCTCAGATAATAATCCTTTCATTCCCGGAATCATCCTTGTGAACCTCCTCTGAACCCTCTGCAATGCCAACACATCCTTTCTTAGATAAGGAGTAGAAAATTATTCTGAAGGTGAGGCCTCACCAGAACCTCTTGAAATGAATGCCAACATTGCATTTGCCTTCCTCACCACCAACACAACCTGTAAGTTAACCTTCAGGGAACCCTAAGTGCCTTTGCATCTCATTTCTGTTTGATTTTTCTCCCCATTTAGATTATGGTCAGCCCATTTATTTCTACTACCAAAGTGCATGACCATGCATTCTCTAACATTGTGTAACCCCCTGGGTCGCCTCAGGCTCACTCAGCTCAATCTTGTCTAGGGGGAGCAGCCTTCGGCCCCGCCAAACTGGGTAATCAGCTGGTGTGGGTGCTGTGTGATGTCCCCGCCTCGCCCACAAACAGACAGTACACCATATGCGATTAAATCAGTACAATTTATAAAGGTTACTATAACTAAGTGATTAATAACGATACAGTATATATGAAGAAAAAAATAAAGAAAAGGCGCCAAACTTATCAAAGTCCAAACCACTTCGTGCACAACCGTTGGAGCTCAACTACTGAAGTCTTCTGGCCACCATTCGATCCCCTCCGAACTCCTCGACTCTCAGCTCAGGACCCTCCGAAGTGGTCAACCAAGCACATCTAGCTTCATCCCCCCCTCCTCGGAATACCTCCTGGCCTCGGACCCCTGCTTGGGGTCCGTTCCTCGCCCAGCTTACAGCATTGCGTCCTCTCTCTCTCACCCCCTCACGCCGATCTGCCCAAAAGCCCGTCAACAATCGCTTACAGACTCAGAAGAAAGAACAACATTAATCCGCATTTGGTTTACAAAGGAATACAATTTTCGTTATCAGTAAATTTTAACCCAAACAAGCTTCCAGCACTCTCTCGCAACAAAGAAGCATTCCTGCTAGTTAACATAACAAAGAAGCCCTTTTGATTACATACACAGTAACAAAGAGAAAAAGAAGAAACCCCTTTTACAATTGTATTTCATTTGCCACTTTCTTGCCCATTCTCCTAATCCAAGTCCTTCTGCAGCCTACTTGTTTCCTCAACACTACCTGCCCTTCCACTAATCTTCATATCATTTGCAACAAAGCCATCTATTCCATCATCTAAATCATATGCACAAAAACAAGTGTTCTCAACACTGACACCTGCGAACACCTCTAGTCACTGGCAGCAAATCAGAAAAGGATCCTTTTATTCCCACTCACTGCCTCCTATCAATCAGCCAATACTCTAACCATGCTAGCAACTTTCCTGTAATACCATGGGCTCTTAACTTGGTAAGCAGCTTCTTGAGTGGCACCATTTCAAAGGCCTTCTTAAAGTCCAAATATACAACATCTACTACATCCCCTTTATCTATCCTACTTGGAATTATTTGAGGAGGTTACAACAAGTTCGTTAGGCAAGATTTTCCCTTAAGGAAACCAAGTTGACTTTATCCTATCTTGTCCTATGTTCCCAAGTACTCCACAACCTCATCCTTGTCTCCAACCACTGAGGTTAACTAGTCTGCAATTTCCTTTCTGCTACCCTCCTCCTTTCTTAAAATAGTGGAGTGACATTTGCAATTTTTCAGTCATCTGGCATCATGCCAGAGCCCAAAGATTCTTCAAATGCCACCATAATCTCTAACACAACCTCTTTCAGAGCCCTAGGGTGCAGTTCATCTGGTCTGGGTAACTTACGCATCTTTAGTTCTTTCAGCTTTTTGAGCACCTACTCCCTTATAATAGCAACTTCACTCACTTCTCTTCCCTTGCACCCTTCAACATCTGGCACACTGCTTGTGTCTTCCACAGTGAAGACTGATGCAAAATACTCATTTAGTTCATCTGCTATCTCTTTGTCCCCTATTATTTCTTCAGCCTCATTTTCTAGAGATCCTGTATCCACTCTCATCTCTTATTTCTATATTCTTGCAAAATCTTTTTCCATCCACCTTGATATCATTTACTAGCTTGCTTTTGTATTTCATATTTTCCCTCCTGATTCTTTTAGTTACTTTCTATAGGTTTTTAAAATGCTTCCCAACCATCCATCTTCCTGCTAACTTTTGCTTTGTTGTATGCCCTCTCTTGCTTTTACTTCCCTTGTCAGTTACGGTTGTACTATTTTGTCATTTACGTTGTAATACATCCATCTTTGTTTTTTGAGTACATCAATCCTGCACTTCCATATTTTTCCCAGAAACTCACGCCATTGCTGCTCTGCTGTCATCCCTGCCAGCAGCTCCTTCTAGCTTACTTTGGCCAGCTTCTCTCATACCACTGTCATTTCCCTTACTCCACTGAAATACTGCCACATCAGACTTTACTTTCTCTCTGTCAAATTTTAACCATATTGTAATTATTACCTCTTAAGGGTTCCTTCACCTTAAGTTGCTTAATCATCTCCAGGTTCACTACATAACACCCAATAGCTGATCAGTAGGCTCAGTGACAAACCGCTCCAACAAGCCATTTCATAGGCGTTCAACAAATTCACTCTTGAGATCCTTTACCAACCCAATCTACCTGCACGTTGAGATCTCCATGGCTATCATTGTGCCCTTTTGATAGGACTATTTACCATTGTAATCTGTAGTCCACATCCCAGCTACTGTTTGGAGATCTGTGTATAACTGCCATTAGGATTCTCTTACCCTTGCAGTTTGTTAACTCAATCCACAATGATTCAACATCTTCCAGTCCTATGTCACAGCTTTCTGATGATTTGATGCCATTCTTTACCAGCAGAGCCACACCACCCCCTCTGCCCATCCTCACATTCCTTCGATGTGATGTGTAATCTTAAACTTTCAGCTCCTAACTACAACCATCCTTCAGCTATGATTCAGTGATGGCCACAACATCATACCTGACAATCTGTAAAGGCGAACAAGATCATCCACCTTCTCTCTCATTCTCTGTGTATTGAAATAAAACACTTTGAATGCTGCATTTGCCACCCTTTTGGATTCTGCATCCCTAATGCACTGATACTCACCCTGTTGGCTACAATTTTGTCCTATCATCTGCCTGCCCTTCCTGGCTGTACGCTATGTTTTTTTTTAAAAAAGCATCTGACCTATCCTGAGTCTCTTCACTCCAGTTCCCATCTCCCTGAAAAATGAGTTTTAAACCCTCCCCAACAGCTCTGACAAACTTGCCCGCAAGAATATGGGTTCCCCTGGGGTTCAGGTGCAACCTGTCCCTTTTGTATAGGTCACACTCCCCCATCCCAATGACACAAGAAACCAAAGCCCTGCCCCTGCACCAGCTTCTCAGCCACACATTCATCTGCCAAAACATCCTGTTTCTACCCTCACTGGCACATGGCACAGGCAGCAATCCAGAAATTACTACCCTGGAGGTCCTGCTTCTCGGCTTTCTGAATAGCTCTCTAAATTCCCTCTTCAGGACTTCTTTCTTTCCCTTCCTATGCCATTGGTACCAATATATACTGAGAATCTGACTGCTGTCCCTCCCCACCCAAAATGCTGTGGATGTAATCCTAGACTTCTTTGTCCCTGGCACTTGGGAGGTCACATACTATCTAGGTGTCCCGTTCATGTGCACAGAATCTCCTGTCTGTTCCTCTGACTATTGAGTCTCCTACTCCCCCAGCTACTCTCCTCCTGCAACTTAGGGATGACTTCTTCCCTGTAACTCTGAAGCCGTACAAGCTGAAGGTCATCCAGCAGCTGCTCCAGTTCCTTAACTGGGTCTTCAAGGAGCGGTACTTCACGCATTAGGGTTAGGGTTAGGTTGTTAGGGTTAGGGTTAGGGTTAGGGTTAGGGTACTTTCCATGGTTGCGGTTAGGGTTAGGGTTAGGGTTAGGGTACTTTCCATGGTTGCGGTACTTCACGCAGATGTAGTTCTCTGGGAGATGCCCCGCATTAGGGTTAGGGTTAGGGTTAGGGTACTTTCCATGGTTGCGGTTAGGGTTAGGGTTAGGGTACTTTCCATGGTTGCGGTTAGGGTTAGGGTACTTTCCATGGTTGCGGTACTTCACGCAGATGTAGTTCTCTGGGAGATGCTGGGTCTCCAACATCCGGCATGAAGAGCACACAACTGTCCTCTTCACATAGTTATTTGCTTCCATAGATGCTGCCTAAACTGCTGAGTTCCTCCAGAATTGACTGTGTGTTCCTTTACCATACCTTGGCCTGTATCTCCTCCATTGTCACTCCTTTCTCTCTTTGGGGTGAGTCCCCCAGCTCCTCACCTCCCACAATAAACCAAGCAATTTTCACAATCTCCATCAGATTCAAAAAGAGAGGGTTAAAGTTCAATGGAGATATGTAGGGCAAATTTTCTTTAATTACACAGTGGTGGGTGCCTGGAATGTGCTGCCAGGAGAGGTGGTGGAAACTAGCAGCACAGGAGTGTGCAAGAGAAGCTTTGGGAGGCAGCTGAGAGTGGGGAGGTCATGGCTAACATTCAGGGATGAGAGATTAGATTATTGGTTTAATTAGTTCCACACCCTTCCAATACTCACACCCCTTTGCCTCCTAGCACATTGATAATCATCAAGCTGTTTCCCCAACAAGGACAGCAGAATCTGCTGTTAGCAACACAGGGAGCAATATCCTCTCTTCGCGGCCACATTAATCCAGCTGGTCTCACCATACCGCAGATATTTTCTCCTATTGTCTCCCTCCCCCATTACTGCTTCAATACCGAAATCCAACCCAGTTTTGGGAAAGGTTGTCAGACAAACATGAACCATTTCTCTCTCCATAGATGCTGACTGACCTGCTGAGTGTTTCCAACATTTGGTTTGGATTTTGTCATTGAGGATTTAGCCCTCCCTTCTGTTCCAACACCTCACCCTCAGAGAGGGGAAGCAGATTCTCTCTCTACCCCTTTTCCAGCTCAATAATCAAACCCAAGGGAACCCTCCCCTCTTGAACCTTACAACCTGTCCAAACTCCAACGCAAAGAGTTAATGTCCTCGCAACTCTATCCCCACAGGCAGACACACTAACCAAGAGAGAACTGCTTGCATTGGATTTTAATGTGATATAATTTACTTACAATAAAATAAACATCTTTTACAAACAGGACAGGTACTGCACAGAAGAAACAGCTGACGGAACAAGAACCCTGCACCCTGGCTCTGGCTCATTGTCCGAACCCCAGGAGCATGACTGGAGTGTGAAACTGAAGGGACACATCACAGTGGAGAGTGAGAGGGAAGCGGGGCAGAGGAGGCATGTAGATACAGGTAGAGATTACAGTTGAGAGGGAGGGAGGAAACAAAAAGGGCAGAGAGCGAGGCGGGCATGAAGAGCAGAGAGGTAAGGAAAATATCCAAGGCAGAAAGAAGGGTGGGTGGGGCAGGGGGTGGCAAAATGGTAGATGATGGGAAGTAAACCTGTGGTCTCAGTGGGTCCTCCTGCCATGACCTGGGTTAAAGATGGCCAGTTTCCATGGTAACCCCCACCCCATCCTGTTCTTCGACTGGAATCATATATCCTTCCCTAGGCCCAGTGGTCCCACAGTGCAGACAGGTGGGGGTGAACAGGCAGGGAGGGAACAGAGCGATTGGCAGAGGGCATGGATCTATATGTCCTGGCAGCACTGGACTCTGCGACTCTTGTCCACAGGGGGTGGGGAGATGGCCACGATGTCCCGGCTGGGACCCAACTTCCATTCTTCTGGGTCCGCGGAGAACTGGCGCTGAGACACAATCCGGTAGATTTCTGGGAAGAGGGAGGAGGAGGTCAGTTAATCCAGGTGCTTCCCTTCCACCACCAAGCCACCCACCCGGGGTTTCCGGAAGACAGTCTCACTAACAGTCACAGCTGGTGGGGTGGGGGGACATATCAACAGGGCAAACTGCAGGGTAGTGGGGACAAATGGTGATAGCAGGGGATCAGTGGGCAGTATGGCCTCAGAGACAAGGCGGCAAAATGACAAGTGGACCCCTTACCACCTCTTCCCTCTGGCATCAAACAACAAGTAGACAGAATGGAAAAGAAGGCATATGGAATACTTGCCTTCATCAGATAGAAGAGATTACAAGGGTTCAACCCCCCACCACTGATGCAGCATGTCTGAGACCATGCCAGACTGCCCCCAGGTGTCCAGTTGCCTCCCAATAATGTGTTGGGGTTAATGCGTTAATTGGCCTCAGTGAACTGTCAAACGGTAAATGGATGACAGATGGGGACATGAAGGAGGAAAGTGGGGTGGGATGTTAAGCGGGTGATCAGAGTTAGCATACATGTGATGGGCCAAAGAGTCTTGAGGAGAGGGAGTAATGGAGGGTTCCTACCGTTGAGAAGGGTGTGGAAGGCTATCTCCACATTGGTGGAATCCAGGGCCGAGGTCTCAATGAACAACACGCGGCTCTTCTCTGCAGGAGAGGGGAAGTGTTAGTGGCCCTGCAAGTCCGCTGTCATTCCTCCAGGACCCCTCCCACAACCACCTCCCCACCTCACTCTCACACACTCAGGGTGCTGGGCTTCTGGAGGCTAGCAGAGACACGATGGGCAGACTAGATGACCTGGGCTGTCACTCCAAGGCTGATTTCCCAAGATCAGACTCAAGGCAGAGGGTAGAGGTGACATGCGGAGTCCGCACATTCTCCCGATAACCACACCACGTGCATTTCCCCTGGGGTGCTGCAGTTCCCTCCCACATCCCAATGACATGCCAAGTCAGTGGTTAATCACGTCCCTCCCCCTGCATAAAGGTAGAAACTGGGGACTGAAATGGGGGGGGTTCAGGTATAAACTGGGAGGGCCAAAGAGCCCACTCCCCTGTACATCCCTTCATCATTGCCTCCGATGACATCCCCTCCCTCCCCTTCATCATTCCCTCCGATGACATCCCCTCCCTCCCCTTCATCCCTCCCTCTGATGACATCCCCTCCCTCCACTTCATCCATCCCTAACTCTGATGACATCCCCTCTCTCCCCTTCATCCCTCCCTCTGATGACATCCACTCCCTCCCCTTCATCCCTCCCTCTGATGACATCCCCTCCCTCCCCTTCATCCCTCCCTCTGATGACATCCCCTCCCTCCTCTTCATCCCTTCATCATTCCCTCTGATGACATCCCCTCCCTCCCCTTCATCCCTCCCTCTGAAGACATCCCCTCCCTCCCCTTCATCCCTTCATCATTCCCTCTGATGACATCCCCTCCCTCCCCTTCATCCCTTCATCATTTCCTCCGATGACATCCCCTCCCTCCCCTTCATCCCTCCCTCTGATGACATCCCCTCCCTCCCCTTCATCCCTTCATCATTCCCTCTGATGACATCCCCTCCCTCCCCTTCATCCCTTCATCATTCCCTTTGATGACATCCCCTCTCTCCCCTTCATCCCTTCATCATTCCCTCCGATGACATCCCCTCCCTCCCCTTCATCCCTTCATCATTCCCTCTGATGACATCCCCTCCCTCCCCTTCATCCCTTCATCATTCCCTCTGATGACATCCCCTCCCTCCCCTTCATCCCTTCATCATTCCCTCCGATGACATCCCCTCCCTCCCCTTCATCATTCCCTCCGATGACATCCCCTCCCTCCCCTTCATCATTCCCTCTGATGACATCCCCTCCCTCCCCTTCATCCCTTCATCATTCCCTCCGATGACATCCCCTCCCTCCCCTTCATCATTCCCTCTGATGACATCCCCTCCCTCCCCTTCATCCCTTCATCATTCCCTCTGATGACATCCCCTCCCTCCCCTTCATCCCTTCATCATTCCCTCTGATGACATCCCCTCCCTCCCCTTCATCCCTTCATCATTCCCTCTGATGACATCCCCTCCCTCCCCTTCATCCCTTCATCCCTCCCTCCGATGACATCCCCTCCCTCCCCTCCCTCCCTTCATCATTCCCTCTGATGACATCCCCTCCCTCCTCTTCATCCCTCCCTCTGATGACATCCCCTCCCTCCCCTTCATCCCTTCATCATTCCCTCCGATGACATCCCCTCCCTCCCCTTCATCCCTTCATCATTCCCTCCGATGACATCCCCTCCCTCCCCTTCATCCCTTCATCATTCCCTCTGATGACATCCCCTCCCTCCCCTTCATCCCTCCCTCTGATGACATCCCCTCCCTCCCCTTCATCCCTCCCTCCGATGACATCCCCTCCCTCCCCTTCATCCCTTCATCATTCCCTCTGATGACATCCCCTCCCTCCCCTTCATCCCTTCATCATTCCCTCTGATGACATCCCCTCCCTCCCCTTCATCCCTTCATCATTCCCTCTGATGACATCCCCTCCCTCCCCTCCCTCCCTTCATCATTCCCTCTGATGACATCCCCTCCCTCCCCTTCATCCCTTCATCATTCCCTTTGATGACATCCCCTCTCTCCCCTTCATCCCTTCATCATTCCCTCCGATGACATCCCCTCCCTCCCCTTCATCCCTTCATCATTCCCTCTGATGACATCCCCTCCCTCCCCTTCATCCCTTCATCATTCCCTCCGATGACATCCCCTCCCTCCCCTTCATCATTCCCTCTGATGACATCCCCTCCCTCCCCTTCATCCCTTCATCATTCCCTCCGATGACATCCCCTCCCTCCCCTTCATCATTCCCTCTGATGACATCCCCTCCCTCCTCTTCATCCCTCCCTCTGATGACATTCCCTCCCTCCCCTTCATCCCTTCATCATTCCCTCTGATGACATCCCCTCCCTCCCCTTCATCCCTCCCTCCGATGACATCCCCTCCCTCCCCTCCCTCCTCTTCATCCCTCCCTCTGATGACATCCCCTCCCTCCCCTCCCTCCTCTTCATCATACCCTCTGATGACATCCCCTTCATCCCTTCCTCATTGCCTCTGATGATGCCCCCTTTGCCCACAGCACCTGCGAATGTCCTGGCCTCCTCAGTGGGCACCGCCCGCATGTGCCTCAGGTCACTCTTGTTGCCGACCAACATGACCACAATGCTGGGGTCAGCGTGGTCTCGCAGCTCCCACAGCCACCGCTCCATGTTCTCGTACGTCAGGTGCTTTGCAATATCGTACACCAGGAGTGCCCCCACTGCCCCCCGGTAATATCTGGTGGAGACAGGGGGAAGAGACATCACGAACAAGAAGGGCACGAGATATTTCCTCCTGAGGTCTGTGAACCCGGGGGAATCAGGCAAAGAAGCTGAAGCCAAACTATTTGAGATTATGGTGGGGGGGTGGAGGTGGAGTCACTCCTGGGGACAGGGGAATGAGGGGAGACAACTGGATTGAAGGGACTGAATCAGCAGAGTCAAGTGCTGGGCTAGGCTCACAGGGTGGTACAGCCTCCACCTGCTGCCATCTGTGTTCGTGCTGCTTGCTGAATCCCGTCCACACGATAGGAAGGGTGTGCAGAGGACATTCCTCAGGACTTTGCATGGGACAGAGTGTTTCCGATAGAAGGTGGAAATGGGAGGAATTGGGACCATTCTCCCTGGAGAGGAGGCTGATGAGGGAGGTGGACAGAGTTACAAGGGGAGAAGACATGGTGGAGAGTGGGAAATGTTTCCCCAGGCAGTGTTTTGAGAGAAGGGGAATGAGATTTTAGTGGGGATCCAAGAAAGATTGTATCTCTCCCCCAGAGGGGCGTGGAATCTGGAATCGCTGCCTGAAGGGGAGGAGGAGGAGATTCCTTGTTGCAGAGAGGTCCGAAACTGAAGGAGATAAGACAGCAAGGTAAAGGTGGGGGAGAGTGGAAGGGATCTGGAGGGTGAATTTTTCCCCAGGGGAGGGTGTTTGGAATCTGGGATGCACTGTCTGAAAGGGTGGGGGGGAGCAGCGACGCTCACAGTAATGTAGTATCTGCATGAGTGTTTGACTCAGCAAGACAGAGAGGGCGGATTGATCGTGGTGGGCAATGGGATAGAGGCCGTTTCTGTGCTGCAGAGGCTTACCCAGCTGGGAAGGATGTCTACCATGTCCCCCACCGACCTGCTCTCACTCCACCAGGAGCTGGACTGACCGCCTTCTCATCCTTCCCTGCTGCCCCTTATTCGTTACCTGACCCTCCCATCTGCTGTTCTGATTGGCCAGAGAATGACCAATCAGAGAACGGTTTGACCTCAGCACCCTGCACCGACTCCTTCCAGTACTGGAATGAGCTGCCAGAGGAAGAGGTTGAGGTGGGTACAAATGCAACATTTAAGAGGCATTTGGATAGGTATTTGGAGGGGAGGGGCTTGCAGGCTTATGGGCCACATACAGGCAACCAGAACTAGCAGGGAGGACACTGTGGTACCGGCCAGAATGGACCAGTTGGACCAAAGGGCCTATTGTTTTGCTTTGTGACCCAAATGCTCCATGACACCTCCCTCCGATGCACGCCACCCCCCCCCCCCCACCATGTCTCCCACCAACCCTCTTGGAAGCAGTGGGTGACCTGTGCCCAGAGCACCTAGGGTAGGCAGCACTATAGGTCCATCACCTTCTGCCCTCCCCTTCCCCTCCCACCCCAACCAGAGGAAACATCACCACCAAACTAACACAGCAATATTCCTCCACACCCCCACTCCCCAAATACTGCTTGGCCTGCTGGGACATCCAGTGTCCCGGTCCAGATGCGGATGTCTCAGCTCTTCTGCGACAACTACCCTGTTCCATTGGGTCCTCTCATTCTAAGCTCATGGTCTCCCTCACAGCAGAGACCCCTTGTCCAAGAGATTGACCCGCTGAAAGAATGGTTGTCCAATGGAGACAATGGAATTTGATGAACATTGAAAGGCATCTCCACCACCTTTATGTTGTGAAAGGGCCGTTGTCTTGGCAACTTGCTCTTCAATCCCCACTGACCGCTTCGCCCTACACCTCCCTTCGGAAACTTCCCATCCAGTGAGGGGGAGTGTATTGGGGGGGGGGGGGGGAGAAGAGTGCCGGTCAGCTCACGGGGACCCAAAGAGCTGAGAGTGATGGACTTGTAGTTCACACAGCCCCAGAACTGCAGCCGGTGCTCCCAGCGCAGACAGCATGGTCAGTCCTGAACTTCCCATGTCTCCACCCCCTCCTCCCTCACCCCCCCATGCCTCCTCAAGGCAAGATTGTGGGACAGATTGAGAGGCGCAGGAGAGTGCTCATGCTGGAACCTGGAGCTCAGACAGCGTCTGCGAGGGGGAAATGGAAAGTCATCCTTTCTGGCCAAGTTGCTTCATCCAGGCTGCAAGGGTAAGAGGGGAGTTAGATGATGCAAACGGGGCAAGTGACGTGTGGATCCTCATGGGGAGGAGAGAGGGGGAGCAGTGACAGAGGGCAGGTGATTCTGACAGGTTGCATCACTGTCTGGTAAGGAGGCGCCAATGAACGGGATCAGAGTGATGTAGACTCAATGAGCCCCATCGCGGGCTCAACCCTCTCCCTCCATCAAGGTCACCTTCAAGGCGATGCCTCAAAAGGGACCCCCCGAGTAACCCACTCATTTCACCAGCTCTGACAACGGGGTCAGGGACTCCCCCTACTTCCTCGCCAATCCTTGGCATCTCCACATTGGCTGAGACCCTCCAAACCAAAGTGTTTGGTGTTTATCCCCCCTCCCCTGTCACAGTATCACCTACTGAGTGTTTCTGGCGTGTTCTGGTTCAGCTTGCCAGTGAGCAGTGGAGGGCGGTGAGGGTGAATGGAGGGAGTTGGGCATCAGGAGCACGAACGGAGGAGAATTAAGGACTTGGGTTGAACAGTCGATCTCCTCAGACATGTTGAAATTTTATTCCATCATAACCTGTCGCTGGGAAAACTGGGTCACCATGGATACCTACAGGTAACCCGAGCCCCTTGTCACCGCGCCCAGTAACAGGATACGGGGAGAACACACCCGCGTGTGCAACCCTGCCTCCAGGTGACCCTGGCATTCTGCACTGATCGGGGAGGGTGGGAGAGAGAGGGCCACAGTTTACCAGAGACCCCACTCTCACAGCTGTATGAGGGGTTAATTTATAGTGATGTACATATTCATGAGGGGATTAGACAGGGTGGATACACACAGACGTTCTTGCAGGGTTCGGAAATCAAGAACTATAGGGCACAGGGTTAAGGTGAGAGGGAAGGTTTGAAAGGGGCCCAAAGAGGCAATGTCTTCACCCAAAAGGAGTTCCCAGGGGAAGTGGTTGAAGCAGCTACATTAACACATTTAAAAGACACCTGGACAGGTACACAGATAGGAAAGGTTTAGAGGGATACGGACAGGTACACAGATAGGAAAGGTTTAGAGGGATATGGACAGGTACACGGATAGGAAAGGTTTAGAGGGATACGGACAGGTACACAGATAGGAAAGGTTTAGAGGGATACGGATGGGTACACGGATAGGAAAGGTTTAGAGGGATACGGACAGGTACACGGATGGGAAAGGTTTAGAGGGATATGGACAGGTACACGGATAGGAAAGGTTTAGAGGGATACGGACAGGTACACAGATGGGAAAGGTTTAGAGGGATACGGATGGGTACACGGATAGGAAAGGTTCAGAGGGATACGGACAGGTACACGGATAGGAACGGTTTAGAGGGATACGGACAGGTACACGGATGGGAAAGGTTTAGAGGGATATGGACAGGTAAACGGATAGGAAAGGTTTAGAGGGATACGGACAGGTACACAGATGGGAAAGGTTTAGAGGGATACGGATGGGTACACGGATAGGAAAGGTTCAGAGGGATATGGGCTAAATGTGGGCATTGGGACTGGCCTGGATGGAAATCTTTGTCAGCATGGACCTGTTGGACTGAAGAGCACGTTTTTGTGCTGTATGACTGTGACCATCTGGGGATAAGGCAGAGAGTGGTGCTGAGGCAGAGTGGAGGGACCGGGGCGAGGGCTTGTGGTGAGGGGGTGAGGCAGAGTGGAGGGGCTGGTTTTGTGGAGGGCAGTTCTGTTGTTCACTCACGCTGAGGTGATGGCTCGATACCGCTCCTGCCCTGCTGTGTCCCAGATCTGAGCCTTGATGGTCCGGTTTTGGAGCCGGACACTGCGGGTGGCGAACTCCACGCCGATGGTGCTCTTGGTCTCCAGGCTGAACTCATTGCGGGTGAAGCGGGACAGTAGGTTGCTCTTCCCTACCCCGGAATCGCCGATCAGCACCACTACAGTGGATGGGCAAGAGGTCAGGAACTTGGCTGCACTCAGACAACCCTCCACCCCCTCAGCCACTCCGGACCTTCACCCTGAGAGGTGTGCCCATCAAGGGAAACCGCCCCTCCACAGTGGGAGGAATGCCCACCACAGACCTCAGCCTCGAGGGAGAAACCCCTTACCCTCTTCAACTTTCTAGTACTAGTAGGCCCAACGCTAACAGCAGGTTTGCCTGTTCCCATAGCCCAAAACACCCTTACCTCCCCCAGACACTGATGGGCTGCTTGTGTGGTCTGGCCATGCCAAGCTGGCCTGCAATTCGATTGGCTGCTGTGGGGGATTTGGGTGGGGGGGGGGGGGTGCAAAATGGGGAGAGGACCTTATGGTCACCGTCCACTTGGGTGTGTGTGCGCAGAATGCCACCCTCTCCGCCCCCTCAGTATCCTGACCCCAGAGAGCGTGCCCTCCCCCAGCGGCAGGCCAGATCAGCGGTGCAATCCCCCAGAAGCTGGGGTCAGGCCCACGTCCCACAGGGCATGGTGTGGCTCTCAGACACTGGGCTTCACCAGAGTAGGGTCCCCACTGCACATTCTGGGCCAGGTCAGCAGCTACAGGATGGGGCCCAGAACCGTCTCAGTTTCGGAGGAACAGGCCCTTCAGTCCAACGTACTGACCCATCTGGACTCGTCCCATTTGCCTGCACTTGGTTCATGTTCATCTCAATCTTTCCATGCATTTGACCGAATGCCTTTTGAATGCTGTTAATGTACTTGCCTCGACAACTTCTGGGTGAAAAATTTGTCCCCCACATCCCCTGTAACACTTACCCCTTCCATCCCCTTTCAAACTTCGATAGACATGGAGTGATTAGGAATAATCAACAAGGCTTTGTTTGTGGCAAATTGTGTGTAACCAATCTTACAGAGTTTTCCAAGGAAGTTACCAGGAAAGTGGATGAAGGCAAGGCAATGGATATTGCCTACATGGACTTTAGCAAGGCACTTGACAAGGTTCCACATGGGAGGCTGGTCAAGAAGGTTCAGTTGCTTGGCATTCAAGATGGGGTAGTAAATTGGATTAGACATCGGCTTTGTGGGAGAAGCCAGAGAGTGTAGTAAGTGGCTGGGTCCAATACTGATTGTCATCTATATCAATGATCTGGATGATAAGGTAGTTAACTGGATTAGCAAATTTGTGGATGCCACCAGTGATGAAGTGACCATCAGAGTTTATAGCAGGATCTGAATGGGCTGAAAATGGCAGATGGAATTTAATGCAGACAAGTGTGAGGTGTTGCACTTTGAATGGACCATCCAGAGCAGGCCTTGCACTGAGGAGTGTGGTAGAATAAAGGGATCTGGGAATAATTCCTTGAAAGTTGTGGCATGGGTAGATAGTGTCATAAAGAAAACTTTTGGCACATTCGGCTTTCATAAATCTAAGTATTGAGTACAGGATGTCATGTTGAAGTTGTCCAAGACATTGTTGAGGCCTAATTGTGTGCAGTTTTGGTCACCTACCCAGAGGAAGGATGTAAACAAGGTTGAAAAAGTGCCCAGAAAATTTACAAGGACGTTGCTGGGACTAGAGGACCTGAAAGATTGAATAGGATAGGACTTCATTCCTTAGAACAGAGAAGATTGAGAGGAGGTTTAACGGAGGTATACAAAACTTTGGGGGGGTATAGATAGGGTAAATGCAAACAGACTTTTTCCACTAAGGTTGGGTGGGACCACAATGGATAAAGGTGAAAGGTGAAAAGTTTAAGGGAACATGAGGGGAAACTTCTCATTTGTTTGACCCACTCCCATCGGGGAGGAGGCTACGTAGGATCCACCAGGATCACCAGACTCAAAAACAGTTACTTTCCCCAGTAAGGCTGATTAATACCTCCACCCAGCAACCCACCTCTCCACACCCCCTCACCAACCCATCCACAACCACTACTTTACCATTTCCTGTCAGAGTCACGTCATGTACAGACACTCCTGTGCCTAGCATCACTTTCTGGGCATACAATCAATTTACATCAGCTCCCTTATGTATCCACTTATTATGTTTTTGTTAGTATTGTGTTTTATTGTGCTGCATTGGATCATGTACATGAAACAATCTTGAATTCTGCAATGTCACCCCTCAGCCTCCTTCGCTCCAAGGAACACAGTCTCAGTTTTTCTTTACAACTGAAGACCTCCAGCCCCAGTAACATCCTTGCGAATCTTTCCTCCAGCTGCGTCACATCCTTTCTCTAGTCGGGTGACCCAAGCTACGCAAAAGTTTTCTACACTCATAACATGGCATCCCAACTCCCACTCTTGTACTCAGTGCCTTGACTGATGATACCAAATGCCAGCTTCGCTGTTGTCTACCTGTATCACCATTTTCAAGGATCCGTAGAATTGAACAGAAGATCTCCCTATTTCTCAGAACACCTCATTGTGAGTCCCACCCATAATTTTACTCAGTGCATCACTTTGCCAGTACAGATTCAACCCGGCATTGCTCTGCTGACTAATCTGGTCAGTGACACGGCAGGTAATGCCGCTGCATCACCGCTCAGAGAGATGGTTCAATCCTGACCTCTGCTACTCTGTGTGTGGACTTTGCACCTTCTCCTTGTGGCCATGTGGGTTTCTCCCAGGGTGCTCCAGTTCCCTCGCACATCCCAAAGATGTGCAGGGTCAGTAGGTAAATTGGCTGCTGTAAAATGCCTCCTCCCCCTTGGTGCGAGGGTGAGGTGGAGAATCTTGAGGAATTAGTGGGAATAAGGGAATCGGTGTAAATAGGTGGTTTGGGGTCAGCACGGACTGTGTGTGATGAGGGGCCTGTTCTTAGGCAAACTTTCTCAATCGTTCTCCATTATTAATGCCCTATAAACTGCAATAACCTGCACTGCACTGCACCCCCCCCCCCAACTCCCAACACTAACTTTCACATCACCTGCAAACTTCCAAATCACATTCACCATATTTGATTCAACATTGGCTTCAGAGAATGGTACCAGACGATTATTACCCTGACTGGAGGCCAATGTCTACTGGTGTGTGGCAGGGATCAGTGCTGGGTCTATCATTGTTTGTTGTCAATATTAATAACGTGGTAAACTAGATGAGCAAGTTTGTGGAAGACACCAAGACTGAAGGTGTCAAGGAATGCTATCAAATTTTGCAAAGTGATCTAGACCAGATGGAAAAATGGGCTAAGAAATGGAAGGTGGAATCAAAGAGTGAGGTGTTGCACTTTGGTAGGGCAAACCAGGGCAAGACAGTGAACGATGCAACTCTGAGGGCCACAATAGAACTAAACAATTTGGGAATATGGATCCATAATTACTTGCAAGTGGGATCACAGATGGATCTAACATTGGCCTTCCTGAACCAGGGCATTTAGTACAGGAGATGGACTGTTACTTTGCAGCTGTGGAAGACATTGCTGGGGACAAATTTAAGAGTATTGTGTGTAGATCTGATCACCTTCCTGTAGGAAAGATATTAATAATAAAATTTACAAGGATGTTGATGGGACTCAAAGACATGGAGATACAGGGAAACATTGAATAGGTCAGGACTTTATTCCTTGGAGATCAGGGGACTGAAGGAAAGGGTTTCTTATAGAGGTGTACAAAATCATGAGGGGTCATGCAAGCAGACTTTCACCCCTCCCCTCAAATTGGATGAAAATAGTACCTAATCATCATAGGCTTAGAGTGTGAGGTGAATTAATTAGGGGGAACCTGAGGGAGAATTTCTCCACTTAGAGCAGGAGTTCCCAACCTTTATGCTATGGACCCCTACCATTAACTGAGGACCTCTGGTGCAGGGAACAAAGTCCTAACCTACTCAACCTTTCACTATGTGCCACTGAGAACAAACCCAGACTGTCCAGTCTCTCCTTATAACCACTGCCGTCCATTCCAGGAAAGACCCCCATGAATCTGTCCCACACTCTATCACTCCCATATTCTTCCTACAGAGTGGGCTGCAAGTTGAGAAGCCCTGACTTGGAGGGAGGTGCAAGCATGGAATAAGGTGCCAATGGAGGTGGTAGAGGTGGTTCAGTTAACAGAAGTTTAGATAGGTATATGGATGGGAGTGATATGGAGGGCTGTTGTCTAGGTGCAGGTAGATGGGACCAGGCAGATAATAATTGGGCATGGACCATATTTCTGTGCTTTAGTGCTCTACAAAACAGCGAGACCCCCCCCCCCCCAAGAAACTGATCACTCTGGGACACCCCAGTCACAAAAACACATGGAGCACTCTGCAATTCTGGTTACCACTCTGCAGAATATGGGAGCAGGAGAGATTCACCATGTCTTTGCTGATCAGAGAGACTGGACAGGCAGGGTTTGCTGTCAGAGGGGGTGAATTGGAGGTCTACAGCACATTACAGGCCCTTTGGCCCACAATACTGATATTTATCTTTAATGGTCTTGCAGAGAAAGGTTGAACAGGTTCAGGCTTTATTCCCTGGAGCAGAGGAGACTGCGGGGAGATTTAAAATCATGAGGGATACAGGTAGGGTCTTGCCACTAAGATTGGGTGAGACGAGAACTAGGGTCCATAGATTAAGGGTAAAAGGTGAAATATTTAAGGGGAACTCAGAGGGTGGTGCGGGCGGTGGATGCGGAGATGCGGATTCAATTTCAACTTTTCGGTCCAGGTGTGGGTCGATGGGACTAGGCAGAGTAACAGTTCGGTATGAACTAAGTGGACCCGTTTCTGTGCAGCCGCGCTTTCTGACTCCACATACAGTCTCTTTCCCGGGACACTGGAGTCTGGAACTAACCGCCGCAGGTTTACGGTGAGAGGGGAGAGGTTTCATACACTGGGTGATGGATGCATGGATCCAATTGCCAGAGTAAGTGGAGGGGAGAAAGATAATGTAGTAATGATAACATTTAAAGGCACTTGGACAGGAGCTTGGAAAGGTGAGGCGCGACGGGAGCCAAAGTCAGACGAAGAGCGGGTGTGTAGTCCCTCTGCAGGAGAATCCTGGATGTGGAGACGGCAGCACACGTTAGGCCGGAGCAACACACACTTGGTACGGCAGACGGCCCGAAAGTCAGCCGCACGCTTACACCATCTCCCCAACCGGAGGCTCCGTGACCAGCAAAGCGTGGGGTGGGCGGGTCTCGCTGTTTTATAGCGCACTAAAGCTCTATAAAGAGAAGAGTGAGGCAGAGGTTCGGACCCTACGGTCGTTGTGTACACACACACACCGGTAAGGACGGACCGGGAAAACTTACCCGTAAACCCTGAGGGAAGAGATGGTGGGGTAGAGTAGAGAGAGGGAGATAGAGTTAAGAACAGTGAGGGGACAGGACGTTTTCCCGGGAGATGGGTGTAAGCATATAGGAACAAACCGGGGGGGGGGGGGGTGAAAGAGGTAGGGACAAACCGAGCGGACTCATCCTTGAACAGTTAGTGACTGGGAGAGGGGGTCGGGGTGGGAGTAAGGAGAGGAGGGGGACGGTACGTTGCTCCTGGGGTGGGGCCAGGAGGTAGGGACATACCGGGCCGATTCATCCTTAAACAGGTAACGAACGGGAAAGGGGACAGCCTTCCCACTCCTCGCCCTTGAACAGGAGTCACGAAGAGGGTGATGGCCGAGAGGATGGATACCTGTGTCTGGGTGGAGGTGGTCCTGGGACTCACTCGTGAACAGATGCTCACGGGGAGGGAATTGTGATTTACCCTTAAAGCTGGTCATGGCTGGGGCGGGCATCTATCCCGGTGGATGAGGGAGGGACCCTATCCCGACATTGATAATAGGCAGGTGAGCACAGACTCACCCTTAAACAGGTAGTCATACTCGTCCTCCTTGCCTCCCATCGTCGCCACTCAGACTCACCCCGTCAGGCTCCGCTCCAATTTCTCCTCTCCTCGCTGCTCCACTCTACCAATGAGCGGAGACCTGGATCGAACGACCAATGGAAGTCGGGCATCTCGGAGTGAACAATCCGAGATATGGAATCTGCCCCGGCCACTTCAGACACGCCTAGCGGACCAACCGGTGTGAAACCCCCCCAGGACATGGAGCCGGGGCACGTGACCCAACCAGGTGGCGAAACTAGTTGGGAAGGTGCTCCTGAGCTGGGGGGGGGGGGGTGCAGAGGGAGGTCCCGGGACTGATTGACCAATCCCGCGACAGAACGTCTCAGACTAACCAATCCGGCGTGTGCCAAATTTGGAGTCTAAACCTTCCCGGGACAAAATGCCTCAGTACAATCCGGGAAACAAGCAGGCAAGAGATCAACCAGTTCCGGACTCAGTCCTTGGACAGACCAAATCCAGAACAGACAAATCCCGGGACAAGATACTGACAGAAGTGCGTAGGTAGTCAGACACTCTGAAAGTCAGAGGCCGGTTATAAAATTGGTCATCAATTGGGAGGACGGAATTGGTGAAGTCTCCAGTTTGGGATGGATTACAAATGAATAAGCATAGTTTAATGTGGACTGTGTTCCCTTTCTATCAATCACCCACGGCTCTCCGCTGTGGCTGAGTTGGTTCTGCGGGAAAAGGTCACGGTGAGGAGTGAGCGTTCCTCAGTGGCACCGGAAGCGCAACAAGGCAGATTCTTGCATATCTACACGGTGTTTGAAAAGGTCCCGTGACGGGTCTTTCAAGTGTTTCTCTTTATATTCTCAAGTTTCAGGTGACTAATAAGATGATCAAAGTATCAGTATTGGTGTCTGAGATGGTTGCTATCATTTTAACCTTGGAAAGCGCCTCCTGATGACGTACTTCAGTGCTTTGATTGGTTCCCAATTAAAACAGCTACTTGAAATTGTAGGCCAGTCTTCTTGAGATTGGAAAACATCTGTTGAGGCTGCAGGGTCCGGCCTGCTTATAAATTTCACAGGGGTTCCTGCCCACGCTGGGGTGGAAGGAAGATGCGGTGACAGACATTCCTGCCAAACAATCACTTAAAATTAAGGATATAAATGTGGTGGCGCCTTGGCATAAGACCGAAGTGAAAGCCATTACTAAAAGGTCTGTTCAATTATTGTGGCAACACCGTTAGGTTAAGGAACAGAACTCAACTGGGAGATGGGTATGAAAGGAGAGAAGTTACACTTACACATTAAATGCTGGACAAACCAGGCTGAATAACTCCCTCGTCACCACCTCCTCCCATAGATGCTGCCTGGCCTGCTGTGTTCCACCAGCATTTTGTGTGTGTTGCTTGTATTTCCAGCATCTGCAGATTTCCTCGTGTTTTCCTTCCCTTCCTGTCAGATTTCACCATCTTCAGTCCTTCATCACTTCCACCAATCATCTCCCAGCCTGTCACTGTTCCCCATCCCCCTCCCACCTGTTTCCCCAATCACCTCCCAGCCTGTCACTGTTCCCCCATCCCCCCACCTGTTCCACCAATCACCTCCCAGCCTGTCACTGTTCCCCCATCCCCCCACCTGTTCCACCAATCACCTCCCAGCCTGTCACTGTTCCCCCATCCCCCCACCTGTTCCACCAATCACCTCCCAGCCTGTCACTGTTCCCCCATCCCCCTCCCACCTGTTCCACCAATCACCTCCCAGCCTGTCACTGTTCCCCCAATCACCTCCCAGCCTGTCACTGTTCCCTCATTCCCCCCCCCACCTGTTCCACCAATCACCTCCCAGCCTGTCACTGTCCCCCCATCTCCCTCCCACCTGGTTCCACCAATCACCTCCCAGCCTGTCACTGTTCCCCCCATCCCCCTCCCAATATTCCACCAATCACCTCCCAGCCTGTCACTGTTCCCCCCCCATTCCCCTCCCACCTAGTTCCACTAATCACCTCCCAGCCTCTGTCACTGCCCCCCCACCCCATTTTCCTATAAACCCCTCACCTGGATCCTCATAGTGTCCTGACCCAAAATATCAACTGTCCACCTCCTTCCATAGGTACTGCCTGACCCACTGAGTCCCTCCAGCATTTGGTGTGTGTGTATTGCAATGAAAAACTTATTTGCAGCACCATCACAAGCAAAGTGTGTCAAATACACAACATTCATAAGAAAACTATAAATTAAACATAAATCATACGCAATCTTTACAAGAAAGAACAGGACTAGAACAAAAACAAAGTGCATATACTGAGGTAGTGATTGGGGTTGTACCGGTCGGTTCAGGAACCAAATGATTGAAGGGAGGTCGCTGTTCCTGAACCTGGTAGTGTGGGTCAAGTCAAGTCAAGTGACTTTTATTGTCATTTCAACCATATCTGCTGGTACAGTACATAGTAAAAATGAGACAACGTTTTTCAGGACCATGGTGTTACATGACACAGTACAAAAACTAGACTGAACTACATAAAAAACAACACAGAGAAAGCTACACTAAACTACAGACCTACACAGGACTGTGTAAAGTGCACAAAACTTTAGGCTTCTGTACCTCCTGCCTGATGGGAGCTGTGAGAAGGTAGCATGGCCCAGAAAGCATTCCTTTCAGCTTCACACTTCATCCCCCTTCCCCCTTACCTGGTCTCACCTGTCACCTGCCAGCTTGTACTACTTCCCCTCATCCCACCCACACCTTATTGTGGCCTCTGCCCCCTTCCATTTCAACGCAGTGAGGTAAAGAACAAATAATAATGTAAAAAGCACAATATAAATCCATAAGCTAGCTTATATATATGGATTAATTGTACGTAATAACAAACACACTCAAAGCTGTAGTGTGGAGAGCATTCTGAGAGGCTGCATCACCGTGTGGTATTGGTGGGGGGGGGGGGGGGGGGGAGGGCTACTGCACAGGACCAGAAGAAGCTGCTAAGGGTTGAAGGTTTACTCGGCTCCTTCTTGGGTACTGGCCTACAAAGTACCCAGGACATCTTCAGGGAGTGGTGTCTCAGAAAAACAGCGTCCATTATTAAGGACCCCCAGCAACCAGGGCATGCCCTTTTCTCACTGTTACCATCAGGTAGGAGAATTGAATTGTATCGATTTTATTTCTTACATCCTTCATATACATGAGGAGTAAAGATCTTTACATTATGTCTCCGTCTAAATGTGCAATGTGCAATTTATAGTAATTTATAATAAATAATATGTACAACAGGACTGTCAATATAACATAGAAATACAATTGTATCAGCATGAATTAATCAGTCTGATGGCCTGGTGGAAGAAGCTGTCCCGGAGCCTATTAAGCCTGGCCATTATGCTGCAGCACCGTTTCCTGGATGTTAGCAGCTGGAATAGACTGTAGTTGGGGTGACTCAGGTCCCCAATTATGCTACAGGCCCTTTTTACACACCTGTCCTTGTAAATGTCCTGAATCATGAGAAGTTCACATCTCCAGATGCGCTGGGCTGTGCGACCACTCTCTGCAGAGTCCTGCGATTGAGGGAGGTACAATTCCCATACCAGGCAGTGATGCAGCCGGTCAGGATGCTCTCAATTGTGCCCCTGTAGAAAGTTTTTAGGATTTGGGGGCCCATACCAAACTTCCTCAAATGTCTGAGGTGAAAGAGGTGCTGTTGTGCCATTTTCACCACACAGCTGGTGTGTACAGACCACATGGTGTCATTGGTGATGTGGATGCTGAGGAATTTGAAGCTGTTTACCCTCTCAACCCCAGATCCATTGATATCAATAGGGGTTAGCCTGTCTCCATTCCTCCTCTAATCCAGAACCAGCTCTTTTGTTTTTGCGACATTGAGGGAGAGGTTGTTTTCTGGACACCACTGTGTCAGAGAGATGACTTCTTCCCTGTAGGCCACCTCGTTATTGCTTGAGATTAGGCCAATCAATGTAGTGTCATCATTAAATTTAATTAGCAGATTGGAGCTGTGGGTGGCCACACAGTCATCGGTATACAGAGAGTAAAGGAAGGGGTTTAGTACACAGCCCTGAGGGGCTCCTGAGTTGAGGGTCAGAGGGTTGGAAGTGAGGGAGCCCACTTACCAGCTGCTGGCAATCTGACAGGAAGTTGCACAAGGCAGGGTGAAGGCCGAGGTCTCTGAGTTTCTTGTCGAGCCTGGAGGGAATTATGGTGTTGAATACTGAACTGTAGTCCAAGAACAGCATTCTCACGTAAGCAACCTTCTTCTCCAGATGTGTAGAGCTGGGGCTATGGCGTCAACTGTCAATCGGTTGTGTCGATAGGGGGTCCAGTTTGGATTGTAGCATGCTCTCTGAACAGCCTCTCGAAGCGTTTGCTTATTATTGAGGTGAAGCCTAAAGGTACACTCAGTGATTCAGGAACAGCTTCATCCCCTCTGCCATCTGATTGCTAAACGGACATTGAACCCATTGACACTACCTCATTTTTAACATATATTATTTCATTCTTGCACAATTTTTAATCTATTCAATACACATACTGAAATCGATTTATTTGTTTATTTATTTATTTATTTTTAGAAACATAGAAACCCTACAGCACAATGCAGGCCCCTCGGCCCACAAAGCTGTGCCGAACATGTCCCTACCTAGGCTTACCCACAGCCCTCTATTTTTCTAAGCTCCGTGAATCCATCCAGGAGTTTCTTAAAAGACCCTATCGTTTCCACCTCCACCAGCATTGCCAGTAGCCCATTCCACACTCTCACCACTCCTGACATCTCCTCTGTACCTACTTCCAAGCACCTTTTAGTTTGCTTTTTCTATATTATGTATTGCATTGCTAAGTTAACAAATTTCATGACACATAATAAACCTGATTCTGATTTTAAAGTGTATTGCAGTAGAATCAAAGGTGCACAGGATCAGATATGCAACATCACAGGAAAACTATAAACAACATCAGCTACGCAAAATTATGCAAAGAGGAACCCGTAGAACAAAAGAGATGTGTCTCCGTTGCAGTGCGCGTGGTGTTGCCACACTGAGTCAGTGTTGTGGTTGTGCTGGCTGGCTGGCCCAACGACCGCATGGTCGAAGGGAAGGAAGTTACAGCTTCTGCCTGATGGGATCTGCAAGAAGATGACCTGGCCTGGATGGTGAGGATCTTGATCATTGATGTAGATACAACCAATAGTGGAGAGCCCGTGGTGTATTGGGTAGAATCCTCTACTGTCTGCAGCTTCTTATGCATTCGAGTTGCTGTAGGATGGAACCAGTCAGGATACTAGTACACTTGTAGGTTTGTTAGAGTGGACAGAAACAAGCTGAATCTCCTTAACCTCCTCAGAAGGTAAATATGCTGGTGTGCCTTCCATGTGGTTGCATCCATGTGCCCAGAACAGGTCATCCAATATCTTAACACCCAGCAATTTAAAGCAGCAACGTAGGCTATTGCACGCTTTCCCTCCCCCTTGCTGAAGTCAGCTCTTAGTTTTACTAACGACAAACTCGAGCCAGAGTTGCCTCACCAATGAATCAAGTGCCCTATCTCACTCTGGTCACCTGACTCATCACCACCTTGTGGTTCATCCAGCAACAGAGCTGTTGTCAGTGAATTTGTAGATGGCATTGGAGATGTGCTCAGCCACACAGTCATGTGTGTGTGTGTGTGTGTGTGAGAGAGTGTGAGAGAGAGAGAGTGTGTGTGTGAGAGTGTGAGAGACAGTGTGTGTGTGAGTGTGTGTGTGTGTGTGAGAGAGAGAGAGAGTGTGTGTGTGAGAGAGAATGTGTGTGTGTGTGTCCTCAACAATCTTCCTCAGCACAGATGCACCACAAGGCTTTGTGCTTAGCTCCCTGCTCTACTCCATGAGACCACAAGACATAGGAGCAGAATTAGACCATTTGGCCCATCGAGTCTGGTCTGCCATTTCATCATGGTTGATTTATTATTCCTCTCAACCCCATTCTCCTGCCTTCTCTCCATAACATTTGGTCCTAGACTCAGCCACTACAGGAGACATCCTCCCTACATCCAGACCTTTCGATATTTAATAGGTTTCAACAAGAGCCCTTCATTCTTCTAAACTCCCTTAAGTACAGGCCCAGAGTCATGAAATGCACCTTATACTTTAACTCTTTCATTCCCAGAAACATTCTCATTAGAACGTTAATTTTTTTTTTGACAAGGCCATTTGGCCAAACAAAGCTAGCCAAACTCATGAACCTCCTCTGGACCCTCTCCAATGCCAGCACATCCTTTCTTAGATGAGGGGCCCAAAACTGCTCACAATACTCAAGTGCATTCTGACCTTTGCCTTATTACACCACAGCATTACATCCTTGCTCTTACATTCTCTTCCTCTCAAGAGGGCTGCTAACACTGCATTTGCCTTCCTTACTAATCTAAATCTTAATCTAAGTAACCTATAGGGAATCTTGCACGAGGACTCCCAAGTTCCTGTGCACCTTTGATTTTTGAATTTTCTCCGATTAGAAAATAGTCTCTGCTTCTAATCCTTCTAAAAGTGCACGACCATACCCTTCCTGACAGTATATTCCATCTGACCCTTCTCCCAATCTATGTCTATCTGCAGACTCCCCGAGTCCTCAACACTAATTGCCCCTCCAGCTAGCCAGCATGGCCACAAAGCCACCATCCAAGTCATTGGCATATAATGTATAATGAACACCACTGGTCACTGCAGCTGACCAAAAAATGCCCTCTTTATTCTCTCTCTTTGACTCCTGCCAATAAACGAATCTTCTAACCGTACTGCTATCTTTCCTATAATACCATGGGCTCTCATCCTGTTAAGCAGCCTCATGTGTGGCACATTGTCAAAAGCCTTCTGAAAATCCAAATAAACAACATCCAATCACTCCCTTTCACCTATCTGGCTTGTTGGTTCCCCAAACAGTTCCAATAGACAAGATTACTCTTTAAAGAAACTATGCTGACTTTGGCCTATTTTATCACGTGCCTCCAAATACCCGGAAACCTCATCCTCACTAACCAACTCCAACATCTTTCTGAATGCTGAAGTCAGGCTAACTGACCTATAATTTCCTTTCTTCTGTCCCCCCAATCCCCCACTTCTTAAGAGTGGAGTGACATTTGCAGTTTGCCAGTCCTCTAGAACCTAAAAAGTTAAAAAAAAACTAAATTAAAACATTTAAAAGTTTAAAAAAACTCAAAGTCTAGTGATTCTTGAATTATCATTACTATTATCTCCACAATCTCTTCAGCTACCTCTTTCAGAACCCTTGAATGTGGTCTAACTGGTCCAGGTGACTTATCTACCTTCAGACCTTTCACCTTCCCAAGCACCTTCTCCTTAGTAATAGCAATAACACTCACTTCTGCCTCCTGACACTCTTGAATTTCTGGCATACCACATAGCGAAGACTGATGCAAAATAGTTCAAAGTGCATTTATCATCAAAATTCATAAATTATACAATCTTGAAATTTGTTTGCTTACAGGCAGTTTCAAATAGTTATTAAGTTCCTCCACCTTTTCTTTATCCTCTAATACTCTGTCTAAAATGTCATTTTCCAGAGGTCAGATATCCACTCTTTATGTATTTGATATGCTCTCATATTGTTGGCTAGCTTCCCTTCAGGTTTCATCTTTTCTCTCACCATGGCATTTTTAGTTGTCTGCTGGTGGTTTTGGTAAGTTTCCCAATCTTCTAACTTCCCTTTGCTCGTGTTATACTTCTGATCATAGGTATTTTAAGCTTGCTGATGACATCACTGTCATTGACCAAATCAAGGGTGGTGACGAATCGGCATAGAGGAGGGAGATTGAAAATCTGGCTGAGTGGTGCCACAACAACAACCTCTCACTCAATGTCAGCAAGACCAAGGAGATTATTTTTTTAATTCATGGAGGTGGACACAAGAGGTCGATGAGCCCATCCTCATTGGGGTATCAGAGGTGAGAGGGTCAGCAATTTTAAATTCCTCAGTGTTAACATTTCAGAAGATCAGTCCATTACAAAGAAAGCATGGCAGCACCTTTATTTTCTTAGAAATTTGCTAAGATTGTACAGAAAATTCTACCAAAGTAATGGATACAACCCAGTCTGTGGGTAAAGCCCTCCCCTCCAATGAGCACATCTACATGGAATGCAGGCACTGGAAAGCAATATCCACCCAAAATCCAGACCATGTTCTCTTCTCACTGCTGCCACCAATAAAGTGCTGCAGGAGCCGCAGGACCCACACCGACTGGTTCAACTTCAGTCACAAGCGTAAAGCAAGTAGAGCAGGAGGCTAAACGCACAGCCTCGTGGTGCTTCTACGCTAAGGGAGGCTGTGGAGGAGATGTTGCTGCCAATCCAAACTGGGGTCTGCAAGTGAGGAAACTAAGGATCCAGTTGCTCAAGGAGGTAATGAGACCCAGGACTTAATGAAGACCATCTTGATGTATGTATCTTTGCTATTCAGATGTTCCAGAATTGAGCGCAGAGCCAATGAAATCTGCTGTTGACTATATTCAAAATGTTAAAGTTCAACAGGCAATTACAGACAGTGAAACTAGTTCATTGTTATCGTTGTTTATAAAGTATAAAACCTGTCAGGAAAGTGAAACTCTCTTGGCCTTTCTCTCTCCTAAAGGACTGGAATGTGAATAAAGACTTCCATATTTCCTGGTTACAGCTTCTATATGGCTCAGTTTTACTCAGCCACAACATCACAGGTACAAGTCACAAAAATAAGTAGTGCAAAATGAGGAAGAGAGAATTTGAGTTCATGGGCTGTCCAGAAATCTGAAATATTGAGTTTGGGTCTTCAGCCTCTTGCACCTCCTCCTTGCTGGTAGTAATGATGGTGTCTTGTGGATGCTGAGGGACTGGAGTGATGGGTGGCACTTTCTTGAGTCACTACCGTTAGATGGCAGTGAGGGTTCTGCCCGAGTAACAGGCTTCAACCTTCTGCAGTCTTTTGTCATCCTGTGGATTGAAGAAGGTTCCATACTATCTGTTTTCCCAATTCTACAGATGCTTGTGTTGACAGGAAAGTATTGGGCAGAGCGACGGCAGATGCAGTTTAATACTGATGAATGTGAGGTGATGCAATTATGGATTTTCATAACAACCAGACATGCACAGTTACTGGGCCTTGAGGAGTACTGAGCAACCTAACCCAGGTGACCTTGAGCCTACGGGATGGAAATATATCATTTGAACTGATGAGGAACACCAAGAGCTTCAAATGCTTCAAAAGAGTGACAACTTTCCAGAGACCAACCATCACAGATGGGGAATAACCAAGGACATGTGGAGATTAGATAGGAACAATGAGGAACACATGGCCAGCATAGACTCCTTTACTTTTTGTATTTGTTAACTGTTCACAGAGGGTCAGGAAAAATTGGATGTGAACACAGATATTCAGTTGTGGAAATTCATGTAAATTCAGTTGAGACAATAAAGGAACTTGTCGGTAAATGCAGATTATCTCTGTGCCTCTCTGATCATTATTACTAAGAGAAATTTTTTTGTAACACATCTTGGACACACACTGTGATGGTAGGGAGTACTGAGGGACAGAGGGACCTTGGTGTACAAGGGTAGGATACACTGAGAACGGTAGGTACTGAGGGACAGAGTTGCCTCGGTGTACAGGTCGAAGGATCCCTGAAGGTGGCAGCACAGATCAGGGGGTAAGAAAGGTGTTCGGGAAACTTGCCTGCATTAGCCACAAGATACAAGAGCAGGGAGGTTATGGTCCAACTTTAGAAACCATTGGGCAGGCCACATCTGGAGCACTGTGTGGAATTCTGGTCACAGGCTCTCGGACGGAGGTGACTGCACTGGAGAGGGTGCAATGGATGTGAACAGAGTTATGAGGAGTAGAGATGGTCAGCAAAGTGTAAAACGCCTCCCCAAAGCTAAGGTGTCTGAGGCCAACAGAAATCTGGGGAAGGAGAACAATGTCAAGAGTGGATGCAAAGAACTTTGGAGTTGGTATCTGGGGCGCAATGTCTGAGTTGGTGGTGGAGGCAGAGACTCTGACAATAGTAAAGTATCTGAACAAGCACTTGAGGCAGAGAAGGAAATTGACTTAGTGCTGGGGATTGGAATTATTGAAGATGGATACTGGAGGGTCAGAATGGATATAGTGAGCCAAAGAGCCTGTTCCTGTGCTGCAGGACTTGAGAACAAACTAAAGAGTCCCTCTAATTCATGAGCTCAGAGTGGGGTAGACACACTCAGCACAGACAACAGCAAGACACACTGGCAGTCAGCAGTTTGACCCTCGGGCACACACAGCTTTTAACTGATCCATTTCACACTGCTGGAGGTATTCCCAAGAGAATGAAATCGAGGTTAAAAGCAAAAGGTCGGGATGGACTGGGATGGACATGTTATTGATCCCAAGATCTTAAAGGGTCAGTGTTTCACATAGATAGGTAGATACTACATTGATCCCAAAGGAGGTTACAGTCTCAGTAGCATTACAAGTGCACAGACATAAATATTAGAAGTAGAAAGAAGAAAAAAATAAGTTACCACAAACAGTCTACCAGAAGGAGGTCATCATTGGATATAGGTTGACTCATTATAAAGCCTAATGGCTAAGGGCAAGAATGACTTCATATAGCACTTTTTGGAGCAGTGCTATTGTCTTAGTCTATAACTAAGATTGCTCCTCCATTCAGCCAAGGTAGAATGCAGAGGGTGCAAAACATCATCCAGAATTGGCAGTGTGTCCTTAGGGTCTTTTGATCTAACATGGCCTCCAGTGTGTGCAGTTTGACTCCTATAACAGAGCCAGCCTTTCTAATGTTTATTGTTGGTGTTGATGCCATTGCCCCAGCACACCACAGCATGGAAGATTGTACTGCCAACAACAGACTGGTAGAACATGTGAAGGAGAGGCCTGCATACTCCAAAGGACCTCAGTCTCCTCAGGAAGTAGAGGTGACCCTAACCCTTCTTGTACACAGCCTTTGTGTTGGTGCCTCACTCAAGTCTGTCATCCCAGTGCACCCCCAGTACTGGTAGGTCCTCACCACATCAACCTCTTCACCATCAACAGTAACAGGGAGCAATGCAAAAGGTCAGGGAGATATGAGTCAAATGACCAGCTTAGATGGGAATGTTGGCCAGCATAAAGCAGTTGAGTCGAAGGGCCATGCTGTATGACTCTGACACTTGCTCACGTCAAGTTCAAGGCAGGCGTGTTCAGATCCCTTGATACAAAAAAAATCACATTTTTTAATTAGAAGAAATTGTTTTTATTCCATTTGCTACACAAAATTTTATTACTACACATATATTAACATACATATATTAATGTTTAAATGACCATCGCCTTAATAGAAAACTAGAAAACCAGACAGTACATCTCACTCTGCACCTCGCATCTGGGATTTTCAGCAGAGCTGGTCCCTTGCACTGTCCCATCACACACTCCCAGGGTCAGACACACAGTGAAGCTCCCTCTACACCGTCCCATCACACACTCCCAGGGTTAGACACAGAGTGAAACTCCCTCTACACCGTCCCACCACACAGTCCCAGGGTCAGACACACAGTGAAGCTCCCTCTACACCATCCCACCACACAGTCCCAGGGTCAGATATACAGTGAAGCTCCCTCTACACCGTCCCATCACACACTCCCAGGGTTAGACACAGAGTGAAACTCCCTCTACACCGTCCCATCACACACTCCCGGGGTCAGACACAGAGTGAAGCTCCCTCCACACCGTCACATCACACACTCCCGGGGTCAGACACAGAGTGAAGCTCCCTCTACACCGTCCCATCACACACTCCCAGGGTTAGACACAGAGTGAAACTCCCTCTACACCGTCCCACCACACAGTCCCAGGGTCAGACACAGAGTGAAACTCCCTCTACACCGTCCCATCACACACTCCCGGGGTCAGACACAGAGTGAAGCTCCCTCTACACCGTCCCATCACACACTCCCGGGGTCAGACACAGAGTGAAACTCCCTCTACACCGTCCCATCACACACTCCCGGGGTCAGACACAGAGTGAAACTCCCTCTACACCGTCCCACCACACAGTCCCAGGGTTAGACACAGAGTGAAACTCCCTCTACACCGTCCCATCACACACTCCCGGGGTCAGACACAGAGTGAAGCTCCCTCTACACCGTCCCATCACACACTCCCAGGGTTAGACACAGAGTGAAACTCCCTCTACACCGTCCCACCACACAGTCCCAGGGTCAGACACACAGTGAAGCTCCCTCTACACCATCCCACCACACAGTCCCAGGGTCAGATATACAGTGAAGCTCCCTCTACACCATCCCATCACACACTCCCAGGGTTAGACACAGAGTGAAACTCCCTCTACACCGTCCCATCACACACTCCCAGGGTCAGACACAGAGTGAAGCTCCCTCTACACCATCACATCACACACTCCCAGGGTCAGACACAGAGTGAAACCCCCTCCACACCGTCCCACCACATGCTTGATATTCTTGAGGAGATCCCAACCAGGAGAGTACTGACAGGTCTGTGGGGTATGGAGACTGTGGGTGGTATAGAGGTGTGGTTAACGGTGTGTGGTGTGGTGAGGGAGTGTGGGTTTAGGGAGGGGAGGGGCGTGGTGTAGTCCTGAGAGTGAGATGAGGGGCAAGTTCAGATATTCTGACAGCAGGGTTTCTTACTCGGGGTCACCATGGCCCCCTCGTTGGAGACGCTGTTGGGGCTGAGGGTGACTGTGGTTCGAGATGCCTGGCTCATCCGTCCCTCAGCCCGGCGACGGAAGATCTCTGCGGGGGAGGCAACGGAAGGTTAGGGCATAGCAAGATCTCACAGCTTGGCCACCCCGACCCACCCAAGCCCCTGACAAGCTCACGAGTGCCACAACTCACGACTTGAGCCAGAAGAGGCCATTCAGCATAACCAGCCGATCTTTGTCACAAGCCCTCCCTCACACTCATTGGCAATTCCACGTTGACCCTCGGCCTTTCAGTTAAGGTGGGTGAAGGGGAAAGAGTAGGCACGGGGTGAGGGGGAGGGAAATGGGTGGGGTTTGAGTGTATGAGGGCTGGTTGTCCAGGTGACCCTACCTGTGATAACAGACTGGAATGCCGGCTCCACATTGGTCGAGTCCAGCGCAGACGTCTCCATGAACAACATCTGGTGTTTCTCTGCCGAGACAAAGCAGCAGCCAATCAGCCGAGTGCCCGGTGGCAGTAGGAAGGTCGGCAGCCAATCATGCACTCAGCCCTGCCTGCCCAAGCTCTGACATCACGGCCAATTCCTCGCCCACCTCTGGATCACTATCGGTGGAGTGAGTGGCCTTTGCTCAACCCTGACCTATGGGAGTTCCTGACCCTCCCCCCAACATGACTCCAACCTATTGGATGTTCCGAACTCTGACCCCTGACCCAAACCCATGGATATTCTTGAGCCCAACCCAAATCCCAGGGCATTCTCTGAAGCTGTAGGTGCTGGGTAACCACATCTGGAATACATCAGATGGGCAGAGTAGCTGTTCAGAGACTCAAGTTCGATCCCGGAGTGTCCTTCCAAAATGGTCATGAAAGCTACCTCATTATTCCTTCTTCCTGCACTATTTATTTCTTTAATGCATGTGTTTTATAGTAACGTGTCCCAGGAAACAACAGATCGTCTCATCTCAGACAGTGACGATCGCTGTGATTCTGAACCCAAGTCAGAGTTCACCAGGAACCACAGGATCAAAAGGGGAGAGACAGGGTGGGGGAGGGAGGTATAGACTGGCCGGGGAGGGGGAGAGAGACCGGCCAGTGAGGGGGAGAGAGAGACTGGCCAGGGAGGGGGAGAGATAGGGTGGGGGGGAGAGACCGGGTTGGGGGGGAGAGACAGGGTGGGAGTATGGGAGAGGGGAAGACTGGTCAGGGAGGGGGAGAGACAGGGTGGGGGGGGGAGGTATAGACTGGCCGGGGAGGGGGAGAGAGACCGGCCAGTGAGGGGGAGAGAGAGACTGGCCAGGGAAGGGGAGAGACAGGGTGGGGGAGGGAGGTATAGACTGGCCGGGGAGGGGGAGAGAGAGACTGGCCAGGGAGGGGGAGAGAGAGACTGGCCAGGGAGGGGGAGAGATAGGGTGGGGGGGAGAGACCGGGTTGGGGGGGAGAGACAGGGTGGGAGTATGGGAGAGGGGAAGACTGGTCAGGGAGGGGGAGAGACAGGGTGGGGGGGGTGGGGAACAGACCGGCCAGGGAGAGGGAGAGACAGGGTGGGGTGGGAGAGAGTGGCCAGGGAGGGATTATTGGGGGGGGGGAGAGAATGGTCAGGGAGAGGGAGAGGCAGATTGGGATTATGGGGGGGGGGGAAGAGACTGGCCAGGGAGGGGGAGAGACAGGGTGGGAGTATGGGGGGTGGGGGGAAAGACTGGTCAGGGAGGGGGAGAGACAGGGTGGGAGTATAGGGGGTGGGGGGAAAGACTGGTCAGGGAGGGGGAGAGACAGGGTGGGGGGGGTGGGGAACAGACCGGCCAGGGAGAGGGAGAGACAGGGTGGGGGGGATGGGAGAGACAGGTGGTGACAGGAGGCCCTCTATTTTATTGTGTGGTTTTTAGGAGTACCCTTTCTGTCCCCGCCAGCCCAAAGGTAGAGTAGTACACTGTAGTGTCAAAGTAATTAAATGGCCAAGTAATCCGCTCTGCCTACCCAGTGTCCATATTCAGCCAGGCCAGCACAGTCAAGTGTTTAGCTGAGAGCCTCTTATGTGTCTCTATCGGATCTGCCTCACCATTACCTCTGGCAGTGCATTCTAGTGACTGCAATTATAAAGCATGTCCTGAACATCTCCTTTAAAATCCCTCCCCCCTCCCACTCACCTAAATGCAGGTACTCTGGTATTTGACATCTCTAGCCTCGGGAAAGGATTGAACTGGTTGCTTGATCTGTGCCTCTCAGTATTTTAGGCCCCTCACCTGCGAAGGTCATAGCCTCATCGATGGGCACAGTGCGGATGTCGGACAAGTCACTCTTGTTGCCCACCAGCATCACCACCAGGTTGTTGTCAGCGTTGTCCAGGAGCTCGGTCAACCACCGCTCCACGTTCTCATACGTCTGGTGCTTGGAGATGTCGTACACCAGCAGGGCCCCTACTGCTCCTCGGTAGTACCTGTAGTGCCCAAAGACGAGAATGATGCAGCGGGTAGAGCCACTGGCTCACAGCACCAGACCTGGGTTTGTTCCCGGCCTCCGGTGTTGTGTGTCTGTGAGTGAAGTGATTCATAGAATCAGCGTGTATATATGACCAATGTGAGTGGCAGTGAGCACGTGGCACAGAGCAAGTGAAGTGATTCATTAAGTCAGCGTGTGGTGTCTGCAAGAGAGAGTAAGAGTGTGGGTTTCCCTGGGTGCTCTGATTCCATCCCACATCCCAAGGACCGTAAGACATAGGAATGGAATTGGCCCATTTGGCCCATCGAGTCTGCTTTGCCATTCAATCATGGCTGATTCCTTTTTCTCATCCTCCGCCCCACTCCCAGCCTTCTCCCTGTAACCTGTGATACCATGTCCAATCAAGAACCTATCAAGCTCTGTTTTAAATACACCCAACAACCTGGCCTCCACAGCTGCATGTGCTGACAAATTCCACAAATTCACCACCCTCTGGTTAGAGAAATTTCTCTGCATCTGTTTTAAATGGATGTTCTTCCACCCTGAGGCTGTGCCCTCTTGTCCTAGACTCCCCCACCATGGGAAACATCCTTTCCACATCTACTCTGTCTAGGCCTTTCAACATTTAAAAGGTTTCAATGACATTCCTCCTCATACTTCAAAATTCCAGTGAGTACAGACCCAGAGCTATCAAATGTTCCTCGTATGATAACTCTTACATTCCCGGAATCATCCTTGTGAATCTCCTCTGGACCCTCTCCAATGCCAGTACATCTTTTCTTAGATGAGGAGCCCAAAATTGTTCACCACACTCAATGTGAGGCCTTTCCAGTGCCTTATAAAGCCTCAGCATCACATTCTTCTTCGTATTCTTGACCTCTTGAAATGAACATTGTATTTGCCTTCCTCGTTACCAACCTGCAAGTTAACCTTTAGGGTGTTCTGCTCAAGGACTCCCAAACCCTTTGCATGTCAGATGTTTGGATTTTCTTCCATTTAGAAAACAGTCTGCAGTCTCCCCATTTCCTCAACACCTTCTGCCCCTCCTCCAATCTTCATATCATCTGCAAATTTGGCAACAAAGCCATCTACTCTATCATCTAAATCATTGATATATTGCATAAAAAGAAGCAGTCCCAACATCAACCCCTGTGGAACACCACTAGTCACTGGCAGCCAACCAGAAAAGGATCCTTTTATTCCCACTCACTGCCTTCTACCAATCAGCCAATGCTCTAACCATGCCATTAATTTTCCTGTAATACCTTGGGCTCTTAACTTGGTGAGCGGCCTCATGTGTGGCATCTTGTCAAAGGCCTCTGAAGGTCCACATATACAACATTCACTATATCCCCCTTATCTATCCTACTTGTAATCTCCTTAAAGAATTCCAACAGGTTCATCAGGCAGGATTTTCCCTGAAGGAAACCATGCTGACTTTGTCCCATCTTGTCCTGTGTCACCAGGTTCTTCACGACTTCATCCTTAACAATTGACTCTAATATCTTCCCAACCACTGAGGTCAGGCTAACTGGTCTATAATTTTCTCTCTGCTGCCTTCCTCCTTTCTTAAAGAGGAAAGACACCTCTTTGTGGAGGGGCAAGGCTGGATGGTGTGGGACCAGGAGGCCTGCACGGGTTAGCAAAATAGAGATCATGCTTAACTACGCCCTCGGAGCGCTCTAGGGTTGTGACACATGAATGGTGAGCAGATCCAGTAGATGGGAGGAGTGTAGAGGGTCCCAGGTAAGAGGCCTGACTGAAATCTTAAAGAAGGTGGGACAGAGGACAAACAGGGACTTGGAATTGGTCAGCAAGCAGGGAACAGGGTGATGAAGGCATAAGAGATTCTGCATATGCTGGAAATCCAGAGTAAAATGCTGGGGTAACTCAACAGGTCAGGCAGCATTATGCAGAGGAATAAACAGTCAACGTTTCAGGCCAAGACCATTCACCAGGACTGGAAACGAAGGGATAGGAAGCCAGAATAAGAAGATGGTGGGAGGGGAAGGATTACAAGCTGGTGAATAGGAAGGTGAGTGGGTGGGTGGGGAAGTGTACGAAAGGAAATGATGTGAGGAGTTGGGAGGTGATTGGTGGAAGAGAGACCAGAAGAAGGAGTGATGGAGGGATGTTATGGTGGCAGAACTCATGGCAGCATACGTACGCGGAGGTAATGGCTCGGTAACGCTCCAGCCCGGCTGTGTCCCAGATCTGTGTCTTCACGGCCACTCCATCCACAGTGACGGTGCGTGTGGAAAACTCCACCCCGATGGTGGTCCTGCTGTCGTGGTTGAACTCGTTGCGGGTGAAGCGAGAGAGTAGGTTGCTCTTCCCCACCCCAGATTCTCCTATCAGCACCACTGGAAATAACAACACGGGTGAGGGTCACCACAGGCAGCCAGCATCAGTCCTCAGTGGGACAGGCACCTGGGTCGATAAAGGGCCCAGATGGACTATACATTGTTAATTTGAAGGCATCTGATAAGGTGCCACAACAGAAGTTAGCACAGTTTTGCAGGTGGTTTAACACATTAGTGTGGATCAGAGATTGCTTGGCAGAGATTACTGAAATACTTCCAGAATTACTGAATTACTGAGAGACTGGAGAGGCAAAAAAAAAGGGCAGTCCTGATGAAGGGTCAACTGTTCACTCTTTTCCATAGATGCTGCCTGGCCTGCTGAGTTCCTCCTGCTTTTTATGTGTGTTGCTTGAATTTAAAGTATCTGCAGATTTTCTCTTGCCTGCCTTTCTGTATATAATGCGTGCAACCTCAGTAAAGCAGCTTTGCGAGAGGCAGCAGAGGATCGTAGATGCGTCCAGCTCCATCACAGACACAACCCTTCCCACCAATTAGGACATCTTCAAAAGGTGGCACCTCAAAAAGGCAGCATCCAGGGCACATCTTCTTGACGTTACTACCACCAGGGAGGAGGTACAAGAGCCTGAGGAGACACACTCAATGGCTTGAAAACAGCTTCCTACTCTTGGCTGTCAGATTTCTGAACAGCTCATGAACCCATGAACACTACTTTGCTATTCTGCTTTTGCACTGTTTACTGTAACTTGTAGTGACTTTTCATGTACTGCTGTCAGAAAAGAATAAACTTCACAAAGTATTTCAGTAATAATAAACATAATAAGTCTGCCATGCATGGTCCCAAGCCTGGCTGAGAGGGGAGGAGGGTTGGGCACGAGGATAGCAACCCCATCCCGTAAAAACCCAGGGCTACAGAAACACCAAAGACCTCATTCCTGGGAGGGGAAGGATCTTCACCTGGGAGACACGTGAAACTGTGTGGTGAAAGCTGAAAGTCTGTGAAAGTTAGCCTTCTGTCATCCAGGATCACTACCAAGATCACCCATGACAGGACTCTGGCGAGCTGCTCTTGGTGGTCTATGCCCCAACTGGAGTGATGGGTTTTAGTAAATATAAACCTACCGTAATTCCAATTCTGAGCATAATCAGAGACCCCACTCAGCCTGGACATTCTCTCTTCTCACCCCTCCCATTGGGCAAAAGAAATAAAAGCTTTAAAGCACGTACCACCAACCAGGCTCAAGCTCAGCTTTTACCCTGGTGTCGTATGACTACTGAATGGCTCCCTGGTACGATGCGATGGACTCTTGACCTCACAGTCTACCTTGTCACAGCCTTGCACCTTATCCTCTGCCTCCATTGCACTTTCTCTGTAACACCATTAGTTTTACCTTGTCCTCCCTCGATGCTCTGTGCAATGCCAATAAAAATGAGAGTTTGTGCAGATGCTGGAAACTTGAACAACACAAAATGCTGGAGGAACTCAGAGGGCCAAGTATCATTTACAGAGGGGAATAGTTTTGGGTGGAAAGTCTCTATCAGTACTGGGGGCAAATACTGGAATAGGAAGGCAGGGAGATAGGAAGGAGTACAAGCTGATAGGTGAGAATGAAAGTGGGTGGGTAGGGATGAAGCAAGAAGCTGGGAGGTGACAGGCAGAAGGGCTGAAAGGAAGAGGAATCTAATTGGAGAGGACAGTGGATCATGGAAGAAAGGAAGGGAGGAGGAGAAGAGAAAGGGAGATTTGGATAACCAGAATGGGAAATGGAAAAAGAGAGCAGGGGGAAGGTGGTAGTGGTTACCAGAAGTTGGAGAAATTAATGTTCATGCCATCAGGTTGGAGGCTACCCATATGAAATGAGTTGTTGCTCCTCCAACCTATATTCTGCTTCATCATGGCAGTAGAGGACATAGTATGCCAGACGTGTTTTTCCACTGTACCTATCTGACAATAATACACCAATTCCAGTTCTGGCTGGGTGTAACGAGTGGGCTGTCACTTGGATCAGTGGTGGCACTCTAATCCTCACCACAAGTACAAATTACAATGATTAATGATCCAAGATGGCGGCGCGACGCAGCTTGCAGTGGCCACTCCGGAGCTGATTATCTGTTATTTGTGAAGTGGGGTGCCGTGCGCAATCATAATCGATTGAAAACAGACGTGGGAGCATGGAGGAACATCGGGAAATCTCCAGGAAGACCTTCTTTGTTGCTGCTGCTGCTGGTGCTGCTGTGAGGTCCGGGTCTCTGCTGGGAAGAACAGGCCCCCAGTCCTCGGGGTCACGTTGCCGGTGGCTGTTGGCGGGGCCGTCTTAATACGCTCAGCAGAGGATGGTGCTCGGAGAAGCTGTGCCGGAGGGGATGGTCAGAGGCTCAGAGGTTCAACGGACTTGGAGTCCACTGCGGTCAGGTCACTGTTGGTGTGCGCTGCATCTGCGAGGCTGGTTTCGACAGAGCTTACATTGTGTGCTGCGTCTGCGAGGCTGAGTCGGGCGGTGCCGTGGAAGTCCATAGTGTGGGTATTCCCTTCTGCTGCCGGCGTGGGATGGCGAGTCTGTCGGGACCCTGGGGACTTGTGGAAACTGTGTGGTGGTTTCTTTTGAACTTATAGTCCTTTAACATCTTTGGACTATTTTTACTGTGCCCATAGTCTGTTTTTTAAAAAAAAATCAATTATGCTATTGTTTGCACTGTTGTAACTCTGTGGTTTTGTGCAGGTCTTGTGGCTTTAGTTTTAAGTCTGGTTTGTCTGGTGGATTTGGAGCACCTTTCTGGGGAACGCGCTAGACGGTAGCACGATATTAATACACAGCAGCCTCTCCGGACTCTGGATTGGGGATTGCCAAATGTTATGTAGATTTTCTGGTGTAGTCTGTTTTGTCATGTGCTTTTGTGATATCGTTCTGGAGCAGCATTATCTCATTTTTTAAACTGCATTGCATCTGTGGTTTCTGAATGACAATAAACTGAATCTGAATCTGAAAGTATTGCTGCTAAATTTGCAAAGGTCAATAGGTAAGAGGAGAAAGGGGATAGAGACAGGTTCAGTGAGAGGGCAATGATCTGGCAAATGGAAAATGATCTGTGGAAAATGTGAAATCTTCCGTTTAACAGAGAAGATAAAGAGGCATATTGTCTCTCCGTGATCAAGGACTAGGGACAGTTCCCTGACTGAACTTTTATTAGAAGGGATGAACAACAGCACGGAGTACAGGTAGGTGGATATATTATGTCCACTTGGGTTTCTGACAGAGTCCCCCATGGTAGGCTGGTCCAGAAGGTTAGAACGCTCATCCAGGGTGAGTGCCTCCTGTTCCTTTTTTATTTAGTTCTAGATTCTAACATCTGCAGTCCTCTGTGTCTTGTGTCTACAAATTTGAATTAGTAAGAGGAGGCAGAGGGTGGTAGGGGAGGGCTTTCAGATCCAGTGGTGTGCTGTGAAGATCGGTATAGGAAGACCCTAGAGTTCAGGTATGTTGAACTCTGATGCTGAGACAGGTTAACAGGGTGGTGAAGATGACATTTGGCTGCTGAATTCCTTGACAGGACCACACTTGGAGTACCATGTGCAGTTCTGGTCGCCCAGCTATACGAAGGATGTCATTAAGCTAGAGAGGGTGCAGAAAAGATTTACGAGGATGTTACCAGGACTGGAGGGCTTGAATTACAAGGAGGGACTGGAGAGACTAGGGCACTTTCCCTGGAGAGAAGGCTGAAGGGTGACCTTATAGAGGTTACAAAATTGTGAGGGGCAATCATAAGGTGGGTAGTCACAGTCTTTTTCCCAGGACCAGGGAATCTAAGACAAGAGGGCACAAGTTGACAGATAGAGGGGAGAAGATTTAAAGGGGACCTGAGGACATGTTCATTATACATACATACATATGGAATGAGCTGCCAGAGGAAGTGTTTGAGGCAGCAGCATTTAAAAGGCACTTGGATAGATGCATGTGCAGGAAAGGTTTAAAGGGATGTGGGCCAAATACAGGCAAATGAGGCAAGCACAGATACCTCCAGTCTCTCCTTGTAATTCAAGCCCTCCAGTCCTGGTAACATCCTCGTAAATCTTTTCTGCACCCTCTCCATCTTAATGACATCCTTTGTAAAGGCACCTTGGACAGCGTGGACAATTTGGACTGTTGGCCTATTTCTCTGTTGTATGAATCTATGAATCTTAATCTATGAAATGCAAAGGGTGATGGATTGTGGAGCTGTGAGGTACAGAGGGATCTGCGCCTAACACACTAAAGGCTGCTGTGCAGAAACATTGGGAACGCCAAGGATGCTGTCGTTAATTGGAAGCTTAGCTGTAGTGTGTTTACACTTCGGTCATATGTAAAATAACAGATTTGTTACCCCACCTTCTTATTCCAGCTTCTTCCCCCTTCCTTTCCAGCTCTGATGAAGGGTATCAGCCCGAAACATCAGCTGTTTATTCCCCTCCCCACATAGCTGCTGCCTGACTTGCTGAGTCCCTCATGTCTTGTGTGTGATGCATCAGATCCCTGGCACCGGGTTAAAGCCTGCTATCCAATCCAGGGCTTCTGAGTTGGGCGGGCTGGGGGTTATATTGATTAACAGATCTTTGAGTGTGGGTTACTGGCTGAGAGCTAATCAATGGATTCAGGAGTTTATAAATAGAACAGATCCCTGTGAGTGGTTTACAGATGGGGTCTAATGTGGGAGTTTGGGGAGTTTATATATAGAATAACCAATCCCAAAGAGTGGATTACAATCTGGGATCTCTATATATATATTAACAGATGCCAGGAGTGGGTTACTGAGTTATAATGATTTGTAATGGTGATACCAAACACTGGGAGGGAATTACTGGCTGATATTGTCAGAAACTTCCTGCAAATTGCAGACCAGAGTGCTGCTGTCTGACACAGGTATGCACTGTGGTGGGTGAGGTGTCCGGTCTGCCTGTGAGCACAGGAGTGGGAACGTCACATTAAAACTACAGAGAGTTAGAGTAATACAGCATGGAAGCAAGCCCTTCCTGCTGAACTCATCCCTACTGATCAAAATTATGAATAGTATGAATTATATGAATTTAAAAAATATGAATTAGTACTATTTGTCAAGATGCTTCTAGAAATAGTGGTTACAGCCCAGTTCATCATGGGTAAAGGGCTCCCCACCTACATGGAGCGCTGTTGCAGGAAACCAGCATCCATCATGAAGGACTCCCATCATCCAGGAAGATGGTACAGGATCCTCAGGACCACACCACCAGGTTCAGGAACAGTTATTACCCCTCAACCAACATGTTCTTGCACTGGGAGGGATAACTTCACTCACCCCATCAGTGAACTGTCCCCACAACCTATGGACTCACTTTCAAGGACTCTTCATTTCAAGTTCTCCATGCTTATTGTTTATTAGTTTTCTCTTTTGTATTTGCCTCGACACCATTGTTGTCTTTTGTACATCTGTTGTTTGTCTGCCTGTTTGGTGTGGTCTTTCATGGATTCTATCACAGATTTATTGAGTATGCTGCAAGAAAATTAATCTCAGCATTGCTTATGCCGACATATATGTACTTAGATAATAAACCTACTTCAAACTTTTAGATTGGACCCATATTCCTCTGAACCTTGCCTATCCACGTCCCTGTCCGAGTCTATTTCAAACATTGTTAATGGGCAGCTCGCTCCACACACTGACCACCATGTAGATGGAGGTGTTGCCCCTCAGGTTCCTTTTAAATCCCAATTTAACCCTGTGCCTTCTAGTTGTTAACCACCCAGCCTTGGGAAAAAACTGAGCATTCACCCTCTCATAATTTCACACCCCTCAGTCTCCTACACTTCAGGAATAAAGTACCAACCTACACGACCTCCCCCAAAAGCTTAGGCCCTTGAATCCAGGAATCACACTTGCAACTCTTCTCTGTACCTTTTCCAGTTTGCTGACAACTCTATACCAGACAACCAAAACCGAACACAATACTCTTGGTGTGTCCACACCCATGTCTTGTACAATTGCAACATAATGTTTTATGAAAGCTACTTTTCCATATGCCTTCTTCACCACCCTACCTCCCTGTGACACACTTTCAGGGAATTATGTATTTGTCCCTCGGTTCTACAATATTGTTCAGGGCTCTGCTGTTCACAGTGAAAGTCCCACCCCGATTTGACTTCTTACCACTCTCTCACCTGACTTGAAAGCCATTTGCCAAACCTGAGCCCACTTACTCAGCGGATCAAGATGAGACCACTCCCGATATATCGTGTTTAGTTCTGGTCACCCAGTTATAGGAAGGATGATAAACTTGAGGGTGTAGAGAAAAAAAAAACTCACAAGGATGTAACTGGAACTGCAGGGCTTGAGTCTTAAGGAGAGAACAGATAGGCTGGGACCTTCAGCCCAAAAGCAGAGGAGGCTGAGGTACAGGAACATTAAGAATATTTAAAATAGACTTGGACAGGTACGTGGATAGGAAAGATGCAGAGGGATATGGGCCTGACCTTGAAGTTTGAAGTAAATTTGTTATCGAAATCATTTGCTGTGATTAATTTTCTCGTGGGCATACTCAATAAATCCATATTAGAATAATAACCACAATAGAATCAATGAAACCTTAGAAGATTCACTTACTTATTTTTAAATTAGAGACACAGCTTCAAGCCACAGCATCCAGTATCCCTTAACACAACACCAATTTATTTAACCTTAACCTTATCATGTGCCAATTTACAATGACCAGTTGACCTATCTGGATCACCTTTGGGCCATGGGGTAAACTGGATGACCACAGAAAACCCATGCATTCTACGGGAGGACATGTGGACTTCTTGCAGGTGATGTTGGTATTAAACTCCAAAGTCCAACACCCTGAGCCGTAATGGCATCAAGTTAACCACTACGCTACCATGGGGCACTTACAGGCCCTTCGGCCCACAATATTGTACTAACCTTATATCCTACTCCAAGATCAAGCTAATGGTTAGCATGGAAGAGTTGGGCTGAAGGGCCTGTTTCACAGCTATGTGACTCTACAACATTGGTGGGATATGTGAAAGAGGGTCTGTAGCCTGCACCAGCACCAAGGCCCAGGTCACACTGGAAGGGCAAGATCTTTCACCAACTCCTGAATCACATATGCTTCATCTCCAGCACTGGCATGAAAAAGGTTTTCAGTTCAACATGGGGGGAGGGTGGGGAGAAGAGATTCGGGAGCGAGCTCAACAACCCTATGGAGACTGACCTAGCAGTAACGAGGTTGGTATGGACCTGCCTGTAAGGTGCAGAGTTTCACCCTGATGAGTGTGAGTTGATGCCCTTTGGGGGGGAGAAGAGATTCAGGAGCGAGCTCAACAACCCTACGGAGACTGACCTAGCAGTAACGAGGCTGGTATGGACCTGCCTGTAAGGTGCAGAGTTTCACCCTGATGAGTGTGAGTTGATGCCCTTTGGGGGGGGGGGGGGGGGGGGGAATTATACAATGAATGAACAACAGGTACTGAGGAACCGAGGTGCCTCGGTGTACAAGTCCACAGATCCTAGAACGTGGCAGAGCAGGTGGACAGGCCAGTGAAGCCAGCAGGTGGGACATTCACCCTTACTCCTGACACTCCCTGTGAGTTGTGATGGGGTTCTGGCTAAAGTGGATGATGGGTTGCAGTTGGGAGATCTGGGATGAACCATGGGAAATGGTCATTCAGCCTAAGGTCATAGAGAGAGCTTTCGCCACAGTGGTCTTCATAAATCAGGGCATTGAATACAGGAGTTGGGACGTGATGTTGACGTTGTGTGAGAAGTTGGGGTATTGTGTACAGTTCTTGTCATTTACCAACAGGGAAGACATCAATAAGGTTGGAAGAATGCAGGGAAATTTTACACGATATACTGGGACCTGAGTTACAGGCAAAGGTTACCACAGGGAGGGCACAATAGGGTAATGTTTTACAGTGCCAGCGAGTGGAGCTCTGTTTCTGCTAATCTGTGCATTTTCTCCATGGATTTCCTCTGGGTCCTCCCTCATTGCAATTACAGGTGCATGGGTTAAGATTAGTAAGTCACGGGCATGCTAAGACTGGCGCTGGAAGCACAGTTGCTGCGAGCTGCCCCCTGCTCATCCTCAGACTGTGTTGGTCGTCGGTGCAAACAATGCAGTTCACTGCATGTTTCAATGTACATGTGACAAATCAAGCTCATCTTCCGTCTTTATCTTTAAGTATTTAAAGTTTTAAATACTGTTTTTAAATAATTTAAAGACTATTTTTAAATACTTTAAAGACTATTCTCTGGAGTGTAGGAGAGTGAGAGGAGATTTGATGGAGGTATACAAAATTATGAGGGGTATAGATGGCGTAAACGCAAGCAGGCTTTTACCCCTGAGGTTAGGTGAGACTAGAATTAGAGGTCATAGGTTTAGGGTGAAAGGTGAACTATTTAAGGGGAGCCTGAGGGAGAACTCCTTTACTCAGAGGGTGCTGTGAACGTGGAATAAACCAGTGGAACTGCAACATTCAAGAGAAGTTCGGATAGGCACATAAACAAGAGGGGTATGAAGGGCTACGGTTTGGGCGCAGGTAAATGGGGCCAAGCAGAAAAACAGGTTGGCACAGACTGGATGGGCCAAAGAGCCAGTTTTTGTGTTGTAGTGATCTATGATCCACTCGCAGCAATTGAGACATCCACCTGGGCTAGACCCATTTGCCCTATCCCCAGACTGTACCCACCTGGAGACTCATTCCACACACCCACCACCCTCAGTACTGTACCAAAAAGTGCCCCTCAGGTCTCCCATAAACCTTTTACTGGTCAGGACTTGGGATCAGGCTCATGTCAGGGATAGTAGAGAGCTGGTTATGGACTGGTTTATGGTTAGTGATTCAAGTTATTGGTTAAAAACATAATTAGAAGTGAAGTGAATGTGATTCAGGTTGGTGGTGAGGGTAAGTGGCGAATGTTGCTGAAGCGTGCTGTTTAGTGTCTGCAGTTATTGGTTAATTTCTGCCGAGTTATCGATTAAAGTGCTAGTTAATGGATATTGGTTATGGTTAGTGCTCTGGATTCAGGTTACGGTGAATTCAAAACGTGAATGGATTAATCGTCTGTGTTAGATCAGGTTTGTAGTGTTCGATTAAAGTGAGCCCTGGGCGGACTGGGCGTTACTGTTTAAAGTGAGCAAATTAAGTTAATCGCAGGGCTATCACAGAAGGTGAGCCCCGGGGTAGAGTTAATGAATTGATCCTGGGACTACCGGGTAAAGAGAGCCCTGGGGTGGGGTTAATAGTTAAACTGGAGCCAAGGAGGTGGGTTAAGTGTTAAGTTGTCCTGGGGTTACCAGGTAAGGTAACATCAAGAGCTCAGCTCCCTCCGCCATGACTTCCTGTTTCCGCTTTCCATCCCTTACCTTTAAACACAAAGCTGTAATCGTCCTCGGCCGAACTCATCCTGCAGCCTCTCGGTGCCGGGACAGTCGCGGCCAGACCCGCCGCCACTTCCTGGTTCAGGCTCCAACTCCGGTCCGACCTGTTCCCGACGCAGGTGGAGCGGGACCGCCCTCGGTCACCTGACTCCGCCCAGGTCCCGCGTCCCACGTCCCCACACCTCGGTCATCTGACCCCGCCCGGCTCCGCTCCCACCTAGCCCAGGTTTGCCCCGCCCCGCCCCGCCCCCTTCGCTCGGCTCTTCTCGGACCCGCCCTCCGCAGAGGGGCTGCGGGCGCGGTACCCGGCTCTTCGGCCCACTGGGACATCGATTCTATCTCCCAGCACATGGTCCACAACCTTCTCTGCCTTGGTGATTCTATTTTAACTTGCACTGCACGTTTTAATATAATTCGGCATTGGTAGTGTTCCGTCCTTGTACAAACTCCACGCACTGGCATTGTGCAGTGCCTCATTACAAGAGAACATTCACTCGGGTGATGGAGAAAGGACCTGAGGAAAATGATTGGGGAGGGAATCTGGGACACACTGCCTGAGGGGGTGGTGGAGGCAAACACCCTCATAACGTTGAACTATCTGGACAGCACTTGACTCGCCCAGGCAGAAAAGAAGGCGGGCCAAAGTGCTGGGAAATGGGTAGGAGTCCACCATATCAGATTAATGCGTGGCCGAGAAGCTGCTGCAGAGGGCAGGGCTTGGTTCTTGGATCATTGGGATCTCTTCTGGGGGAGGTATGACCTGTTCAGAAGTGACGAGTTGCAACTGAACCCGAGGGGGGGCGAATATTCCCGCGGACAAGTTTGTTACAGCTGTTGGGGAGGGTTTCAACTAATTTGGCACTGGAGTGAAGGGACTCAGGATAGGGCGGATAGTCAGACTGCCCAGAAGAGCAGATGACAGGGCAAAATTGCAGCCAGCAGGGTGAGTATCAGTGCATTAGGGATGCAGAGTCAAAAAGGGTAGCAAATACAGTACTCAAAGTGTTGTATCTCAATGCAAGTATAAGAGATAAGGTGGATGGTGCTGTTGCACTGTTGTCAGGTGTGTTGTTTTGGCCAGCACGGAAACGTGGTTGAAGGATGATGGTATTTGGGAGCTGAATGTCCAAGGTTACACATTGGGGGGGGGGGGGGATAGGAAGATAGGCAGGGGGAGTGGAATGGCTCTGCTGGTAAAGAATGGCATCAAATCATTACAGAGATGTGACATACGATCAGAAGATGTTGAATCCTTATGGGTTGAGTTAAGAAACTACAAGTGTAAAATGATCCCTGTGTCCGTCCCTCTCAGCAACAAGCGTTCCCACACAGGTCCAGCAAAGTGCTTTAAAAAGCAGGAATTATTTTGACGGGAGACATTGACTGGAGTACTGCGCAGACACAACAGAAGCGTTCCCGTGCAGGTCCGGCAAAGAGCTTTAAAAACCCAGTCTCTATACAAGGCCATCGTCGGAGTACACAGAAAATCTACAACCCATTACAGGCCCTTCGGCCTTGTTGGGCCGACCATGTAACCTACTCACTGATCCTCCACACATTTATTTTATATTCTGCCTTCAAAGTTGACCTACCGCAATGAACCACCTCACATTTATCTGGGTTGAACTTCATCTGCCTCTTCTCAGCCCAGATCTACATCCTATTGACGTTTCGATGTAACACCCCTATGCAGAACACCTTGTGTTCTTCCCTGTATTTCCCCGAGAACATCTCCTCCCAAGTTCCTGCCTAATAGCATCATATTCCCCCACCCAATTAAATGTTTTCCCAAATTGTCTGCTCCTATCCCTCCCCAGCGCTATGGTGAAGGAGATAGAGTTGTGGTCACTATCTCCAAAATGCTCTCCCACCAAGTGATCTAACACCTGACCAGGCTCATTTCCCAGTACCAGATTAAGTATAGCCTCTCCTCCGGTTGGCTTATCTACATATTGCATCAGGAAACCTTCCTGAACACACCTAACAAACTCCACCCCACCTTAACCCTTGCTCCTAGGAGATGCCAGTCAATACTAGGGAAGTTAAAATCATCCCTCACAACAGCCCTATTATTATTGCACCATTGAAGAATTTGCCTCCCTATCTGCTCCTCAATGTCTCTGTTACTTTGGGGGGGGGGTATATAAAGAACACTCAGTCAAGTTATTGCCCCCTTCTTGTTTCTGACTTCCACCCACAATGACTCAGTAGACAATCCCTCCATGACTTCCTCCTCTTCTGAAGCCGTGATACTACCCCTGAATAGCAGTGCCACTCCCCCACCCCCTTTGCCTCCCTCTCTGTCCTTTTTGAAACATCTAAAGCCTGGCACACTCAGCAGCCATTCCTGCCCGAGTCATCCAAGTCTTTGTAATGACCACAACATCATAGTTCCATGCTCTAAGTTCATCCGTCTTGCTGATGATACTGCTTGCGTTAAATATATCTCAAACCACCAGGCTGAGGGCATCTTTGCTCTATCATCTGCCTGTCCTTCCTCACAAACTCCCTACAAGCTGTCACTACTTGTACGCCAACCACGCCATCCTCTGCCTCTTCACTTGGGTTCTCACCGCCTGCCCGCCCTCCCCCCACAAATCAAATTTAAATCCTCCCCAATAGCAATAGCAAACCTCCCTCCCAGGATATTGGTTTCCCTCCAGTTCAGGTGCAACCCATCCCACTTGTACAAGTCACCTCTTCCCCAGAAAAGGTTCCAATGATAATGGCAAATTATAGGGAAGGGAGAGAGTGGGAATGATGTTAGAAGATGGAATAGGTGGAAGAGGCAAAGGGTTGAAGAAGATGGAATCTGATTCGAGAGGTCAGTGGACTGTGGAGTAAAGGAGGTTGGGAAAGAGAGAGGAAGATAATGGGTGATGGGGCCAGAGAGAAAAGAAAAGAAACAAAAGGGAATGGGGGAGAGACAGGATGGAGTGGTTACCAGAAATCAATGTTGATTGTCAGATTGGAGACTACTAGGGGAGAATGTGAGATTTGCCAATCTGCATCTGGCCTTGATGTGGCTGTGAACAGACATGGGAATGCGAGGCGGAATTCCGATGTATGATCCCTGAGATCCCCAGCCCCAGCATGCACTCTCCCCACACCACCCTACTGCCCACTCAGCTCCTTCTGGTTACACCTCCCCCACACAGATAAATTGTAGTTACCTCCTCTATGAGGTGGAACCAGTGGCATGAGTCAGAGAGCAGCCTTGTTCCCCGCCCATGATCCTTTTCTCACTTTCCCATGCCTGGTGAAAAGTCGTCAACCTGGGAAGTTTCTCACGCCGTTGCTCTGATTGTCACCAGCACATCCTCATTGTTTCAGATCAGTCATGCTCACCTCTCAGGTATGTGACACAACTTGACCCGGCTATATATCACTCACCTGTACACCATTCTCCATTGTTCCTACCTACACACAGCTCAGTGAAACCACTCCCACCTTGCAAAAACGGTTCCCATTCAGGACAAAGCTTGGAGAAACCCTGCTCCAGCTTTCCACTAGGACACTGCTCTCAACATCTATTGGGTCTACCCTCCACTTCTGCTGCTCTTGGGAAAACAACCCAATTTTGTCCAGCCTCTTGTTACAGCTCATGCCTTCTGATCCAGGCAGGATCCTGGTGAACCTCTTTTGCACTCTCTCTACAGTCTTCCTGATGGGCAAACAGAAATGCACATAACAGCCAGAGGATGGTGAATCTGTGCAATTCTTTGCTACAGACTGCTGTGGAGGCCAAATCACTGGGTATATTTAAAGAGCAATGGGTTAGATTTTTTATATAATAAAATTATTATTTTTCAATGTTACAAACTAATTGACTTGTACGAATATAGGGTGAGGAGTCTTTATATGTGATTTAGTTTAATGCTTTGATGTATATATTTTTTTTCCTGCACTCTGTATTTTTTATATATATTAATTAAAATATTGGAAAGAAAAGAGCAGGTTGAGAGGCTCTTAATTAGTAGGGGTGTCATAGGTTAGGGTGATGGGGTGGCTTAGCAACCACTGACACCAGGCAGTCAATCTCTGAAGACTGGGGTCACCCATCTTGTAAAAACACTGCAGAAAAAAAGGGAGTGGCAAACCACTTCTGTAGAAAAGTTTGTCAAGACCATGATCATACAACATGGCACATAGTGATGATGATGATCAAGGGTTAGGGGAGAATGAGTTTGAGGGGGATAATGTCAGCCATGGTGGAGAGGGCTTGGTGGATCGATTCTGCTCCTATGTCTTATGGTCTAATACCCCAAGTTGTCTGACTTGGGTTTCATACTCATGCAGCACGACTTCCTGACGCTTGTACTGAACACACTGACCAATAAAGGCAAATGTTTTCTTTACCACCTTACCCACTTACTTTCAGAGAACTGATGGTTTGGAGCCCTGATGCTCCAGTGACTCACAGCCCAGCTGTTTGTACAAACCCCATGCTTCAGCAGAACCATGAGAGTGGAATACTTTGGATACAGGGAAACTGTTCCAAAATATTCTGAGACATTGGCAGAAATGAGACTGCTGCCAGACCATCAATGAAACGTGGCTGAAGGATGGTTGTAGTTGGGAGCTGAATGTCCAAGGTTACATATTATAGGGATAGGAAGGTAGGCAGAGGGGCTGGTGTAACTCTACTGGTAAGGAATGACATCAAATCAGTAGAAACATGTGACATAACATTGGAGGTGGACCACAGGGTTACAATGGGAAATAGTAAAGGCGAGTCAAAAGGGCAATGTTGTGGTAGTCATGGGAGGCCTTAACATGCAGGTCAACTGTGAAAATCAGGTTGGTAATGGATCTCAAGAGAGTGAATTTATTGAAAGCCTAAGAGATGGCTTTTCAGAGCAGTTTGTCATTGAGCCTACTAGGGGATCAGCTATACTGGATTGGGTGTTATGTAATGAACCAGAGGTAATTAGGCAGCTTAAGGTAAAAGAACCCTCGGGAACCAGTGATCACAATATAATTGTGTTCAACTTGAAATATGACAGGGAGAAAGTCTAATGTAGCAGCATTACAGTGAAGTAAGGGAAATTACAATGGTATGAGAGAGGAGTTGGCTAAAGTAAATTGAAAGGAGATGCTGGCAGAGATGACAGCAGAGCAGCAACGGTATATGTTTTTGGGGGAAATGAGGAAGGTGCAGGACACGTGTACTCCAAAAATGAAGAAATACTCAAATGGTGGCTGACGAGAGAAGTCAAAGCTATTGTAAAAGCAAAAGAAAGGGCATACAACAAAGCAAAAATTAGTGGGAAGACAGAGGATTGGGAAGTTTTTAAAACATTTTAAATGTAACTAAAAAAAAATCATGAGAAGGGAAAAGATGAAATATGAAAGCAAGCTAGCAATTAATATCAAAGTGGATAGTAAAAGCTTTTCAAGTATGCTAAAAATAGGAGAAATTAAAGTGGATATAGGACTGCTAGAAAATGAGGCAGGAGAAATAATAACGGGGGACAAGGAGATGTCAGATTAACTAACTGTGTATTTTCAAGGAAGAGAAGTGGGTGTAATTAATATTACAAGAGAGAAGGTACTTAAAAAGCTGAAAGACTTAAAGGTACATAAATCAACCAGACTAGATGAACTGCATCATAGGGTTCTTAAACAGGTACCATTAGAGATTGTGGTGGCATTAGAAATGATCTTTCAAAAATCACTGAACTCTGGCATTTTGTAAATTTGAAAATTGCAAATGTCACTCCACTCTTTAAGAAAGGAGGAAGGCAGCAGAAAGGACCAGTTAGCCTGACTTCAGTGGTTGCGAGAATGTTGGAGTCAATTGTTAAGGATGAGGTGATGGAGTACTTGATAACACAGGACAAGATAGTACAAAGTCAGCATGGTTTCCTTAAGGGAAAATCCTGACAAACCTGTTGGAATTCTTTGAGATTACAAGTAGGGTAGATAAAGGGGATGCAGTGGATGTTGTATATTTTGACTTTCAGAAGGCCTTTTACAAAGTTCCACACATGAAGCTGCTTACTGAGTTAAGAGCCCAAGGTATTACAGGACTGAGACAGATTAGGAGAATGGGCAAGAAAGTGGCAAATGAAATACAATGTTGGAAAATGCATGGTCATGCACTTTGGTGGTAGAAATAAATGTGTGGACTATTTTCCAAAGGGGGAGAAATTCCAAAAATCTGACATGCAAAGGGAGCTGGGAATCCTTGTGCAGAACACCATAAAGGTTAACTTGCAGGTTGAGTCAGTGTTGAGGAAGGCAAATGCCTTGTTAGCATTCATTTCAAGAGGACTAGAACACAAGAGCAAGGACTTGATGCTGAGGCTTTGCAAGGCACTGGTGTGGCCTCACCTTGAATACTGTGATCAGTTTTGGGCTTCTCATCTTAGAAAAGATGTGCTGGCATTAGAGATGATCCAGAGGAGATTCACAAGGATGATTTCAGGAATGAAAGAGTTATCATACGAGGAATGTTTGATGGCTCTGGGTCTGTACTCACTGGAATTCAGAAGGATGAGGAGGGATCTCATTGAAACCTTTTTAACATTGAAAGGCCTAGACAGAGTAGATGTGGAAAGGATGTTTCCCATGGTGAGAGAGTCTGGGACAAGAGGGCACAGCCTCAGGACAGAGAGGAACACTTTCAAAGCAGAGATGCAGAGAAAGTTCTTTAGGCAAAGGGTGGTGAATTTGTGGAATGTGTTACCACATGCAGTTGTGGCCAGGTCATTAGTGTATTTAAGGCAGAGGTTCTTGATTGGACACAGCATCAAAGGTTATGGAGAAAAGGCCGGGAACTGGGGTTGAGGAGGAGAAAAAGAGGATCAGCCATGACTGAATGGTGAAGCAGACCCAATGGGGCTGATGGCCCAATTCCCCTCCTATGTCTTATGGTCTTAATGTCCTGCAGCTCAGCTGAGACCGAGAGGAGGGAGAATGAGAAGCCCACCTTGGCTGAGAACTCAAAATGCTTCTCCAATCCCATACAGAACACTCTTAGCCTAGCACAGTGCGGGTCACACCAACCAAGAGGTGCAATCAAGATGATACTTTTGATCTGTTCTGCTCCGTCTCATCAGCAGGCCCTGTTCACCTTCACTCTCAACACAAAGCTGCAGCCACTCTGCCCAGCTTCCCACAGAAAAGCCTAATCCCTGTCCCGCTTTCTCCACATATTTATTGTTCTACAAACAGCAAGCTCGAACAAATTTCCAGCAGTTTTCACAAAGTGCAGTGGGTCTTGTCTCAAACCCTTCTCAAAGGCATTTTTTAAATTAAATCCCCCACCCCAAGGCCTTGATTCCCTCCCTCCCTGGAGTGTCACTTCAAAGCTTTCTCCTATGATGCTGCCACCTGGGTCAGAGGCTCCTCCAGGTACTGGACAAGGGCTTCGGCCTGCACAGAGACAGAGAGAGGGAAAAATATCAGGTGCACCATACACAAAACGAAAGGCTATTCAGCCCATGAAATCCCAGCAGACTCTTGAGTAGAGAAACCCCAGTCAGTCTTTCTCCCTGGACCCTACACGTTCCTTGCTCTCATGACCTGTCCAGTTCCTGGCTGCTCCAGCTGGTCCAGTGTCCAGCGACAGAGTGTCCAATTGTTAATATTCCAAACCACGTGGGATTCTCCTCATCTCTTGCTTGTAGCCTCTGCTGAAACCGTCTCTCCCCTTTCGTAAGACACAGGAACGGGTTTAACCCATTTGGCCCTTTGGGTCTGCGACTTCATTTGATTTATTTTCCTGCCTTCTCCCTGTAATCTTTGACACCCTTCTGCTTTAAATGAGTTGGTGTCCACAACTGGAGCCTCTAGTTCTAGTCTTTCTGCAGCTCAGTGGAAAAACCCTGCTTGTATTTACCCTATGTCAAATCTCCCCTCATTCTCCTACACTCCAAGGAATAAAGTCCTAACCTATTCAACCTTCCCTATAAACTTAGTATCCAGTAATATTTGTAAACTTTCTCTGCACTCTTTTCAATATTATTGCTAACCTTTCTATATTTCTTTAGGGTGGAATGGTAGTGTTGACACAAGGTTTTACAGTACAGACGTCCCAGGTTCAAGTCCCACCACTGTCTGTAAGGAGTTCCTACGTTCTCCCCGTGACTGCATGGGTTTCCTCTGGGTGCTCCAGTTTCCTCCCACAGTCCAAAGACCTATCGATTGGTAGGTTAATTGTCATTATAAATTGTCTTGTGATTAGGCGAGTATTAAATAGGGGGATTGCTATTGGTTCGAAAGGCCAGAAGGGCCTGTTCAGTCCTGTATCTCAATGAACAAAAATAATAAATGTAGCTGACAAGAACTGCACACAATACCCGAAATTTGAGAGTGATGCTGAAAGGCTGAGATCTGGGCAGGACAAGTGATAGTCAGATGGATCAATTTTATTTGCCAAATACAGTTGCATTTATTAGGAAATTACTGTGACGTGTTGGTGCAACATGCAAGAATGACAAGATTCAACAAATATAGAATTATATAAAAATAAAATTAGAAGTGCAGATAAAGTGTGCATAAATACCATAATGTATTTACTATGTAACAGCATTATAAAAAGTGGTTTAAAGTGACACACACAATAAATGCTGGAGCAACACTGCAGGTCAAGCAGCATCAAAGAAAATGAATAAACAGTTAACACTTCAGGCCAAGACACTTTGTCAGGATTGGAAAGTAATGGGGAAAACACCACAATAAAAAGGTCGGGGGGGGGGAGGAGGACAAACTAGGTGACAGGTGAAACTAGGTAGGTGGGGAAGGTAAAGAGCTAAAGAAGGAATCTCAGAGAAGAGAGTGGACCACAGGAGAAAGGGAAGAAGCAGCACCAGGATGAGGTGATAGGAGGTGAAGAGAAGGGGTGAGAGGCCAGATTGGGGAATAGAAGAGGCAAGGGAAGGGGGAAAACAAAAGGAAGAAAAAAATTACTGGAAGGAGAAATCGATGTTCATGCCATCAGGTTGGAGGTTACCTAGACAGAATATGAGATGTTGCTCTTCCAACCTGGGAGTGTCAAGGAGACCGTGGACAGGCATGTCGGAACACAAATGGATAGGGATAAATGGTTGGCCATCAGAATTCTGCTTTTGGTGGATGGAGAGGAGGTGCTTGACAAAGCAGTCCTCCAATTTATATCGGGTCACACCAATGTAGAGGAAGCCGCTTTGGGAGCACCGGATACGATAAAGGCCCCAGCAGATTGACAGGTGAAGTGTTGCCTCACCTGGAAGGCCTGTTTGGGGCCTTGAATGGAGGTGAGGGAAGACATACGTGGCCAGGTGTAACATTCCTCTCACTTGCAGGAACATGTGCATGAAGATTAGTGGGGAGGGCAAATGGACATGGAAATCACAAAGGAGCAATCCCTGTGAAAAGCAGAGAGAGGTGGGGGAGGAGTTTGGTGGTAGGATCCCTTTGAAGATGGTGGAATTTGGAGAGATTGAGGTGTTGAATGTAGAGGCTCATGGGGTGGTAGGTGAGGACAAAAGGAACTCAATCCTCAATCACTTAAGGAATGGGAAGATGGGGTGAGTGTAGATGTCCAGGAAATGGAGGAGATGTGGGCAAGGTCAGCACCAATAGTGGTTTAGTGTTTATAATGCAGTAACTAAGGAAATAGACAGAGGGGAGTGGGAGTTAACTAGAATGGTTGATCAGATTAACTGCCTGAGGAAAGAAACACAAACCAGTGAGGTTGTACTCAATGGAAGAACAGTGTACGTTTTGGGTATTTTATTTCCATAACAAGGGACTGGAAAGTGTTTTACGTTTAAAGGGAACTGGGAGTTATTGTGGAGGTTTGGTCAATAGTTGGGAAGGAAGGGTCACACTGGCCTGAATAGTGAGCAGACTGGAGATGTCTTGCTGCAAATGTGTTGGGCTTTGATAGAACCACACCTGAATAGTGTACACAGGTCTGGTCTTCCCACCACCAAAGGAGATACCTGTGGCAGAGGGAGTGTAGTAAATATTATGCAGAGGGAAGCCTGGGACGCGGGTCAGGGCAGGCAGCGTCTGCAGAGGAACTGCAAAGGCTATAACGTTTCACATTGAGGCCCTTTCGATTTCAGAGTTCTGACAGCTGCATGAGTTTGCTTTCTTACATTATGCTGCTGTACAGTCTGTATTGTCTGCCAGTTTCAGGAACGGCCATGGAAAAGGGAAAGCTGTCCTGGATTCCTCATGGCCTTGGGAGTGTCAGCAAGCAGAGCCCATCACAATTCCTCCCCACCCCTCCTCCCATCCTAGCCTCGCCATCCTCCCATCTGTCACCAATCACTATACCTCTCATCCTATCACTTAACCCTTCCCCATCAGGAACCAGCACCCCTCCTCCCATTCTAGCCCTCATGCCACCCGTCACCAACCACCACCCTTCCCCTACCACCTCTCCTCCTCCCACTCATCACCAACCACTGCCCCTCCCATTACTGGTCTCTAGCCTGAACCCCTCCCTATCACCAACACCCTCAAGCCCCTCTCCCACCTGTCACCGACCACTACCCCCTCCTGACACTGACGACCTCTCCTTCAGCTGCCACAAACCAACACCCCCCCCCCCCCCCCCAGACACCACACCCCTCCCTTCCCTGACGTCCGCTCTGTCGTCGTGGCTGACGTGTTACCTTGGCCTGGAGCATGCCAAAGCCCACCGTCTCCTTGGCGTACATACACAGCAGAAGGTTGGCCACCCGGGTTATGGCCACCCTGCCTTCCTGCAAGAGAGGAGATGCCATCAACACATGGTCTGTACCACACTTGCACAGTCCCCCAGCACGGCCCATCCCAGAGACCATAGAATGGAAAATTCCAGGCTCTGTGCTCCCAGACTCGGATCGTCCTTCCCTGCCCTACCATTCCCCCCCCCACCTCCTGTCCTCGGATCATCCTTCCCTGCCCTACCATTCCCCCCCCACCTAATGTCCTCGGATCATCCTTCCCTGCCCTACCATTCCCCCCCCACCTCCTGTCCTCGGATCATCCTTCCCTGCCCTACCATTCCCCCCCCACCTCCTGTCCTCGGATCATCCTTCCCTGCCCTACCATTCCCCCCCCACCTCCTGTCCTCGGATCATCCTTCCCTGCCCTACCATTCCCCCCCCACCTCCTGTCCTCGGATCGTCCTTCCCTGCCCTACCATTCCCCCCACCTCCTGTCCTCGGATCATCCTTCCCTGCCCTACCATTCCCCCCCCCACCTCCTGTCCTCGGATCATCCTTCCCTACCCTACCATATGCCCCCCCCCCACCTCCTGTCCTCGGATCGTCCTTCTCTACCCTACCATATGCCCCCCCCCCACCTCCTGTCCTCGGATCGTACTTCCCTGCCCTACCATATGCCCACCCCCAGCTCCTGTCCTCGGATCGTCCTTCCCTACCCTACCATTCCCCCCCCCCCACCTCCTGTCCTCGGATCGTACTTCCCTGCCCTACCATTTCCTCCCCCCCACCTCCTGTCCTCGGATCGTCCTTCCCTGCCCTACCATTCCCCCCCCACCTCCTGTCCTCGGATCGTCCTTCCCTGCCCTACCATATGCCCACCCCCAGCTCCTGTCCTCGGATCGTCCTTCCCTGCCCTACCATTTCCCCCCCCCCCACCTCCTGTCCTCGGATCGTCCTTCCCTGCCCTACCATTCCCCCCAGCTCCTGTCCTCGGATCGTCCTTCCCTGCCCTACCATATGCCCACCCCCAGCTCCTGTCCTCGGATCGTCCTTCCCTGCCCTACCATTTCCCCCCCCCCACCTCCTGTCCTCGGATCGTCCTTCCCTGCCCTACCATTCCCCCCACCTCCTGTCCTCGGATCGTCCTTCCCTGCCCTACCATTCCCCCCAGCTCCTGTCCTCGGATCGTCCTTCCCTGCCCTACCATTTCCTCCCCCCCACCTCCTGTCCTCGGATCGTCCTTCCCTGCCCTACCTTTCCCCCCCCACCTCCTGTCCTCGGATCGTCCTTCCCTGCCCTACCATATGCCCACCCCCAGCTCCTGTCCTCGGATTGTCCTTCCCTGCCCTACCATTTCCCCCCCCCCCACCTCCTGTCCTCGGATCGTCCTTCCCTGCCCTACCATTCCCCCCAGCTCCTGTCCTCGGATCGTCCTTCCCTGCCCTACCATTCCCCCCACCTCCTGTCCTCGGATCGTACTTCCCTGCCCTACCATTTCCTCCCACCCACCTCCTGTCCTCGGATCGTCCTTCCCTGCCCTACCATTCCCCCCAGCTCCTGTCCTCGGATCGTCCTTCCCTGCCCTACCATTCCCCCCACCTCCTGTCCTCGGATCGTCCTTCCCTGCCCTACCATTCCCCCCAGCTCCTGTCCTCGGATTGTCATCCTCCCCACACACCCTACAAACTAGCGCTCAGCACATGGGCTCCTTCCACAGCCTCTGCCAAAAAGCAAGGCAGGGCTCACTATTCAACTGCTGGAGGAATCGCATCCGTGGCCTGTCATAGGGACTTGCTGTAATAGAGAACATTGCTAACTACCCACACCCCCCCCCCCCCCCACTACCGCAGCACACTGTGACCCCAACCCATTCGCAGGGCAGAGAGTGTACGAGGGGGAATGCTCTTGAGGGTGACATTACGTCCCAGCCCGTGTCGCCCCAAGGGCCCCTCAACCCGCCCTGACATTCAACACGATGGCCTCAAATCCTCTGAACCAGGTCCCGGAACTCTAATTTCACAATCTTTCAAAAAGGCAAATGCAATGTTAGCATTCCTTTCCAGAGGACTAGAATACAAAAGCAAGGATGTAATGCTGAGGCGTTACAGGAACTTGTTCAACTGCATTTGGAATATTGAGAGCACTTTTGGGCCCCTTATCTAAGAAAGGATGTGCTGGTATTGGAGAGGGTCCAGAGGAGACTTACAGGAATGGTCATGGGAATGCAAGGGTTAATGTGAGGAGAGTTTGATGGGTCTGAGCCAGTACTCGCTGGGGTTTGTAAGAATCGGGGGAAGGGAAATCTCGCGAAACATACCAAACACTGAAAAGCCTAGACAGAGTGGACGTGGAGAAGACTTTTCCAACAGTCAGGGAATCCAAAGACCAGATGGGACAGCCTCTGAATAGAGATGGAGGAATTTCATAAGCCAGATGATGGAGGCCAAGTCATAAGCTCCTGGCATCATCATCTCTGAGGATCTACCCTGGGCCCATCGTATTGAGGCAATCACATTGAAGGCACGCCAGCGGCTCTACGTCTGACGTACTGGAGAGTAACAGGACTGGTCGCACCATCATCCAGTATGGAGGCAACAACGCACAAGGTTGTCAACTCCATCGTGGCCTTAACCCTCCCCACTACCCAGGACATTTTCAAATGGCGATGGCATCTATTATTAAGGACCCGCTTCTTATTACAACCATCGGGGAGGAGATATAGAAATCGGAAGACCCACACTCAAAACTTCTTCCCTTCTATTGCCAGTTTTCCGAACAGTCCATGAGCAGATAAAAGCTCCCTCACTCTTCCTCTTTTTAATTTTTTAATTATTGTTTTCAATTAATCATAATTTTACGGTGATTGGAGGGAGGTATGGGGGGAGGGATGTCGGAGATAGGTTCCTTCTCCCCCCACAGTGAGTGTAGGTGCGTGGAATGTACTGCTGGGGGGGGGGGTGAAAGATACAGATGCATTAGGGGCATTTAAGAAGATAGGCAGATAGATGAAAGAGAAATGGAGGGCTGTGCGGGTGGGAAGTGTTCGATTAATCTCGGAATACGGTGGCACAACTTCGACCCAGCAAGGTCTGTTCTGTGCTGGAGCATTGTATGTTCTGTTGTGTCTTACGGTAACTTGTTACGTCTGCACTGTACTGCTTCTGCAAAACAACAAATTTCACAACTTACGTCAGTGACAGTAAAAACAACACACACAAAATGCTGGTGGAACACAGCAGGCCAGGCAGCATCTATAGAGAGAAGCACTATCGATTTTTCAGGCCGAGACCCTTCGTCAGGACTAACGTCGACAGTGCTTCTCCTTATAGATGCTGCCTGGCCTGCTGCGTTCCACCAGCATTTTGTGTGCGTTGTTTCAATTTCCAGCATCTGCAGATTTCCTCGAGGTTGCTCAGTGACAGTAAGTTTGGTTCTGATTCGAAGTGCTGCTAAGCTGCTGATTTCCTCCAGCTTTTTGTACGTGTTCCCCTTAGGATCTTGTGTCTTTGATTGCAGCCAGGGATACAGACCTAAACTTTCCAACCTTCGCTTATAGGACAGCCCCGTGGAAATCTCCTCTAGCACACTGTGCTTTCTTGGGGAACAGAGTCAGGGATGTGCATGTGTTCTCTGGGAGCAGGAGCCTCATCACTCCCCTGTAAACGAAAACAGAACATGTCCACCCCCCACAGCCCTCACCATGCAGTCCATCAGGATGAACTTCAGCTTGTCCTCATTGAAAGCCTGGTGTCCGTTCTTAGCGTATGCCGCCCAGATGTTGCTGGCGATGGCAGCGGTGACCCGTGCATCTGTGTCCCCGTAACCGGAGTAGGCGAGGAGGGAGCCCTCATTGTTTAGCAGCCTGAGGCAGGAGGGGGAAGATGGTCAGAGGTTACACTGGGCAGGTACAAGCTGACAGAGGGACCAGATTCACAACACACACCCCACCCCCCCTCGAGCTGAACATTCTCAAATCCATGTCAGCCCAGCTGGACAACTGTGGCCAAAAGGAGTAAATTGTCCAGGATGGAAACAGGCCCTTCAAGCTATCGAGTCTGTGCTGACCATTAATCATCCACCTATGCTGATCCCATTCTATTCTGCCCACATACTCCCCTCAGATTCTACGCAACACACCAGGGAATGCAATTTACAGCAGCCGATTAACCCACGTTGTTGATGAACTTGAGGGGATCTGACATGGTCACAGGGATAACCTGGAAACTACACACACAGTGCTGGAAATCATGGTCTCTGGAACCAGGAGATAACAGCTCACCCTCACCCCACCGTGCCAAGGGGTCACCCTAATGCTGAAGTGCAAACTTCTCTGAGTAGGACTGCTGCCTTGGGGAGGCTTCTCCGAATGGGATCAGGAATGAACTCTGACCAGACATGTTCACAGACTCTTTGCCCACAGCTAAGGTCTAATCAACTGAGTTTTAAAAAAAATTTCTGTTTTTATCCCAGACATTATTCCTCAGAGTAACTGAAATTATTCTCCCTGGAGAAGACAAGATTAGGGCTGTCAAATGAGTGGTTTTGACAAGAAGGATGGGTGCGAGTGGTGGGAGGGGCAGTGGCTTGCAGATGTGGGTGGCAGGTTTCCAAAAAATAACAGCAGGACACGTGGTAGAAAGTTGCCTAACAGGACAACTTTGGTACAGTGATATAAACTTTCAAAAAGGAATTGGAAACAAGTGAAGGAGAATGTCTAAGTCCAATCAGAGAGCTAGTTCACAAAACTAGTACCGACAGTGGGTGGAATGGCCTGCTGTGATTTCCAATTCTAGAGTCTGAGTTAGCAGCAGCCCAATCAAGATTCCACTTCTAGTCCTATTTACCCATATTTGGCCCAAACCTTCCCTGTCCACATCCCTTTCAACCTCCACACCGTCCTTACGCATCTGGAGAAGAGGGATGCGTACGTGAGAATGCTGTTCTTGGACTACAGTTCAGCATTCAACACCGTAACTCCCTCCAAGCTCAACAAGAAGCTCAGAGACCCTGGCCTTCACCCTGCCTTGTGCAGCTGGATCCTGGACTCCCTGTCAGATCGCCAGCATGAGGCAACAGTGGGGTCCCTCACCTCTGCCTCTCTGACCCTCCACACAGGTGCCTCTCAGGGCTGTGAACTAAACCCCCTCCTTTACTCTCTGTATACCCATGACTGTGTTGCCACCCACAGCTCTAATCTACTAATTAAATTTGCTGATGACACTACACTGATTGGCCTAATCTCAGATAATAACGAGGCAGCCTACAGAGAGGAAGTCACCACCCTGACACAGTGGTGACAAGAGAACAACCTCTCCCTCAACATCGCAAAAACAAAGGAGCTGGTTGTGGATTACAGGAGGAATGGATAACTCCTATTGACATCAATGCATCTGGTAGAGGGTAAACAGATCTTGAGAGGGTACACAGCTTCCTCGGCATCCACATCACCGAAGACCTCACGTGGTCTGTACACACCAGCTGTGTGGTGAAAATGGCACACAGCACCTCTTTCACCTCAGACGGTTGAAGAAGTTTGGTATGGGCCCCCAAATCCTAAAAACTTTCTACAGGGGCACAATTGAGAGCATCCTGACCGGCTGCATCACTGCCTGGTATGGGAATTGTACCTCCCTCAATCGCAGGACTCTGCAGAGAGTGGTCGCACAGCCCAGCGCATCTGGAGATGTGAACTTCTCATGATTCAGGACATTTACAAGGACAGGTGTGTAAAAAGGGCCTGTAGGATCATTGGTAACCCGAGAAAGTAAAGAGGCATGGCATCCATTGTTCTGTGGATCCAGAACTGGCTTGCCCACTGAAGGCAAAGAGTGGTTGTAGACGGGTCATATTCTGTATGGAAGGTGGCCAGTGGTGTGCCTCAGGGACCTGTTCTAGGACCCCTATTTGTGACTTTTATTAATGACCTGGTTGAGGAAGTGGAGGGATAGGTTAATAAATTTGCTGATGGCACAAAGGTTGGAGATGTTGTGTATCATGTGGAAGGCTGGGAGAGGTTACAGTGGGACATTGTTAGGATGCAAGACTGGGCTGAGAAGTGGCAGATGGAGTTCAACCCAGATAAGTATGACATGGTTCACTTTGGTAGGTCAAATACGATGGCAGAATACAGTATTAATGGTAAGACTCTTGGATCAGAGGGATCTTGGGGTCCCAGTCCATAGGACGGTGCACTGGCCTTCATCAATCATGGGATTGAGTTTAGGAGCCAAGAGGTAATGTTGCAGCTATATAGGGCTCTGATCAGACCCCTCTTGGAGTACTGTGCTCAGTTCTGGTCACCTCACTCCAGGTAAGATGTGGAAACTATAGAAATGGTGCAGAGGAGATTTACAAGGATGTTGCCTGGATTGGGGTGCATGCCTTATGAGAATAGGTTGAGTGAACTTGGCCTTGGTATTGATCGTGTGGATAGTCAGAGGCTTTTTCCCAGGGCTGAAATTGCTAGCATGAGAGGGCACAGTCTTAAGGTGCTTAGAAGTAGGTACAGAGGGGATGTCAGGGGTAAGTTTTTTTTATGTAGAGAGAGTGGTGAGTGCATGGAATGGGCTACCGGCGACGATGGTAGAGGGAGATACAATAGGGTCTTTTAAGAGACTCCTGCATAGGTACGTGGAGCTTAGAAAAATAGAGAGCTATAGGTAACCCTAGGTAATTTCTAAAGTAAGGACATGTTTGGCAAAGCTTTGTCGGCCAAAGGACCTGTACCGGGAAACGGTGCTGCAGCATAAGAGCCAGGACCAATGGGCTCCAGGACAGCTTCTTCCACCAGGCCATCAGACTGATTAATTCATGCAGATACAATTGTAGTTCTATATTATATTGTCTGTCCTGTTGTACATACTATTTATTACAAATTACTATCAATTGCACATTTAGACAGAGACGTAACTTAAAGATTCTTACTATTCACGTATAGGAAGGATGTAAGAAATAACATCAATTCAATACCTGTCCATATCCCTCTAAACCTTTCCTATCCATGTATCTGTCCATATCCCTCTAAACCTTTCCTATCCATGTATCTGTCCATATCCCTCTAAACCTTTCCTATCCATGTATCTGTCCATATCCCTCTAAACCTTTCCTATCCGTGTATCTGTCCATATCCCTCTAAACCTTTCCTATCCGTGTACCTGTCCATATCCCTCTAAACCTTTCCTATCTATGTACCTGTCCATATCCCTCTAAACCTTTCCTATCCATGTACCTGTCCATATCCCTCTAAACCTTTCCTATCCATGTATCTGTCCATATCCCTCTAAACCTTTCCTATCCATGTATCTGTCCATATCCCTCTAAACCTTTCCTATCCATGTATCTGTCCATATCCCTCTAAACCTTTCCTATCCGTGTACCTGTCCATATCCCTCTAAACCTTTCCTATCCGTGTACCTGTTCATATCCCTCTAAACCTTTCCCATCTGTGTACCTGTCCGAATCCCTCTAAACCTTTCCTATCCGTGTACCTGTCCGTATCCCTCTAAACCTTTCCTATCCGTGTACCTGTCCGTATCCCTCTAAACCTTTCCTATCTGTGTACCTGTCCGTATCCCTCCAAACCTTTCCTATTCGTGTCCCTGTCCGTATCCCTCTAAACATTTCCTATCCATGTACCTGTCCATGTGCTTTTTAAATGTTTTTTAATGTTCCTGCCTGAACTACACCCACTGGCAGCTCATTTCAGTTATGGAACTGTGGTCCATATATGGTTGTCGCTGAAGTTCCCTTAAAACCTCACCCCACTTATCCTAAAACCAGTACCTTTAAAACAAAGACAGTACAGTACACCACAGGCTTTTTGGCTCAAAATGTTACTCTGGAATTTTAATCACTCCCTCCCAGACAGCTCTTATTTTTCTTTCATACACGTCTCGTAAGTGCTCCCAATGTATCAGCCTCTGCTACTGGTGTGTTCCAGGCACACACTGCTGTGTAAAACCTCTACCTCTGAGATACGGACCTAGTTTCTGATTTCCTTGCCATGGGGGGGGGGGGGGGGGGGGATCTTCTCTCCTGCCCCTCCCTTCGCCTCACTCCACCCCCTCCCCTCTCACAGGGTACTCTCTCCCCTCCCTGTATTACCCCTCACTCACAGGGTACTCAGCCCCCTCCCTGTATTACCCCTCACTTACAGGGTAATCTACCCCCCCATATTACCCCTCACTCACAGGGTACTCTGCCCCCTCCCTGTATTACCCCTCACTTACAGGGTAATCTACCCCCCCATATTACCCCTCACTCACAGGGTACTCTGCCCCCTCCCTGTATTACCCCTCACTTACAGGGTAATCTACCCCCCCATATTACCCCTCATTCACAGGGTACTCTGCCCCCTCCCTGTATTGCCCCTCACTTACAGGGTAATCTACCCCCCTGTATTACCCCTCTCTTACAGGGTAATCTACCCCCCCGTATTACCCCTCACTCACAGGGTAATCTACCCCCCCCGTATTACCCCTCACTCACAGGGTAATCTACCCCCCCGTATTACCCTTCACTCACAGGGTAATCTACCCCCCCGTATTACCCCTCACAGGGTAATCTACCCCCCCCCGTATTACCCCTCACTCACAGGGTAATGTACCCCCCTGTATTACCCCTCACTCACAGGGTAATCTACCCCCCCGTATTACCCCTCACTCACAGGGTAATCTACCCCCCCCCCCGTATTACCCCTCACTCACAGGGTAATCTACCCCCCCCCGTGTTACCCCTCACTCACAGGGTAATGTACCCCCCTGTATTACCCCTCACTTACAGGGTAATGTACCCCCCTGTATTACCCCTCACTTACAGGGTAATGTATCCCCCTGTATTACCCCTCACTTACAGGGTAATGTACCCCCCTGTATTACCCCTCACTCACAGGGTAATCTACCCTCCCTGTATTACCCCTCACTCACAGGGTAATCTACCCCCTCGTATTACCCCTCACTCACAGGGTAATCTACCCCCCCGTGTTACCCCTCACTCACAGGGTAATCTACCCCCCCGTGTTACCCCTCACTCACAGGGTAATCTACCCCACCCCGTATTACCCCTCACTCACAGGGTAATCTACCCCCCCCGTATTACCCCTCACTCACAGGGTAATTTACCCCCCCGTGTTACCCCTCACTCACAGGGTAATCTACCCCCCCCCCGTGTTACCCCTCACTCACAGGGTAATCTACCCCCCCGTGTTACCCCTCACTCACAGGGTAATCTACCCCCCCCGTGTTACCCCTCACTCACAGGGTAATCTACCCCCCCCCCGTATTACCCCTCACTCACAGGGTAATCTACCCCCCCGTGTTACCCCTCACTCACAGGGTAATCTACCCCCCCGTATTACCCCTCACTCACAGGGTAATCTACCCTCCCCCGTATTACCCCTCACTCACAGGGTAATCTACCCCCCGTATTACCCCTCACTCACAGGGTAATCTACCCCCCCGTATTACCCCTCACTCACAGGGTAATCTACCCCCCGTGTTACCCCTCACTCACAGGGTAATCTACCCCCCCGTTTTACCCCTCACTCACAGGGTAATCTACCCCCCCGTGTTACCCCTCACTCACAGGGTAATCTACCCCCCCGTGTTACCCCTCACTCACAGGGTAATCTACCCCCCCCGTGTTACCCCTCACTCACAGGGTAATCTACCCCCCCGTGTTACCCCTCACTCACAGGGTAATGTACCCCCCTGTATTACCCCTCACTCACAGGGTAATCTACCCCCCCCCGTGTTACCCCTCACTCACAGGGTAATCTACCCCCCCGTGTTACCCCTCACTCACAGGGTAATCTACCCCCCCGTGTTACCCCTCACTCACAGGGTAATCTACCCCCCCGTGTTACCCCTCACTCACAGGGTACTCTGCACACCAGCCGTGTTGGCCTGACTCAGAACCTGGGTCAGAGCTTTCGGCCTCAGCATCCTGCAAGCGTCACCCGGAAGTGTGACCGGAAGCGCCACCCACTGAACTCTGGGAGATGTAGTCCTAGATATATTCCTTCCGTTCAACTGATTCGGGCTATACCCCAATAAAATGACCGTTGCTTGTGGTTTGCATTCTCCGTAGCTCTGTGTACGTTTAATTCATCCCAAAACAATTTACATAATTTTACACAGCCCACCACAGTGAGAAAAGGTTGACCTTTGCCTGCCGCAGGTTGTCCGCCATCTTGTTAAGGATAGAGTGGTTTGACCCTCCGTCATGTTGGTAAGGGAGGTTCCTTCACCCAATGCAGTCCGGCTGGAGGGAAAGGGAGCGGTCTGTTTATTATTCTCACATGTATCAAGCCGCAGTGAAAACTTTGTTCTGCACACAGATCGCTCCATCATATCCGTGCATTGAGGTACTGAAAGGGAGAACAGTGATAGAGCAGGTCAGACAGCAGCGATGTGTCGGGCGGATGGGAACTTTGATAATGCTGGCTGTTTTACTAGGGTAGCGAGAAGTGTAGAGGCCGTGGACGGGAGGCTGTTTTTTTCTAATATGCTGAGCTGTGTCTGCTAAGTTCAATTACAGCTGTTTTTCTGTTGGCCTCGTCGTGAAACGCTCCTTATTCGTAACCCTTTCATTGCAGGATCATTCTCATAAACTTCCGGATCTTCTCCAACACCAACACATCCTTTCTTAGTTGTGAGGCCCAAAACTGCTCACAATACTCCAAATGCGGCTTGACTGATACCTGAGAAAGCCTCAGCCTCATACTAACATTACACTTACTTTTCTTGCCACTGACACAACTTGCAAGCTAACTATTAAGGTATCCAGCACCTCCAATTCTTGAATTCACTCTCTCTTTTAGAACATAGCCAATGTCTCTGCTCCTTCTACCAAAGTGCATACCATAGCCTTCCCTACCACTTCTTTGCCCATTCTCCTAACCTATCCAAGTACTTCAGTAGAGGCTCTGCTTCCTCAACATTACCTGCCCTGCACCTATCTTTGTATCATCCACAAACTTGGTTCATGCTAACTTAAATTAGAGTTAAGATTGGCTAGGCTATAGATGACAGGAAGAAACTGGTGGAGTGGTGTTATTCTGACCAGAGGTTTGCGACCAGTGGTATTTCACTGGAACCTCCAGAATTTGTGAATATATTTAGATGAAGATGCAGGTCAGCTGCTGAGGAAGTTTGCAGAAGACAGCAAAATTAGCAGAGCCGAGGATAGTGAAGATTTTTCAAAGGATATAGACCAACTGGAAATGTGGGCAGAGAAATGACAAGTGGGGGTTCATCTGAATGTGTGACGTGTGGCACTGTGAGAGAAAGTAAGAAGAAAGTATACAGAGAATAGCAAGATGCCGAGGAGCATGATGTACAGAAGGACATTGGGGTGAAAGTGGCTCACAGGTAGATCGTGTTGTACAGGGTGTATGGCATGCTTGCCTACATTAATTGGGGCATCGTGTGTAAAGTCAGGGATGTGAGTAACTTCTGGAATATTTAGTGCAGTTCTGGTCACCCCACTACAGGAACGATTTTAAGGCTTTGGAGAGGGTGCACAAGAGATTCACCGGGACTCTGCCAGGATTAGAAGGCTTGAGCTGTAAGGAGAGGTTGGACAAACGTCGGTGGTTTTCTCTGTAGCGGTGGAGACCAAGGGGAGACCTCAAAGATCAAAGATAAATTTATTATAAAAGTATGTCACCATATACAACCCTGACATTCATTTTCTTGCAGACAGTTACAAGAAAAGAAAAGAAATAATAGAATTATATATTTAAAAAAACAAAGACTGACAAACACCAATCTGCAAAAGAAGACAAAGTTGGCAAATAAAAATAATACTGAGAACATAAGTTGTAAAGAGTCTTTAAAAGTGAGTCTGTAGATTGTAGAATCGGTTCAGAGTAGTGGTGAATAAAGACATGTGCAGAGTTCAGGAGTCTGATGCTGAAGGGTAATGACTCTTCCTGAACCCGGTGGTGTGGGACCTGAGGCTCTGTACCTCCTGCAAGAAGCAGTAGCAAGAAGAGGGCATGGTCTGGAAGGTGGGCATCTTTGATGATGGTTGCTACTTCCTCTGGCTGCTCTCCATGTAAATGTGCTCAGTGATGGTGTGGGGGGGGGGGGCTTTTCCTGTGATGGACTGGGCTGTGTCCACCACTTTCTGTAGCCTTTTCTATTCCTGGACTTTGGTGCTTCCGTATCAGTCTGGGATGCAACCAGTCAGGATACTCTTCACAGTATACCTTCAGAAGTTTGTCGAAGTCTTTGGTGACATGCTGGATCTATGCAAACTACTAAAAAGCAGAGATGCTGTTACGCCTTCTCTGTGTCGACACCTAAGCACTGGACAGATCCCCTGATGTGTTGCACCAAGGAATTTAAAGTTACTGTCGATCTTCACCTCGAGGACTGGCCCATGAACCTCCTGTAGTCGATAATCAGTTCTTTGGTGTTGCTGATGTTGAGAAGTTGTTGCTGTGGCTCCACACTTTCCCTTCTATATCTCATTCATCACCAATTTTGATTTGGCCAATAGTGGCATCATCTGCAAGCTTAAATATGGCTTAAATATGACCTGATAGAAGTTCATAAAAATATGAGAAGCATAGATATGGTGGGCAGTCAGAATCTCGCACCCACAGTAAAGATGTCTGATACTAAAGGGCACTTTAAGTTGAGAAGGGCGGAGGTTTAAAAGAGATGTGGAGGAACAGGTTATTTTACACAGACAGTGGTGGTGCCCGGAATGCACTGTCGGTGCTGGTGGAAGCAGATGCAACAATGAGTGTAAAAGACATTTAGATGGGTACATGAACATACCGGGAATGGAGGGATATGGATCAGGAGCAGACAGAACACCACAGCACAGAAACAGGTCTTTCGGCCCGTCTAGTCCATACCATTAATCTGCCTCGTCACCTCCACCTGCACCCAGAACTTAGCCCTCTGGATCCTTCTCATCCCTGTACCTGTCCAAATTTCTCTTAAATGCTGACATTGAACCCGCATCCACCACGCAATGGCACTCGTTCCACATTCTCTTATGTTCAGATAAACATTTCACCTTTCACCCCTAATCTGTGACCTCTAGTAGTCTCACCAACAGAGGAAAAAGCCTGCTGGCATTTACCCTTTCTATACCCTTCATAATTTTGTTTACCTCTATCAAATCTCCCCTCAATCTTCTATATGTTGGGAATAAAGTCCTAACCCATTCAGCCTTCCCCTCCAACTCAGGCCCTCTAGTCCCGGCAACATCCTTGTAAATTTATAATGTTTAATGTTCAATCTGTAAGTCATTGGCTTTTGTGATTGTTCCTTTCGAGTGTGAGAATCAAAGGCATCGTCAGCATGAGGAGTGAAGTGGCAGTGAACCACCTCCCATTGGTCCCTCAATAAGGACGGAGTGAGGGGGAGAGGGAGAGGAGAGTGGAGAGGGTGGATGAGAGGGGGAGAGGGAGCAGGAAGGTGTGGGGGCAAAGGACGAATTGCCCAGAGTGACCTGCCACAGGAGAGGTTGCTGTCTCATGCTGGGCATCTGTCGATGAGGGCTGCCTCTGTAGAACCTTGCTCCGCTCCCAGCTTGTGCCTACTTGTCCCTGAGGAAACCATGGGGTTGTAGGGGAGTTAATCCCACTGAGGGACCAGAGGAGACCCCCTCCCCAAACCACACACCTAGGACCAGTGCATATGACAGGACAGCCAGTGGATTTCCAGCTCTTTACAGCAGGAGATCAGGCCATTCAGCCCGACGATTCTCCCTGCCGTTCCGTCGTGGCTGACTTTTTTATCCCTCTGAACTCCAATTATCCCCGTAACCTTTGACTTTACAAATCAAGAACCTATTAACCTCCACTTTAAATGTACCCAATGACTTGTCCTCTATAGCCATCTGTGGCACTGAATTCCACAGATTCACCAGCCTCTGGCTAAAGACATCCCTCCTCACCTCTGTTTTTCAATTCTGAGGCCATGCCCTCTGGTCCTAGACTCCCCCACCATGGGAAACATTCCCTTCGCCCCACACTGGAATCAGGTTGGCACAGACCATTGGGAATGAACGGAATTGGTTTTACCATATAACAATCACAGCACGGAAACAGGCCATCTCGGCCCTTCTAGTCCATGCTGAACGCTTACTCTCACCTAGTCCCACCGACCTTCACTTCAGCCCATAACCCTCCATTCCTTTCCTGACCATGTACCTATTCAATTTTACTTTAAATGACAATACCGAACCTGCCTCTACCACTTCTACTGGAAGCTCGTTCCACACAGCTACCAATCTCTGAGTAAAGAAATTCCCCCTCGTGTTACCCTTAAACTTTTGCCCCCTAACTCTCAACTCGTCCTCTTGTTTGAATCAACCCCACTCTCAATGGAGAAAGCCTATCCACGTCAACTCTATCTATCCCCCTCATAATTTTAACTACCTCCATCAAGTCCTCCCTCAACCTTCTGCGCGCCAAAGAATAAAGACCTAACTTGTTCAATCTTTCCCTGTAACTTAGGTGCTGAAACCCAGGTAACATTCTAGTAAATCTCCTCTGTACTCTCTCTATTTTGTTGACATCTTTCCTATAATTCGGTGACCAGAACTGTCTCTTGTCACACAGTGAGAAGCGACTCCTGCACCCTGTTCATACAGTCGTTCCGGACCCGAGGGATTGCACACACCGGCAGCAAACGCGATGCAACCCTCCCTCTCTCCCACAGTCAGACACGCAGCCGATGTACAACAGTGTCCCGCGACCCTGTCCCACCTACCCCGAGAGTTGATTGCCTTCTTCCCCTCCTCCAGGAGAGTACGGACGTTTCAGATAGTGGGGGGGGGGCACAATTTCAGGCTCAGTAGACGTTTGTACCCCCACTTTGGGACGGGACAGTGACCATCTCGCTCAATCTTCTCCCGGTTCTGCTTGGCCCGGAGGGCGGGCAGTTGGAAGTTTGGTGCACGCCAGCTGATCGGACCGGGCCGGGGAAACCTCGGGGTAGAGGGTGAACTTCCTGCTGCGGGAGTACAGACTCCCGTAACCTGCTCGCCAGGGAGAGAGCCGGGCCGTGAAGGCCGGACGGAGCTCGGCTTGGAAGGTCACCCCACGGCTGCTGACTGCCTTTACCGCCGAGAAGCCGGTGAGTCCCCTCGGGACGATGACCCGCGGTGACTCTCCGCTGCGGGACGTGGGCACCGGAGATGTCTTGTCCCCAGGGAGCCTGTGAACTGTTTATTAGAACCCAGGACCGGTATCAGAATTAGGGTGAGGTGTAGTATCACTGAAGTAGGTGGTGGTGTGCTGTTTTCAGGCCGCAGTAGAGGGAGAGCCATAAAAATACTGTTGAGAGACCTTAGTGATGGTGCTGCCTTCTTGAGTTTAGGAGATTTGGTAAATCACCCGACACTTGCAACTTTCTGCACGTTGGTTAATCTTTCATTGGTCCTGTTATAGTTACTTTTCTACAGATTTACCGAGTACTCTGGCAGGAAATGAATTTCATGTTGTCTGTGGTAACATGCTGTGTGGACTTTGACAGTAACATCCACTTTGAACAAAGATGTACCATGGACAGCATTCTGACTGGCTGACTCCCTCTATACCGTCCCATCACACACTACCGGGGTCAGACACAGAGTGAAACTCCCTCCACACCGTCCCATCACACACTCCCAGGGTCAGACACAGAGTGAAACTCCCTCTACACTGTCCCATCACAGACTCCTGGGGTCAGACACAGAGTGAAACTCCCTCCACATCGTCCCATCACACACTCCCGGGGTCAGACACAGAGTGAAACTCCCTCCACACCATCCCGGGGTCAGACACAGAGTGAAACTCCCTCCACACTGTCCCATCACACACTCCCAGGGTCAGACACAGAGTGAAACTCCCTCCACACCGTCCCAGGGTCAGACACAGAGTGAAACTCCCTCTACACTGTCCCATCACACACTCCCAGGGTCAGACACAGAGTGAAACTCCCTCCACACTGTCCCATCACACACTCCCGGGACCAGACACAGAGTGAAACTCCCTCCACACCGTCCTGGGGTCAGAAACAGTGAGACTCCCTCCACACCGTCCCATCACACACTCCCGGGGTCAGACACAGAGTGAAACTCCCTCCACACTGTCCCATCACACACTCCCAGGGTCAGACACAGAGTGAAACTCTCTCCACACCGTCCCATCACACACTCCCGGGGTCAGACACAGAGTGAAACTCCCTCCACACCGTCCCATCACACACTCCCGGGGTCAGACACAGAGTGAAACTCCCTCCACACCGTCCCATCACACACTCCCGGGGTCAGACACAGAGTGAAACTCCCTCCACACTGTCCCATCACACACTCCCGGGGTCAGACACAGAGTGAAACTCCCTCCACACCGTCCCATCACACACTCCCGGGGTCAGACACAGAGTGAAACTCCCTCCACACCGTCCCATCACACACTCCCGGGGTCAGACACAGAGTGAAACTCCCTCCACACTGTCCCATCACACACTCCCGGGGTCAGACACAGAGTGAAACTCCCTCCACACCGTCCCATCACACACTCCCGGGGTCAGACACAGAGTGAAACTCCCTCCACACCGTCCCATCACACACTCCTGGGGTCAGACACAGAGTGAAACTTACACTACACCTTCCCATCAAACACTTCCAGGGTCAAACACAGGATGAGGCTCTCTCTAAAAGTCTTGTCACATGCATCCGAAAGCAGCTGGTTTGGAGAGGGCAACAAAGCAAAAGGAGGCTGACCCCCTCAATGAGAACTGATGAGTGATCACCGCTTATGGAGTCTGCATTCAGTCCTTTGACCTTGACATCTCTGAGTGCGAATCCAATTCACCAGTCTAGCTCCGCATGATGCCTCATCACCATCGGAGATTCTGCCAAATGTTTGGCACCTTTGGTCTTTGAGAAGGAACTTAACCATCCTGGACCATAAGGCCATGAGACATAGCAGTACAATCAGGCCATTGAGCCCATTGAGTCTCATGGCTGATTTCTTTTCCCTCTCATTGTCCTGCCTTCTCTCCGTAGCATAAGAACGTAAGAAATAGGAGCAGGAGTCGGCCATCTGGCCCGTCGAGCCTGCTCTGCCATTCAGTAAGATCATGGCTGATCTGGCCATGGACTCATCTCCACCTACTTGCCTTTTCCCCACAACCCTTAATTCCCCTACAATGCAACCTTGTCTTAAATATATTTACTGAGGTACCCTTCACTGCCTTGGATCCTTAGCAGTCAAGAACCAATCAATTTCTACTTTAAATATACTGAAGATTTGGCTTCCCCAGCTGTCTGTGATAATGAATTCCACAGATTCACCACCCTCTGGCTAAAGAAATTCCTCTTTATCTCTGTTTTAAAGAGATGTTTTGGTGATTTAGGAACAGCTTCTTCTTCTCTGAACAGGCCTCGTTAACCCTCCTTTGCACAATTTTTATCATAAGTATCATTTATGTACTGCACGGTACTGCTTGCCACAAAACACCAAGGTTCAAATGTCGGTGTGATTGACACAATTTGATTCTTGCTCTCAACTCCTGCTTGATGAACCTTTAAGAAAGCTTTGAAGAGGTAATCGAAAAGTTTCACATGAGGGTATGGAGTGGATATTGTCTGTCCGAACTTTTGCAAGGCCTTCAACAAGGTCTGGAAGTTTAGTTCCCGCAGGATACAAAGAGAGCGGTTGGTTCAGAGGTACTGTTGGTTCAGAGGTAGGAAGCAGAGGGGCAACTGAAGGGTGTTTCTTGGAATGGAGGCTGGGATTGATGTTGGGTCTCTTGTTCCTTTTTATTTCTATAAATGACTTGGAAGCCCCTCTCTGACCAACAGCAGAAGACTTGAAGATAACTCTGCGACTTTTGCATTCACTTGAGGCCATGTCAATGTCTGGAGTGTTCTAATCAGAAAGTGTGCCTGTTACTGAAATAAAAGTTTTTCCCCTCAGCCATCGGATTTACAACGGTCCATGAACACAACCTCACTCTTTGTCTTCGTACTGTTAATTTATTTCTGTAACTTTTAAACTCTTATGCACAGCGCTGTACCACTACCAAAGAAAAACAGATTTCACAATGTACATTCGTGATAATAAACCTGGTTCTGATTCTCCCCAGTGTTTGGGAACTTCATCAGTGGCTGACAATGAAAAGGATATCTCAGCAAGGTCCTCTGCCATTCCTCCTCAAACCTCACACAAATGTAGAAGGTCAGGTGGAGGGAGTGTCAGTGGGGGAGCATTTTGGAGACTGATTATTACTCTGTATTTCAGCATCATTCTGGGAAAGGTTAATTTGATTACAATAAAGATGGGGCTTGTCTGGGTGCATGTGGGATCTACGTCAGCATGGTGGAAAGAGACAGACTGAGTGTTCATTGCTGGTGTTTTCCTGGTTGGAAGCCTGGGGTAACAAGTGCAGGGAACTCGGGTGGCCGAGGGATATCAAGGGTTGGAATAGAGGGAAGCATGTTCGGAGAATGACTGATGGGGGAGGCCTGTCAGATGGACAAGTGGAGTGAGGTGGTTAAAAAGGAAATAATCAAACCAACGGGGACATTACAGAGGGGAAGAGTTGGGCCCATTAGGGACATCGAGAGCAACCTGTGTACGTGACTACCTTCCATTGGTATTAGCAAAAGAACCGGACATTGTAGCTACAGCATTCAGCAAAGAGGAAGATGCAGGTCTCCATAAATAAAGAGGAGGAACTTGTTGGCCCTTCGGACGTAAAGGTGGGTAAATCCCACAGTCAGGTGAGATCCATCCCAGGCTGTTCTGGGAGACAAGAGAAGAGATCATTTATTTCAAGAGCAGATTTTATTCACGAAAAAATAAAGTATACACGGCAAAAATGGTGTAATGAAACCTTTATATCTTTGGTGGGTATGTTTAGTAGTGTAAACTTCGAAGAAAAACCATAAATACATCAGCATGACCCATTGGATTTTTCCATAAAAAACTCTGGGCAATGCACAAGGTTTGACAGGTGAGGCGGATGAACTCTGGGAATGGATAGCTCTGTGGGACTGGGATACTATATAGCCTTCAGGAAGAAAAAGGGTTCAGGAGAGAAGGGCTGGTGAGGAGCAAAAGAGTGAATAAAAGGTGAGAGATGTAGGGGTGGACACAAAATGAAGAAGGCATTAAGGAGAGAAAGGGTGAAGAAAGGTGAAAGAGAAAGGGTGAAGCGAAAAGGGGTAGAGAGGGAGAAGTGAAGGAGGTGAATGAGGTTGAAAGAGAAAGAAAGGCTGAAAGAAAACAGTGAACAGGAAGTGGTGAAGAAAAGGAGTGAAGGAGAAAGGAGAGAAGGGGAAAGAATGGGAGGAGGGATTGGATAAATACAGAATTAACGATAAAAGAATAAAGGAAAAGGAGGGGGTCTGGAGGAAGAAAAGAGAGGAGATGTGAGGTGAAATGAGGAAACAGAGTGAACCCCAGGGGAGGGAAGAGAAGAAAGTGGGAAAGAAGAAAGACCTCATTGCTAGCCAAGAGGAACAAAGGAGTGCTGCGGCGCGGGGCTCGCCGGGACGTGTAGTCCTTATACCACCCTCCGCCTCAGCCTGCGCCTACAACTCCCGCCATGCCCCGCTGCCGGCTTCCGGCCGGGCAGGACGGCCGGCTAGCACGCCCGTCCCCCTCCCGTGCGCGGGGCAGGGCGGGACGTATTGTAGTCCCGTGTGGCGTGAGCAACTGGGCGCTTGCGCAACTCTGAACTACAAGTCCCGGCGGGCAGTGCGCGGCCGCCCACCGTCAGCTGTGCGGCAGGCGAGGAGAGGGGGTTTAAAACAAAAGAGTTGCCGAGCTCTCCAGGTGTGGCTGCTCGCCGCTTTCTGCCGTGGGGTCGGCGAGCCGTGAACCAGTGCAGCCCCGTCCCGCCCGAGCCCCAGACACCCGGGCTGCCCTCCTCTAGCTTGCCGCCGCTGCTACTCTTCATTTAATCCTTGATCTTCTCCGCTCTTCCTTTGTCTGCGGCTGCCTAGGCTGTTGGGTCTCTCCCCTCCCTCCACCCCTCTCCCTCCTCCCTCGGCTGGACTCGTCCCTCTCCCTCTTCCTTCCTCCCGCTTCCTCTTTCCCGTCTCACCTCATCCTTGCATTTTCTATTCCCCTTTCTCATCTCCTTCCCCCTACTCCTTTCTCCTCTCTTTCCTCCTCTTTCTTCTCTTCTCACCCTTGCTTCTTTCTCTCCTCCCCTTTCTCTTCTCCCCTTCTCTTTTCTTATCTTTTCCCTAATCCCTTTCATCCCCTCTCTTCTCCCCACCATCTCTTCCCCCTTTCTCTAACTCTCTATTTTCCCTGCTTGTGGGACTTTGGAGCAAGGGAAAGGGGGTGTTTCCTCCGCACCCCTCCTTTCTACATCCTCCTCCTCCATCTCCTTCTGGGGGGAGGAGGAGGAGGTGGGGGTGGAAGCCTGGAGAGAGAGAAGGGTGGAGGGGACAACTCTTTTGCCCCCTCCCCTTCCCCCCACCCGAACAACAGCCCACCAGCCGGGGACGGGGACGCGGGTGGGGTTGGGGGTCTGAGCCATGCCTAGCTCCGAGCTACTGATGGAGAGGAACGGGAACGGGAGTGTAGAACTGGGCAGGAGTGCCCCACTGGAGCTGGACGTGGAGATGGAGATGGAGATGGGGCTGGGCATGGGCCGGATGCTGGAGGAGGAGCAGAGGGCGCTGCAGATCGCCCTTGACCAGCTCTCCATGCTGGGGCTGGGAGAGGAGCAGGAGGGGCCCGAGCTGCTGGAGGAGGAGGACGATGACGAGGAGAACCTCAACAACAACAACAACAATGGGGGCGCTGGCCCGCAGCACCACCGGGACACCTACCTGGCTGCCCTGTATGAGGGCAGCGAAGGCAAGAAGAAGAGCAGCAACACCACGGAGTGCGTGCCCGTGCCCAGCTCCGAGCACGTGGCCGAGATTGTGGGCCGGCAAGGTGAGCAGCACTCCTGGCCACCAGCTTTTCCTGCGTGGCGCAGCCCATCGCGGTCCCTCCAGCTGTGGGGGTGGCGGCTGGGTCCCTGGTTGTGGGCACAAACTTGTGTGGTGGAGTTGGAGATGGGTGACCACCCCCCCCCCCCCATGACGCGATGGGATGGGGGTGGGCATACTTCTCAAGTGGTCATTACAAATGTGGTAGGAGGGTGTTTTCTCCCCACGTGCTTTTAACTGAGTGAAATGTTCCCAGGTGATCTATGACAACAATGTTGGGAAATGGACTGCCGTCCAACAGCAAAAAGTTCTGGCAGGAGTCCTGGGGCTTTGATGCTTTTAAACTGTGTCCTGAGCGTTACAAGTTCTCGGAGGGTGGCTCCAGAATAGGGCTCCCTTGCCTTGCTTGTGGAGAGCTTCTTTGGATGTTGGACTCTTCCCCAGGGTGGGGGAACCAAGAAACAGAGGGCATAGATTTGAGAGGATATATATTAAGTTGCCTGAGGGGCAACTCACACAGTGTATGGAACAAGCTGCAAGAGGAAGTGATTGAGTCAGAAAAAATTTAAAGGCACTTCGACAGGTAAATGGATGGGAAAGGTTTACAGGGATGAGCCAAATGTGGAAATGAGTACTGTCTTGGGTGGATCAGCATGGACGGGAGCTGTTGTGTGCCTGGTCTGAAGACTGAGATGAAACTTTGAAAGATCAGTTGGCAGCCTATGTATCAGCAAGCTCTGGAGGTGGCCGTTCGGATGGGCTCCAGTTAGGGCTGCAAAGTTTCAGAAGAGGGGGTGATGTTGGCTGCACAGCGAGCTAAGGCTGAGGGTTTCTACTGGTCTGAGGATGGGTTTTGGGGGGGCTGAAGAGGGATATTACATGCTGAGTCCCCCGCACCCTCCCTGATTCGGTTTTGGATGGTGGCTTTGTAGAGGAACAGAGCGTAGGATGCAGGATCAAACATGATCACTTGCTTCTGTTTCACTGTTTAAATAAAGGGGTTTTCCTTTAAGTCTGTGGCTGTGCATTTAGAGAGTGGTGAGCCGGGGGTGGGTGTGATTGGTCAATCAGTTGCTGGTGTCTTTCAGTCCCAATGAGAAGATTAGTTTTCCATTCCTCACCTCTGTTGTAACGCTTGCAAAGTGTAAAGGCATTAATTCAATTCATGAAGGAATAAGACATTTTTCTAAGCTTTGGGCATGGGGCAGCACGTACTCGTGGCATGCGCCTGGAGTCCGACTGAGGGTCAAATCTCACAAAGGCGCCATGGAGCACGATACAGTTCAAAAACAGACCCTTCAGCCCATCTAGTCTGTGCTGAACTGTTATTTTGCCAAATGCCATCAACCAGCCCCGTAGCTCTCCATACCCCTCCCGTCCTTACTTCTCTTAAGTGTTGCAATCAAACCCTCATCCGCCACTTCCATTAGAAGCTCATTACACACTCACGTGAGCTATAATTGTACAATTCTTCAAGGAAGACACCAAATCTGGGGTCAAAGGGAAGGGAGGACCTTTTGAAGAAAAAAGTCCATCCAAGCCATTGGGACAAAAGCACCTTGCATTTTGGTCTGCTTGCTACTGTAGCAATAGTTGGGACATCGTATTGTACAGAATTTTAGTTAGATCGTGTTTGGAGTATGGTGTCACCACACTACAAGAAGAATTGAGAGAGTGGAAGGAAAGGAGTGTTTATAAGGAGAGGTTTGGCCTCACTGGGGTGCAGAAGGCTGAGAGGTGACCTTGTTGAGGTTTATAAAATTGTGGAGCATAGACAAGTCTCTTTTCCCCAGGGCAGGGGAGTCCAGAACCAGAGTGCATGAGTTTACAATGTTGGGGGGGTGGGGGGGAGTTATTTATTAACGTATTAAGTGTAATGTCATGGTAACAGGCCCTTCTTGCCTATGCTGCCCAATTAAACTCAAATGACCAATCTAGCACTTGTGTGTTTGGACTGTGGGAGGAAACCAGAGCACCCAGAGGAAACCCACGTGGTCCTTGCAGAGGTAGAATTAAACCAGGGTCCCTGGGGCTAAAATAGCATTACGCTAACCTCTATGCTAATAAGCTAGCCTATTTAGGAGTTCTTAAAGGGTGGATTTTTCACATAGGTAGATACTACATTGATCCCAAAGGAGGTTACGGTCTCAGTAGCTTTACAAGTGCACAGATATAAGTATTAGAAGTAGACAGAATAAAAAGTTTCCACAAACCTACAGGATGGTTGTTATCTTGAATGAGTTGCAAGAGGAAGTGGAGAATTGCAATTGTTTAAAAGTCAGATACTTGGATTGGAAAAATGTAGATGGAGATGGACCCAATGTGAGTACATGGAACTAGAGTCGACAGGCATCAAGGTGGGCTGTAGTGCCTGTTTCTGTGTTGTACCGAACGGGCTGACGGATCTCGCAGACCCAATGGCCTGTTTCCCGGAGAGTTGATAGAAGTGTGGATGGGTGATATTCCAAACTGCTCCAAGTTCTGGCAAGGCCCTTGATTAGAGAAAGCTCTGAATGTAATTCCTCTGGGAGGGAGAGAATCAGGGAGCCGAACATTGAGAAATGCCAGAATCTATCACAGCAAGCACTCAGAGTATATCAGATGCAGTTGACAGGGATTTATAAAAGAGAAATAAATGTTTGCCAGGTTAATCTGAGCTCTGAGGAAGTGGTGAGCGGCCTGGATGAAGTGGAACCAATAGATGTAGTGTATCTAGGTTTCTGGAAGGTGCCATGTGAAAGGGAGAGGAGAAACTCACTGCATCATTGGAGTTGGCAGCAAATGGAAACGTGCATGAGCAGAACGGCTCAACTTCAGATTCCAGTGAGGGTGCCGACCAATTATAACCCACACTATAGAATCAGTGATACAAGACAGAAACAGCCCCTTTGGCCTATCAAGGTCATTAATCACCCATTTATACTACTTAATCAATCCCTTTTTTGTTCTCACATCCCCCCTCAACTCTCCCCAGATTTTGTCCCTCATCCACACACTGGGGGCAATTTAGAATGGTCACTTAACCCACGGACCTTGCATGTTCTCCTGATTAGTTGTACAGATGTTGGTGAGGTCACACCTGGAACACAGTGCACCACTTCGTGCTTCCTCTGTTTAAGAAAGGGTATTCTGACAGTGGAGGCAATGCCAAAGAGAATCGGAGGTCAGAGTCACTCAGGACTGGATTGACTTTTGGGCTAAACTCTTCCAAACCGACGAATGTACCCATCCAAGCTAATCTTGGTTGCCAGCTGTTGGCAGTGATCTTCTAAACCTTTCCTATCCATGTCTCTGTCCAACTTTCTTTTAAAAGTTGTTGTACCACCCTCAGCCACTTTGTCCAGCAAATCTCAACTCTTTCTCCTCCCACCTTAAACCTGTGTTCCCTGTTTCTTGATCCCCAACTCGGGAACAAACCTCTATCTCTACTCGTGGTTTTATACATCTCTAGCGGATTACCTTAATGTTGTCTTTCTATAGCTCAGTCCAAGTACAGGCAAATGTGCGTGTAATCTCAACTCTCTCCAACTTTTATAACACTTTTTCTGTAGCAGGGTCACGAAAACTGAACACAATTCTCCAGCTGCAGTGTCACCAACATCTTGTACATCCACATATTGGCCTCCCAACCTCCTAATCTCAGTGCCCTGACTGACGAAGGCCAGTGACTCCATTCTCAGGGGATCTTGTATATGAGCTCTCTCTGTTCTTTAACCCTCCCTAGGGCCCTGCTGTTCATAGTGATAGTTTGACCTGGATTTGAGTTTCCGAAGTGCAACACCACAAACTCTGTTTGCAATTCTCGGTTAATTCCCAGAATGAAAGGCTGAGCAGGTCAATCCTGCACCCCTTGGAAGACTGCACAGGATCGGTCTGAAGAGAAATATTTACATGAAGGAGGAAGTAGAAAATCCAGGTTGAGAGTAGGCCATCCACCCCCACACCTGTTCTGCTATTTAATAAGATCCTGGCTGGTGAGACAGATCTCATCCTGCGGGTGACTAATCTCTGGAATTCTACAGAGACCATGCCATCAATATATTCATGACCACGTTAACATTGGTTTGTTGTTCATACAGATCAGTGCGCTGAGGTAGAACCAGGTAAACCGATAATGCAGAATGGCCACAGAGGAAGTGCAGTGCAGACAGACGATAAGGTCATAATGAGGCACACCGTGAGGGAAGAGTCCATCTTGCTGTTCAGGAGTCTGATAACCAAGGGATAGAAGCCGTTTTCGAGTCTGCTGGTACCTGCTTCCAGGCTTTTCTATCTTGCCTGATGGGAGAGGGAAGAGTGAGGTTGTTCAGGGTAGATGGGCTGGCTGCTTTTCTGAGGCACCAGGAAGTGTAGGTGGAGCTCATAGAGGGGAAGTTGGTTGCTATGTGCTGGGCTGTGTACGAGATGGAGCTGAAGGTTTCAGGGAATGGGGAAAAGGGAAGGTGAAGTTCAGATGAGCCACAATATCAATGTGTAGAGGTCTACTGGTAAATGGGATTTGGGTAGATAGATACTTGTGGGACAGGATGGACATAGTGGGCTGAATGGTCTGTCTGAAGGCTCAAGGGGCTGAATCATTGACCCCTGGTCTTAATCACGCTGAGTGCAGAAGCTGGACCTGCAGTTCAGGGAGCTGCTCTCCTTTGAGATGGGAGGCCTTGGACATCCCACTGAGTAATGTATTGTCAGAGGTTGGGGCTGAGGTGGCATCTGTCTTCTACAGTGATGTCAGACACCCCCACCGTGATGTCTGGCAGGAAAACTGGAACTGCCATCCTCCCCGAAAATCTCAGATGCCACATCAGGCAGCCTCAGTCTCTGTCATAATGCTGCTGATGGGAGTTTGGCTGGGGGTGGAGGTTGAAGTGACTTTGTTGAGGCAGAAATGCAGAGTGTTCTCTTTTAGCTCTCACCCCCCCTCCCCACCGGCCCACCCCCCAGGACCTAGGTAGAGCAGAGGTAGCCCAGTCACTGTCTCCTGACACCAGGACTGTGTAACGTGTCTGAAGATGAACTGGGACTGGGCTGTGTCCAACCCCATGTTTCGATACACAACGTTAGTCAGCATCTCCCAGAGTGGGGCGTTGCACCATGCAGGGAACATCTTGGCTGATCTACCCTGGATGCCCCTCTGCTCCCCCAGTGTGTGGTCTTCAGTCCAGTCATGTCCTGCATGCATTTGTGGTGACCAGCCATGGGCAGGCAGTTGATTTCAGGCTGACTTTCCCCATCCCCACTCAGTGGTCCAGCTCTTGCTTTAGGACTGTGCCTTCTTTGTTCTGGTCTTCAGGAAATCCACGTCTGTCTCTGTCTCTCTCTGTTCCTCCAGCTCAATTCCTCACTTGTCCTGGAGCTCTCCATCATCTAGCTTGAGAATCTGACTGTTTGAACTCCAGGGAATGGGAATCTTTCTGTGCTCTGTGCGGACACATTGGAGACTCCATTTTGTTGTTCCATGTCAGAATACATCCCTGGAGGGGGGTTGGGGGGAAGAGTTTCTACCTCCTGGGTGATGGAGGGAACAGGACTACCTGTCTACCGACAGAGAGATTTCTTAGTGAAGGGTAAATATCGAAGCCAGACACTGATTCTGGAGATGGGGGGAGAGTGGTGATGGCCAGGAATGAGGTTGGTTTGGGGTTGAGGGGAAGGTGTGTCCAGACTGACTGTGGATGGTGGAGGTGCAGTGGGAGGACCTGTTCTTGGTGAATCTCTCAGCTTTGGGGATGAGGAATGACAATGTCCCTCCCCTCCCAGCTGGAGCTCTGCTGAAGCCTCACTCTGAGCTTTTTAATAACAGTACGTTGTGTAAGGTGTTGTCCCTTCCAAATGATGCGGATTACATTGTCCCATCACACACTCCCGGGGTCAGACAGAGTGAAACTCCCTCTACACCGTCCCATCACACACTCCTGGGGTCAGACACAGAGTGAAACTCCCTCTACACCGTCCCATCACACACTCCCAGGGTCAGACACAGAGTGAAACTCCCTCTACACCGTCCCATCACACACTCCTGGGGTCAGACACAGAGTGAAACTCCCTCTACACCGTCCCATCACACACTCCTGGGGTCAGACACAGAGTGAAGCTCCCTCTACACCGTCCCATCACACACTCCCGGGGTCAGACACAGAGTGAAGCTTCCTCCACACCGTCCCATCACACACTCCCGGGGTCAGACACAGAGTGAAGCTCCCTCTACACTGTCCCATCACACACTCCCGGGGACAGACACAGAGTGAAACTCCTTCCACACCGTCCCATCACACACTCCCGGGGTCAGACACAGAACGAAGCTTACAGAGTTACTGAATACTGCGGTGTGAGACCATTTGGCCCATCTAGCCTGTGCCCAACCATTAATATGCCTTGCCTCGTTGAGCTGTACCATTGCCTGCATACAGCTCCCCTCCATGTACCTGTCCAAATGTTGAAATTAATCCGCATCCACCACTTGGGCTGGCACCTCGTTCCACACTCTGAGTTAAGCTTCCTCCTCGCATTTCCCTTAAACCTGTAAACCTCATGTCTTCTTTTAGCTCTTTGATTTCCCTCCTGAGTGTTCCCTCACGTTTCTTGTATTCAGTCAGCACCTCATTTGCTCCTACCCGCCATACACCTCTTTTTATCTTTATCAGGGCCTCAATGTCCCTCAAAAACTAAGGTTTCCCTAAACCTACTATCCTTTCCTTTCATTCTGACAGACACATACAAACTCTGTACTCTCAAAATGTCACTTTTGTAGGCGAAGTACTCCTTTGCCAGAAAGCAGTCTGCCCCAAAGCACACTTGTCAGATCCTTTCCAATACCATCAAAGCACACTGTCAGATCCTTTCCAATACCATCAAAGCACACCGTCAGATCCTTTCCAATACCATCAAAGCACACCGTCAGATCCTTTCCAATACCATCAAAGCACACCGTCAGATCCTTTCCAATACCATCAAAGCACACCGTCAGATCCTTTCCAATACCATCAAAGCACACCGTCAGGTCCTTTCCAATACCATCAAAGCACACCGTCAGATCCTTTCCAATACCATCAAAGCACACTTGTCAGATCCTTTCCAATACCATCAAAGCACACAGTCAGATCCTTTCCAATACCATCAAAGCACACCATCAGATCCTTTCCATTACCATCAAAGCACACCGTCAGAACCTTTCCAATACCATCAAAGCACACTTGTCAGATCCTTTCCAAAGCACACTTGTCAGCACACCGTCAGAACCTTTCCAATACCATCAAAGCACACTTGTCAGATCCTTTCCAAAGCACACTTGTCAGCACACCGTCAGATCCTTTCCAATACCATCAAAGCGCACCGTCAGATCCTTTCCAATACCATCAAAGCACACCGTCAGATCCTTTCCAATACCATCAAAGCACACCGTCAGATCCTTTCCAATACCATCAAAGCACACCGTCAGATCCTTTCCAATACCATCAAAGCACACCGTCAGATCCTTTCCAATACCATCAAAGTTGGCCTCTCTGCAGTGTAGAATCTCAACCCAAAGACCGAACCTATCCTTTTCCATAGTTATCCTGAAACTAATTATCACTAGTTGCAAAGTGTTCTCCTACACAGATGTCTGACACCTGCTCTGTCTTATTCCCTAATCAGAGATCTAGTATCACACTCTCTCTTATTGGGATTTATTTGTACTGATTAAGAAAACTTTCCTGAACACATTTAACAATCTCTTTCCTTTTCAGCCATTTAACAGCATGGGAGTCCTAGTCAATATGTGGAAGATTAAAATCACCTACTATCAAAGCTATAGGTGTTTTTCCACCAGTCTCCTCCAAATCCCATAGACTGTTGGGTGGTCTGCATAATCCCATTAACCATCATACTTTCCTTACTCCTCATTTCTACCCATAAAGCCTGACCGGGCGAGTTCTCCAATCTGTCCTGACTGGACATTGCCTTGATAATTTCCCTGACTGGTAATTCCACCACTGACCCTTTACTCCCTCCCACTCTATCATGTCTAAAATAACAGAACCCCAGAACACTGAGCTGACAGTCCTTTCCCTCCTGCATCCCAGTCTCACTAATGGCTACAACGTCATAATTCCAGGCGCTGATCCATGCCCTGAGCCCATCTGCCTCTCCTACAATGTTCCTTGCATTGAATTATACACAGCTCAGAGTATTAGGGCCCACCATGCTGGACCTTCAGTTCCTGACTTTGTAAACATCTTTCTCCGCAGCCACTCCATTATCTGTACTGGTGTCCTGCTTCCTGTCCCCCTGTAACTCTTGTTTAAACCCACTCGTACAGCACTAGCAAACCTTCCTGCTATGATATTACCCCCACCCCCACCCCTCCAGTTTCAGTGCAAATCATCCCTCTGCACAGGTCCCACCTTCTGTGGAAGAGAGCCCAATGATGCTAAAACCTGAAGTCCCCTCTCCCGCAGCATCTCCTTTACTCTGTATTAAAATATATAATCTTCCCATTCTGACCTCACTGACGGGTTGCAGTACTGAGATCATAGCACTGCGTGTCCTGTCCTTTAGCACCCAACTCCCTGAGCTCACTTTGTAGGACTTCATCACCCCTCCTACTCAGGTCACTGATACTGACTCGGACCATGACCTCAGGCTGCTCACTGTCCCGCTTCAGAATACTGTGGACATGATCTGAGATGTCCCCGACCCTTGCATCCGGGAAGCAACAAACCATTTGGGATTCTTGTTCTTGTCCACAGAACCGCCTCCTGTTCCTCTAACCAATAAATCCCCTATCACTGCAGCTCACCTCTTCTCCCCACTACTCTTCTAAGCCACAGGGCCAAACTTGGTGCCAGATACCTGACTGCTGTGGCTTCCCTTGGTTAGGTCACCCCCACTTCCCCAAAGCGATATACCTGTTGAGGGGGACAGCCACAGGAGTCTTGGCACAGGCTGCCTATCCCCTTCACCCTCCTGACAGTCACCCAGTTACCTGTGTCCTGCACCTTGGTTGTAAATATCTCCCTGTATGCCCTGTCTATCAACCCCTCAGTCCAGCAAATGAGCAAGTTCGCCCGTTTGCAGCTCCGGTTCCTAGTCTGTTGCATCTGGACGCACTTCTTGTAGGTGTAGTTGTCAGGGACACTGGAGTCGTTCTGCCTCCCCATATTCTGTAAGAGGAGCATTCCACTATCCCTTCTGGCAACCCACTGCTCTAACCATGCAATAAGAAATATAGAATAAATAACAGAAAAAAATTATTTACAGTGTAGCCTCTCCTCACTAAAGCCTCGATGAACCAAAGCCTCATCTCCCCACTCCAACACTGGCTGACTCTGTTTAAGCTTAACCTTTCACGGAGCCTTGCCAAGTGCGTGCAATCCAGTGTCTCCTTGGGGCTATGCCAATTGCCCTGCTTGCTGCTTTTAAACATTTTCCCTCCAAGTAGTATAGTGTCTCTCAGCACTGGGATGCAGAATGTGCCAACTGCCCCTGCTCACTCCTTTTAAACATCTGTCCTTCCAAGCAATCCGATATCTCTTCAGAATTGTGCAGCAGAAAAAAAAGTCCCTCAATAACAAAACATTGATGAAGGTAGAGCAGTGGATGTAGTGTACATGGATTTCAGTAAGGCATTGATAAGGTTCCCTGTGCGGGGCTCATTCAGAAAGTAATGAGGCATGGGATCCAAGGGGACCTTGCTTTGTGGATCCAGAATTGGCTTGCCCACAGAAGGTTGTGGATGGTTTGTGTTCTGCATGGAGACTGGTGACCCGTGGTGTTCCGCAGGGACACCTCCTCTTTGTGATTTTTATAAATGACCTGGATGAGGAAGTAGAAGGCTGGGTTAATAAGTCTGCTGATGACACAAAGGTTGGGGGTGTTGTGGATAGTCTGCAAGGGTGTCAGAGGTCACAGCAGGTCATTGATGAGAGGTAAAACTGGGCTGAGAAGTGGCAGATGGAGCTCAACCCAGGTAAGTGTGAAGTGGCTCATTTCAGAATGTAATATTGACTCTTGGCAGAGTGGGCAATCTGCGAGATCTTGAGGTCCATGTCAATAGGACACTCAAAGCTGCAGCACAGGTTGACAGTGTGGTTAAAAAGGCATATGGTGTGTTTGCCTTCATCATTTGTAGGGTTGAGTTCAAGATCCGAGAGGTAATGTTACAGCTGTATGAGACTATGGTCAGACCCCATTTGGAGTACTGTGTTCAGTTTTGGTCACCTCACTACAGGAAGGATGTGGATACTATAGAGAGAGTGCAGAGGAGATTTACAAGGATGTTGCCTGGATTGGGGAGCATGCCTTATGAGAATAGGTCGAGTGTACTCAGCCTTTTCTCCTTGCAGAAACAGAGGATGAGAGGTGACCTGATAGAGGTGTCTCAGATGATGAGAGGCATTGGTCATGTGGATAGCCAGAGGCTTTTTCCCAAGACTGGAATGGGTAACACGAGGGGGCATAGTTTTAACTTGCTTGGAAGGGGGTACAAGGAGGATGTCAGAGGTAAGTTCTTTACACAGTGCGTGGAATGCACTGCCAGCTAAGGTGGTAGAGGTAGAGGGTCTTTTAATAGACTCTTAGATAGGTACATGGAGCTTAGAAAAATAAGAGGGCTATGCGATAAGGAAATTCTAGGCAGCTTCTAAAGTAGGTTATGTGGTTAGCACAGCATTGTGGGCCGAAGGGCCTGTAATGTGCTGTAGATTTCTATGTTCTACACCGTCCCATCACACACACACTCCCGGAGTCAGACACAGAGTGAAACTCCCTCCATACTGTCCCATCACACACTCCTGGGGTCACACACAGAATGAAACTCCCTCTACGCTGTCCCATCACACACTCCCGGGGTCAGACACAGAGTGAAACTCCCTCTATACTGTCCCATCACACATTCCCAGGGTCAGACACCGAGTGAAGCTCCCTCTACACTGTCCCATCACACACTCCCGGGGTCAGACACAGAGTGAAGCTCCCTCTGCACCATCCCATCACACACTCCCGGGGTCAGACACAGAGTGAAACTCCCTCTATACTGTCCCATCACACATTCTCAGGGTCAGACACCGAGTGAAGCTCCCTCTGCACCATCCCATCACACACTCCCGGAGTCAGGCACAGAGTGAAGCTCCCTCTACACCATCCTATCAGACACTTCTGGTGGGTAATGTCACTCTGACTATCCATGATTGACTGTGGGTGGTGTTGGTCCAGACTTGCACAGTCTGCAGGACATTGTGGGCTGCAGGGATGTTGTGAAGTATTGGTGCATTTTAATAGTGGCTGGAAATTAAATACTGCAAGATATCACCAAGGTGGCTTGAGCTTACCCCTTATGAGGTTAGGGTAAGGGGGAAAAGGGATCTGAGTGACGATTCCTTCCCTCACATCCCCGTTAGGGTGGGTTACAGTCTTCCTGAGGGGGTGCTGTGAGGAGAGCCATTTACATTTCACACTTCCCTTCTAAGACGTGAGGGAGTCATCCCGCACAGAAAAAGACCCTTTGGCCCACTTTATCTATGCTGACCCTCAGATGACCATATCTACTTATCCAGTGTCCTGGCTCTCACCCTGAAGCTTTCAGTTGCCTGGGTGCTTGCGTGCCAGTTTAGATTTTCCCAAGGTCAACTGTGGTCTGTTTGAATGGTGGGCGCAGTGGTTGAATGTCCTCCTGTTTGTTCCTTGTGTTAACAGTGGTGCTGGACCATCTCTGCGCAATGTTTGTGGGTTAGGGCAGGGGATTCCTTAAGGTTGTCATAGCCAGTTGTTTGGGATAGTGGGGATAAGCTCTCACTGTGTGTTAAATGTTAAAATTGCCTCTTGACAGTTGTCCAGCTGTGGCCTTCAGGTGTGGCTTAGCTACTAAGCCCAGTGATCTGTTTCTACCAACAGGAGAAGGGACAAAGATGTGTTACAGTGCTTCAAAACCAGTCACTTTGGGTAGAAGGGACTCATCAGGTGTGTTTAGCAGCTCAGTTTAGGAGAAGTAAAAATCTAATCTCAAACTTCCACTGCCTTGCGGCTGTACACACTCATGAGGAAGGCATTGGGAGTAAACCCCGAGGGAAAGTTCCGGAACTGGAGTCCCTATGGCAGTCCTACTCTATTCAATACCGTCTGGCAACTCCTGCGGCACTACTGGTGCTAAAATGTACTGGTCAGCTGCATGGAGCTGGCAAACAGCTTGCTTTCCGTTTGTTACACCAAATGGAAAGCTTTGCCTATCACATAGACAGCTGGGTGCCACATCTCTGCTCACCCTGACCAACAGTGGGCCTCAAGGGTGGGCTGGTGGGGTGAGATGGAGGTGAATGGATGTTCTAGTTAGGTGCCAGGTCAATTCTTTGTGATCGAAGCCGATGATTCTTCTGAGCAACATACAAAATGCTGGAGAAACTCAGCAGGTCGGGCAGCGTCTATGGAGGGGAATAAGCAATCAGTGCTTCAAGTTCTCCTTTGAGAGAAACCTTTTCCTTTGAAAAGTTGGAGATTCTCAGTCCCCTTCCCAGACAATGAGATGCCCAGGTTTTAGATCCTGTGGCAATTGGGCTGGGGCAGGGAACTGGAGCTGGTGTTGAGGACCTGGTAGGACTGTGCTGCACGCCTGAGGGATTCCGTGACCTATTTCACGAGCTGCTCTGCCACCCCGGCCATAAATAATCCTTGGTTAATCAAGGACAGAGATGAGGAATTTCTTCAGCCAGAGGGGGTGAGTCTGTGGAACTCATTGCCACACATGACTGTGGAGGCCAGGTCATTGTGTATATTTAAAGCAGAGGTTGAGAGGTACTTCATAAGCAAGAGTGTTGGAAGAATTCAGAGAGAAATCAAAGGACTAGGTTTGAAGGTAAAATAGAGCAGCCATGATCAAATGGTGGAGCCAGCTTGAGAGTCCGAATATCCAAGTCTGCTCTGTTTTATAATCTTGTGGTCAAAGCTGGTAAGATTATAGGAAACCAGGATGCACTGGTGAAACTGCGGAGCACTTTACCTCCCAACAACCCGCTGGCTCCCCCGGATTATGCCCCAACCTACGGATGCGTTGGATGGCTGATGGACAAACCGGAATAGCAATCTTCCCATTCTTTTTGGTTTAGCACGCTGAGCAGAAATCTTCTACGCCCCCCCCGTCCTTCACCTATCCACTCCCCAAGCATTCCCATCCAGCTGGGGCTCAACACCAAGGATCTAACTTGGAGATGTATCCAGGAGTTACCCTGCAGTTCACGTTAAGGGCTGTTTCAGAATCACTGACGTACTGTATGTAATGAAACTTGTAGTTCTGCAGCTGCTGTTACGATAAAAATAAAATAATTAATGCAAAAGAGCAATAATGGGTTTAGAAATTCAGAAATCTGATGGTGGAGGGGAAGAAGCTATTTCTAAATCATTGACTGTGTATTCAGGCTCTTGTACCCCTTCCCTAATGATAGTAATGAGAAGAGAGTATGTCCTGGATGCTGGGGGTCCATTGTGATAAATGCTGCCGCCTTGAGGCACTGACTTTTGGAAAAAATCCTCAGATGGGGACGATTGTGCCCATTAAGTCTGCAAGCCTTTGAAGCCACTTACAATACTGTGCATTGGCGTCTCCATACGAAGGAGTGCTCTCTGCAGAATGATAAATCTGTGGAAATTTGCTAGAGCCTTTGGTGACGTACCAAATCTCCTGCAACTTCTAATGAGGTAGTTTTACTGGTATAACGTTTTCATGATTGCATCAATGTGTTGGGCCCAGGATAGATTCTCTGAGATGTTGACACCCAGGAACTTGAACCTGCTTACCCTTTCCACCAGAGACCCCTCAATCAGGACAGTTGTATGTTCTCCCGACTTCCCCTCACTGACGTCCACAATCACACTGATGTTCAGTGCATGTTGTGATACTACTCAACCATCTAGTCTATCTCACTCCAATATGCCTCTTCAACACAATCTGTTTTTCTGTTCTGCTAACAGCAGTGGTGTCATTGGTGAATATATAGATGGTATTTGGACTGTGCCTGGCCACAATGTCATGAGGGTTTGAAGTATGAGACATTCTGGTGAACTGGTAAAGCAGATGGGAATGCGGAAGTGTTCCTGTTGGTTGGTATCTCTGACAGTTCTTTTTGGGAAGGGTGGGAATTTGGGACATGATTCCAGTCAGAGTATTAAGTAATGGACAAAGCTGGTAACTTGGCCTTTGAGCAGGGTTGAAGATTGAATGGACCTACAATTAGGAAGAAGACAAGCTGTGCTTCATTAGCAGTTTAAGGACATTTAGTATGTCACCAAAGGGCTTAGCAAATTTCTACTGATATACCATAGAGAGCATTCTAACTGTATCACTGTCTGATATGGAGGGTCCACTGTACAGCATTGGAGAAAAGCTGCAGGTAATTGTAGCTTCAGCCAGCTCCATTATGGGTACAACCCATCAAGGTCATCTTCAAAAAGCGATGCCATAAAAAGGTGACATCCATCACCAAGGACCCTCACCATCTAAGGCTTGCCCCCATTTCAGGAGGTGTAGAAGCCTGAAGACACCCACTGAATGATTCAGAAACAGCTTCTAACCCCTCTGCATAAGACTTAGAATCAGGTTTATCATCACCAGCATCTGTCGTGAAATTTGTTAACTTAGCAGCAGCAGTTCAATGCAATACATATCATAGAAGAAAGAAAATAATAAATAGGTAAGTAAATTACAATATATGTATATTGAATAGATTAAAAATAGTGCAAAAAAAAATAAAAAGTAAAAATAAGTGAGGTAGTGTCCTAAACTTCAATGTCCATTTAGGAATCGGATGGCAGAGGGGAAGAAGCTGTTCCTGAATCACTGAGTGTGTGCCTTCAGGCTTCTGTATCTCCTACCCGATGGTGCAGTGAAAAAAGAGCATGCCCTGGCTGCTGGAGGTCCTTAATAATGGATGCTGCCTTTCTGAGACTTTTGGATGGTCCATGAACATTACCTCATTATTTTTCTTTATTTATTCACCATATTTTTTATATTCCATGTTATAGTTTATAGTATATTTTATGTATTGTACTGTACTGCTTCCACAGAATACCAAACTTCACGTCAGGGATAATATATCTAATTCTGATTTGTCGTTTACTCTGAGCTATCTCCCAGCCAAAGTCACACTGCCCTCAAAACCTCTCCTTTTCTCAACCCTTTCACGTCCTATGCTCCAAATTCCCAGCTACAAAGTTTGAAATATCTTCGGGATAGGGTTGTGTTGATTGTTGGATCCTGATATTGTGATCCAAAGGTTCTTTGGATGTTGAAAATGAGCCAGAAAAGCTGTTGTTTATGGCTGCTTATTCAGTGTTACAAGAGTGGAAAATGGACAAGAGAAGAGCATAAAGCAACGACAAAGGAAAAAGCAGTTGTGGTCATCTTGTACAAAATACTGGAGGAACTCAGCAGGCCAGGCAGCATCTCTTTTACAGAGGTGCTGAGCTCCTCCAGCAGTTTTGTGTGTGTTGCTTGGATTTCCAGCATCTGCAGATTTTCTCTTGTGTGGCCACCTCTTATTCAGACTGGGATAAACAAAACTAGTGATAACAATTAACCGATGAAGTAGTCAGACTCAAATGGTGTGACACCTGCTACAGAAAACAAAGAGGCTTTCAGAAAAACTGTCATAATTACTGGGAAAATGCAGGCAAGCACAGGAAAGTTAAACTACAAGGAAAATAATTCTACACTCCAAACCAACAAGATGGATGGTCAGATGTGTGCCCGTGGCTACCGCTCTGCCCCGTTGACTCCATCACGCCAACCTTCATGCCACGCTGCCTTGTGTGTCATCCTGTGGAGGGAACTGTCTGCTGTTGGTTTTGAGGCTGGCATTTTCCAACATCCACCTGTGCCCAGGGACTCACTGGGTGTCAGCCTCAGTGAAGTAGAGACAGCATTTATATCCCTTCTGTCCGAATGGCTGATGAGGTGTGAAATGGCCGAGAACGGCAAGGACGTACGTGTGTGTGTGTGTGTGTGTGTGTGTGTGTGTCAAACGCTGAGCGCAGTAGGGTTTCTGGTGCTGTGATCTTGTGATTTGCAGGACTAGGGTTGATGCCATGCTGAAACATCCCAAGGCACAAGCACCCACTTGTGTTACAGAGGGGTAGTGTTCTCAGAAAATGCATCCCTATGGTCTTTCTCCTTTTATGTCATGTGATATGAGATACAGACAGAGTAAGCAGTTCGGTACTTTTTGCCCTGGGCTGAAAGGCGTACTCCCTAACACTGGAGGACGTGCACTTGAGGTGAGAGGTGACAAGTTTTAAAGGAGATGTAGTCGTTTAAATAGTTTAGCACAACATTGTAGCTGAATGGCCTGTTCCTGTACTGTTGTGTCCTCTGTAATGTGGACCCTTGTCAAAACTGACATCATGTTAAACAAGATTAAGTCTGCAGACACTCCAACATACAAAATGCTGGAGGAACTCAGCAGGTCAAGCAGCATCTATGGAAATGACATTTCAGGCCGAGACCCTTCATCTGGACTGGAAAAGGAGAAGATTGCCAGAGTACAAAGGAGGACAAGCTGGAAGGTGATGGGTGAAGCCTGGTGGCTGGGAAAGATAATGGGTTGGAGAGGAAGGAATCTATTAAGAGAGAAGAGGGAAAAAGGAAGGTGGAGGGGACCCAGGGGAGGTGATAGGCAGGTGAGAAGAGGCAATAGACCAAAGTGGAAAATAGAAGAGGTGGGGGAGAGGGGAAGTTTTGTTACTGGAAGGAGAAATCAAAATTCATGCTGTCAGGCTACCCAGATGGAATATAAGGAGTTGCCCCTCCACTGAGAGTGGCCTCATCTTGGCACAACAGAAGGTCATGGACCGACAGGAATGGGAAATAAAATAGAATGTCTGGCCAATGGGAGGTTCCACTTTTGGCAGATGGGTGGAGCAGAGGTGCTTAATGAAGTGGTGTCCCAATTTAAGTTGATGAGGATTTAAGTTGATTGGGAGCACCAGATACAACAGACAGCCCCAGCTGTAGTGTTGCCTCACCTGGAAGACTTTTTGGGTCTCTGGATGGAGGTGAATGGGTCAGGTGTAGCACTTTGACTGCTTACAGGGATAAGTGCCGGGAGGGATGAATGCACAAGGGGAGAGGGAGCGATCCATGAAGAAAGCAGTGGGTGGGATGGGGGTAAAGTTGTGTTTAGCAGTCGGATCCCTGTAGGGATAGCGGAAGATGATATATTGAATGCGGAGACTCATGGGGTGGTAGATAAGGACAAGAGGAACCCTATCACTGTTAAGGCCTCGGGGAGATGGAGTGACTGCGGATATTCAGCAAAATGGAGGAGCTGTGGGTCAGTAGTGGAGGGAGGACACCTCAAATGTCTTGGAAAGGAATGCTGCATCCCAGGAACAGATGTGGCAAAATTGAAAGAACTGGAAAAAGGGAATGGCATTTTTACAGGAGATAGGGTGGGAAGACGTATCGTCAAGGTCACTGTGGGAATTGGTTGATTTATAAAATATGTCAATTGACAGCTTTTCTCCAGAGATGAAGACTGAGAGATCGAGAAAGAGGAAGGAGGGGTCAGAAATAGATCAAATGAACTTAAGGGCTGGGTGGAAGTCAGACGCAAAGTTGATTAGATTGACGAGCTCATCAGGGTTCGTATACAAACTTGTCTCATTAGCTAACTCTGCAAACAGCTATGTGACTCTGGTGAGAAGGCAGCGATGTACGTCGAGGGTCGGTACGATTTGGGGTTCAACCAAACAGAAACGTGGTGTTCTGATTAAAGAAACCTTGATTTGAGTGAATGCTGTGTAAATACTGACCGTGCACAATTATCAGTCGCCAAGAAATAACAGACCGTACACTGGCATTAAAGAAAGTATATTTACTGATTTTGGCTTTATCAGTTAACAGGAAAAAGAAAAGGGCCCATGACAATTAAACCGGTTTAAATGTGGACATAAATGTTGGAGCTTGTGTCTGTAGTGGCTGGATGTACTGCTTTACTCATGGCGCTAAATTTTCATCACCAATCACAGGCAGAACTTTCCTTCTTGGACTCCTTCATCTCGCGAAGCGCTCCTTGCATTAGGGTCTCCTCCTTTGGATTGGAACATCCAGGCATCTTCCCTGGTCCTCTCCTCTCCCCATCTCCCACCATAAGATAACGAACCTGACTACTGACATTTGAGAAATCTCTCTCCACCCAGCTCTCTCTAGAACCATCTCACCATCCTGATTGGCTGACACAACATTCCTAAGTTGAACAACATGGCTCTTTATCTTTAGCCAAAATCAACAGAGCAGTAGCAATCTTAACCAGGGTATTGCCAGTGCATGAAGCAGCACCAATGCATTTGTCAGTGTCGCAGAGGCAGAGTTTAGGGAGTATTACCGGGGAAGGCTTGGAACATAGACTGCTCTACATAGCCCAGGAAGGGGCAAGTGTAGCTGGAGCCCATGTGGGTGCCCATGGCTACCCCTCGATTCTGGAGAAAGTGGGAAGAACCAAAGGAAAGCTTGCTGAGGACAAGGGCCAGTTCTGTCAGACGGAGGAGGGTGGTGGTGGAGGCAAACTGGTTGGGTCTTTCATTGAGATAGCTTTGAAGCTTTCTTGATGGGGGATAGGGACTGGATATCCATGGTGAAAATGAGATGGGCAGGGCCAGGGAATATGAAGCTTCTGAGGAGATGGAGAGCATGAGAAATGTCACAGATGTAGTTGGGAAGGGACTGAACTAAGGGAGGGATAGAATGCAGTCGAGGTATGAGAACATGAGTTCATGGGGCGGGGTGGGGGCAGGGGCAGGCGAAGACAATGGGTCTACCCAGTCAGGCAGGTTTGTGCATCTTGGGTTGGAGGTAGAAGGAAGCAGTGTGGCGTGAGGGAACTGAGTTTTGTGTCACTGGATGGAAGTTTATCAGAGTTGATGAGATCAGTGACAGAGTTTTCTGGTGGTCCGGAGTGGGATCCCTTTGCTATGAGGTGGCGTCTGAGAGTTGCCGCCTAGCCTCAGCAATATTTGCTTTTGCATTTTTTAAAGTTTTATTATATAAATTCTGTAAGAGACATTTTATTCTGAATCTCAGTTGTCTCTGTAATGAGCTCCTGTCAGTACCTCAGTGAGCTCTGGGGAGAGTGGTTAACAGCGGTAGGAATTGTGATGAACAGATTGTACGGTGCGGTGTTGTAAATAAAAACACGGGTGTGTGAACAGGCACCCAGTGCCCAGAGTGGTGAAGGAAACATTGTACCATTGCACTTGGCAGTACCACTGGGGTAGTATACTGTTGGGACTGCTGTGACTTGTGTCTGTACAGAACTGCTGTGTGATTTTGGTGGGGACTGTAATGTGTGTACGGTGCAACCCGTGATGTTCAGGCCAAGTGCCAGGAGGGGGGATGCTGCATCCTGGTTTGGTGTGGTTGCCGGCCATATTCCAGAACAGTTTTAAACCCCTTGGCCTGCTTTGCCTCTGAAAGCCACCATCTCTGTTCTGGGACTGAGTTCCTTCACCCCCTTTGCTTGCTATCAAACCTCCTTGCTGGAGGCTGGGTCACACCACTTCATTCGAGCGAGCAGGTGGGGAACGAGCCCCAATCCTTCCACCTCCCTGCGACACCCACACTGTCAGTGGGCAAGTGGATAACCGGGGAACGTGCGTGGCCGATATCCCTTCCCTGTTTCACGAGCGGTCACAGCTGGTGATAATAGCATTGCAAAGGACAAGCTGTTGGGTGCATTTGGTTGGTTATTGGAATAATTCTGGGGATCAGTGCGGAAAGACGCGGATTGACTTGCGTGACCAACTTGTTGGAATTTTTCTAACGAAAGTACTTCAAGGGCTGTGCAGCTGATGTGGTCAATGTGGACTTGTACTCAGTGTTGGTTTATTATTGGCTCACATACTGAGATGCAGTGAAAAGCTGGTTTTGCATACAGACCAGAACACTGTGCTAAAACATGAGAATGCAGAATAAAGTGCAGCGCAGGTAAACGATAGGTGCAACATCACAACAAGGTATATTTTCAGGTCAAGAGCGTATTGTATTGTTGATCTTCAGTAAATCTTTGGATGAGCTCCTGTGTGGGAGTGTGGTCCAGATGGTTAGGAAGTCCCAGTTTTGCTTTTGTAATGGGAGGCGGTGAGTGACGGTGAAGGGTCTGTTCTGTGGGGCGTGAGCTGTACTACAGGGATCAGTGCTGGGTCTCTGTTATGCACATTGCCACACAGCACAGGCCCTGAGGACCACATTGTGCCTAAATTTGAATTGTGTGTCTCTCAGTAGTGGGGAGGATGGTTCTAGCTACAGGACAAAATGGGCCAGCTGGTTGAGGGGACAGAATGGCAGTGGGTGGAGGTTAATCGTGAGAAACGAGTTGATGCACTCAGAAGGCCTGTAAAGAGAGGGCACACAGAATGAATAATCAAGTCCTCAGGAGTACTGAGGGACAGAGGGTCCTCGGTGTACAAGGGGAGGACACACACTGTGATGGTAGGGAGTAATGAGGGACAGAGGGGCCTCGGTGTACAAGGGAAGGACACACACTGTGTACAGTAGGGAGTACTGAGGGACAGAGGGACCTTGGTGTACAAGGGTAGATACACCCTGTGTACAGTAGGGAGTATTGAGGGACAGAGGGAACTCGGTGTACAAGGGTAGGACACACACAATGAACAGTACGGAGGACTGAGGGACAGAGGGACCTTGGTGTACGAGAGTAGGACACACAGTGACGGTAGGGAGGACTGAGGGACAGAGGGACCTCAGTGAACGAGGGTAGGACACAAACTGACGGTTGGGAGTACTGAGTGACAGAGGGACCTCAGTGTACGAGGAGAGGACACACACTGTGTACAATAGGGAGTAGTGAGGGACAAAGAGACCTCGGTGTACAAGGGTAGGATACACACTGTGAACGGTAGGGAGTACTGAGGGACAGAGGGACCTTGGTGGACAAGGGTAGGACACACACTGTGACGGTAGGGAGTACTGAGGGACAGAGGGACCTTGGTGGACAAGGGTAGGACACACACTGTGACGGTAGGGAGTACTGAGGCACAGAGGGAACTCGGTGTACAAGGGTAGGACACACACTGTGACGGTAGGGAGTACTGAGGCACAGAGGGAACTCAGTGTACAAGGGTACGACACACACAATGAACAGTACGGAGGACTGAGGGACAGAGGGACCTTGGTGTACGAGAGTAGGACACACAGTGACGGTACGGAGTACTGAGGGACAGAGTGACCTTGATGTACAAGGGATGGACACATACTGTGAACGGTAGTGAGCACTGAGGGACAGAGGGACCTCGGTGTACAAGGGTAGGACACACACTGTGAGTGGTAGGTAGTATTGAGCGACTGAGGGACCTCAGTGTAGAACAGTTCGACACACTGGGAATGTTAGGGAGTACTGAGGGATAGAGGGACCTCAGTTTACGAGGGTGGGACACATAATGTGAACGGTATCGAGTACTGACGGACAGGGGACCTCGGTGTATGAGGGTAGGACACACTGTGAATCTGAGGGAGTATTGAGGGACAGAGGGACCTCAGTGTACGAGGGTAGCACACATACTATGAACGGTAGGGAGGACTGAGGGACAGAGGGACCTCGGTGTACAAGGGTAGGACACACACTGTCAACGGTAGGGAGGACTGAGGGACAGAGGGTCCTCGGTGTACAAGGGTAGGACACACACCGTCAATGGTAGGGAGTACTGAGGGACAGAGGGACCTCAGTGTACAAGGGTACGACACACACAATGAACAGTACGGAGGACTGAGGGACAGAGGGACCTTGGTGTACGAGAGTAGGACACACAGTGACGGTACGGAGTACTGAGGGACAGAGTGACCTTGATGTACAAGGGATGGACACATACTGTGAACGGTAGTGAGCACTGAGGGACAGAGGGACCTCGGTGTACAAGGGTAGGACACACACTGTGAGTGGTAGGTAGTATTGAGCGACTGAGGGACCTCAGTGTAGAACAGTTCGACACACTGGGAATGTTAGGGAGTACTGAGGGATAGAGGGACCTCAGTTTACGAGGGTGGGACACATAATGTGAACGGTATCGAGTACTGACGGACAGGGGACCTCGGTGTATGAGGGTAGGACACACTGTGAATCTGAGGGAGTATTGAGGGACAGAGGGACCTCAGTGTACGAGGGTAGCACACATACTATGAACGGTAGGGAGGACTGAGGGACAGAGGGACCTCGGTGTACAAGGGTAGGACACACACTGTCAACGGTAGGGAGGACTGAGGGACAGAGGGTCCTCGGTGTACAAGGGTAGGACACACACCGTCAATGGTAGGGAGTACTGAGGGACAGAGGGACCTCGGTGTACAAGGGTAGGACACATACTGTGAATCGTAGGGAGCATTGAGGGACAGAGGGATCTCAGTGTACAAGGGTAGGACACATACTGTGAACGGTAGGGAGTACTGAGGGACAGAGCATAATCGGTGTACAAGGGTAGGACACACACTGTCAATGGTAGGGAGTACTGAGGGACAGAGGGACCTCAGTGTACAAGGGTAGGACACACACTGTGATGGTAGGGAGTACTGAGGGACAGAGGGACCTCGGTGTACAAGGGTAGGACACATACTGTGAACGGTAGTGAGCACTGAGGGACAGAGGCAACTCCATGTACAATGGTAGGTCACGTACTGTGAACGGTAGGGAGTACTGAGGGACAGAGGGACCTCGGAGTACAAGGGTAGGACACATTATGACGGTAGGGAGTACTGAGAAACAGAGGGATCTCAGTGTATGAGGGTAGGACACACACTGTGACGTTAGGGAGTACTGAGGGACAGAGGGACCTCGGTGTACAAGGATAGGACACACACTGTGAACGGTAGGGAGTACTGAGGGACAGAGGGACCTCGGTGTACAAGAGTAGGACACACACTGTCAACGGTAGGGATGACTGAGGGACAGAGGGACCTCGGTGTACAAGGGTAGGACACACACTGTGAACGGTAGGGAGTACTGAGGGACAGAGGGACATTGATGTACAATGGTAGGACACATTATGACAGTAGGGAATCCTGAGGGACAGAGGGATCTCCGTGTATGAGGGTACGGCATACACTGTGACGTTAGGGAGTACTGAGGGACAGAGGGACCTCGGTGTACAAGGGTAGGACACACACTGTGAACGGTAGCGAGTACTGAGGGACAGAGGGACCTCGGTGTACAAGGGTAGGACACACACTGTGAACGGTAGGGAGTACTGAGGGACAGAGGGACCTCGGTGTACAAGGGTAGGACACACACTGTCAATGGTAGGGAGGACTGAGGGAAAGAGGGTACTAGGTGTACAAGGGTAGGACACATACTGTGAACGGTAGTGAGCACTGAGGGACAGAGGGACCTCGGTGTACAAGGGTAGGACACACTGTGAACGGTAGTGAGTACTGAGGGACAGAGGTAACTCCGTGTACAATGGTAGGTCACGTACTGTGAACGGTAGGAAGTACTGAGGACAGAGGGATCTCCGTGTATGAGGGTACGACATACACTGTGACGGTAGGGAGTACTGAGGGACAGAGGGACCTCGGTGTACAAGGGTAGGACACACACTGTGAACGGTAGCGAGTACTGAGGGACAGAGGGACCTCGGTGTACAAGGGTAGGACACACACTGTGAACGGTAGGGAGTACTGAGGGACAGAGGGACCTCGGTGTACAAGGGTAGGACACACACTGTCAACGGTAGGGAGGACTGAGGGACAGAGGATCCTCGGTGTACAAGGGTAGGACACACACTGTGAATGGTACAGAGTACTGTGGGACAGTGGGACCTCAGTGTACAAGGGTAGGACACACACTGAACGGTAGGGAGTACTGAGGGACAGCGGGACAACAGTATACGACGGTAGGACGCACACTGATGGTACAGAGTACTGAGGGACAGTGTGACCTTGATGTAGAAGGGATGGACACACACTGTGACGGTAGGGAGTACTGAGGGACGGGGACCTCGGTGTACAAGGGTAGGACACACACTGTTAACGATAGTGAGTACTGAGGGACACAGGGACCTCAGTGTACAGGGGTTCGACACACTGGGAATGTTAGGGAGTACTGATGGACAGAGGGACCTCAGTTTACGAGGGTGGGACACATAATGTGAATGGTATCGAGTACTGACGGACAAGGGACCTCGGTGTACGAGGGTAGGACACACACTGAGAATTGTAGGGAGTATTGAGGGACAGAGGGGCCTCAGTGTACGAGGGTAGGACACATACTGTGAACGGTAGGTAGAACTGAGGGACGGGGACCTCGGTGTACGAGGGTAGGACACACACTGAGAATCGTAGGGAGTATTGAGGGACAGAGGGACCTCAGTGTACAAGGGTAGGACACACACTGTGAATCGTATGGAGTATTGAGGGACAGAGGGACCTTAGCGTACAAGGGTAGGACACACACTGTGAACGGTAGGGGGTACTGAGGTACAGAGGGACATCGGTGCACAAGGGTAGGACATACACTGTGAACGGTAGGGAGTACTGAGGGACAGTGGGAACTCGGTGTACAAGGGTAGGACACACACTGTCAACAGTAGGGAGGACTGAGGGACAGAGGGTCCTCGGTGTACAAGGGTAAGTCACACACGGTCAATGGTAGGGAGTACTGAGGGACAGAGGGACCTCGGTGTACAAGGATAGGACACACACTGTGAACGGTAGCGAGTACTGAGGGACAGAGGGACCTCGGTGTACAAGGGTAGGACACACACTGTGAACGGTAGGGAGTACTGAGGGACAGAGGGACCTCGGTGTACAAGGGTAGGATGCACACTGTCAACGGTAGGGATGACTGAGGGACAGAGGGACCTCGGTGTACAAGGGTAGCACACACACTGTCAACGGTAGGGATGACTGAGGGACAGAGGGACCTCGGTGTACAAGGGTAGGACACACACTGTGAACGGTAGTGAGTACTGAGGGACAGAGGGACCTTGGTGTACAAGGGTAGGACACACACTGTGAACGGTAGCGAGTACTGAGGGACAGAGGGACCTCGGTGTACAAGGGTAGGACACACACTGTGAACGGTAGGGAGTACTGAGGGACAGAGGGACATTGATGTACAATGGTAGGACACATTATGACGGTAGGGAATCCTGAGGGACAGAGGGATCTCCGTGTATGAGGGTACGGCATACACTGTGAACGGTAGGGAGTACTGAGGGACAGAGGGACCTCGGTGTACAAGGGTAGGACACACACTGTGAACGGTAGCGAGTACTGAGGGACAGAGGGACCTCGGTGTACAAGTGTAGGACACACACTGTGAACGGTAGGGAGTACTGAGGGACAGAGGGACCTCGGTGTACAAGGGTAGGACACACACTGTCAACGGTAGGAAGGACTGAGGGACAGAGGATCCTCGGTGTACAAGGGTAGGACACACACTGTGAATGGTACAGAGTACTGTGGGACAGTGGGACCTCGGTGTACGAAGGTAGGACACACACTGAACGGTAGGGAGTACTGAGGGACAGAGTGACCTTGATGTAGAAGGGATGGACACACACTGTGAACGGTAGCGAGTACTGAGGGACAGAGGGACCTCGGTGTACAAGGGTAGGACACACACTGTGAACGGTAGGGAGTACTGAGGGACAGAGGGACCTCGGTGTACAAGGGTAGGACACACACTGTCAACAGTAGGGAGGACTGAGGGACAGAGGATCCTCGGTGTACAAGGGTAGGACACACACTGTGAATGGTACAGAGTACTGTGGGACAGTGGGACCTCGGTGTACGAAGGTAGGACACACACTGAACGGTAGGGAGTACTGAGGGACAGCGGGACAACAGTATACGACGGTAGGACGCACACTGACGGTACAGAGTACTGAGGGACAGTGTGACCTTGATGTAGAAGGGATGGACACACACTGTGAACGGTAGCGAGTACTGAGGGACAGAGGGACCTCGGTGTACAAGGGTAGGACACACACTGTCAACGGTAGGGATGACTGAGGGACAGAGGGACCTCGGTGTACAAGGGTAGGACACACACTGTCAACGGTAGGGATGACTGAGGGACAGAGGGACCTCGGTGTACAAGGGTAGGACACACACTGTGAACGGTAGTGAGTACTGAGGGACAGAGGGACCTTGGTGTACAAGGGTAGGACACACACTGTGAACGGTAGCGAGTACTGAGGGACAGAGGGACCTCGGTGTACAAGGGTAGGACACACACTGTGAACGGTAGGGAGTACTGAGGGACAGAGGGACATTGATGTACAATGGTAGGACACATTATGACGGTAGGGAATCCTGAGGGACAGAGGGATCTCCGTGTATGAGGGTACGGCATACACTGTGACGTTAGGGAGTACTGAGGGACAGAGGGACCTCGGTGTACAAGGGTAGGACACACACTGTGAACGGTAGCGAGTACTGAGGGACAGAGGGACCTCGGTGTACAAGGGTAGGACACACTGTGAACGGTAGTGAGTACTGAGGGACAGAGGCAACTCCGTGTACAATGGTAGGTCACGTACTGTGAACGGTAGGAAGTACTGAGGGACAGAGGGACCTCGGTGTACAAGGGTAGGACACACACTGTGAACGGTAGGGAGGACTGAGGGACAGAGGATCCTCGGTGTAGAAGGGTAGGACACACACTGTGAACGGTAGGGAGTACTGTGGGACAGTGGGACCTCGGTGTACAAGGGTAGGACACACACTGTGAGTGGTAGGGAGTACTGAGGGACAGAGGGACCTCAGTGTACAAGGGTAGGACACACACTGTGAGTGGTAGGGAGTACTGAGGGACAGAGGGTCCTCAGTGTACAAGGGTAGGACACACACTGTGAACGGTACGGAGTACTGAGCGACAGAGGGACCTCAGTGTACAGGGGTTCGACACACTGGGAATGTTAGGGAGTACTGAGGGACAGAGGGACCTCAGTTTACAAGGGTGAGACACATAATGTGAATGGTATCGAGTACTGACGGTCAGGGGACCTCGGTGTACGAGGGTAGGACACACTGTGAATCGTAGGGAGTATTGAGGGACAGAGGGACCTCAGTGTACGAGGGTAGGACACATACTGTGAACGGTAGGTAGAACTGAGGGACAGGGACCTCGGTGTACGAGGGTAGGACACACACTGTGAACGGTAGGGGGTACTGAGGTACAGAGGGACCTCGGTGTACAAGGGTAGGACACACACTGAACGGTAGGCTGTACTGAGGGACAGAGGAACCTCGGTGTACAAGGGTAGAACACACACTGTGAACGGTTGGGAGTACTGAGGGACAGTGGGAACTCGGTGTACAAGGGTAGGACACACACTGTCAACAGTAGGGAGGACTGAGGGACAGAGGGTCCTCGGTGTACAAGGGTAAGTCACACACTGTCAATGGTAGGGAGTACTGAGGGACAGGGGGACCTCGGTGTTCAGAGGTAGGAGACACACTGTGAACGGTAGTGAGCACTGAGGGACAGAGGCAACTCCGTGTACAATGGTAGGTCACGTACTGTGAACGGTAGGAAGTACTGAGGACAGAGGGACATTGATGTACAATGGTAGGACACATTATGACGGTAGGGAGTCCTGAGGGGCAGAGGGATCTCCGTGTATGAGGGTACGACATACACTGTGACGGTAGGGAGTACTGAGGGACAGAGGGACCTCGGTGTACAAGGGTAGGACACACACTGTGAACGGTAGGGAGTCCTGAGGGACAGAGAGACCTCGGTGTACAAGGGTAGGACACACACTGTGAACGGTAGGGAGTCCTGAGGGACAGAGAGACCTCGGAGTACAAGGGTAGGACACATTATGACGGTAGGGAGTACTGAGAAACAGAGGGATCTCAGTGCATGAGGGTAGGACGTACACTGTGAACGGTAGGGAGTACTGAGGGACAGAGGGACCTTGGTGTACAAGGGTAGGACACACACTGTGAACGGTAGGGAGTACCGAGGGACAGAGGGACCTCGGTGTACAAGGGTAGGACGCACACTGTGAACGGTAGGGAGTACTGAGGGACAGAGGGACCTCAGTGTACAAGGGTAGGACACACACTGTGAACGGTAGGGAGTACTGAGGGACAGAGGGACCTCGGTGTACAAGGGTAGGACACACACTGTGAACGGTCGGGAGTACTGAGGGACAGAGGGACCTCGGTGTACAAGGGTAGGACACACACTGTGAACGATAGGGAGTACTGAGGGACAGAGGGACCTCGGTGTACAAGGGTGGGACACACACTGTCAATGGTAGGGAGTACTGAGTGACAGAGGGACCTCGGTGTACAAGGGTAGGACACACACTGTGAATGGTAGGGAGTACTGAGTGACAGAGGGACCTCGGTGTAGAAGGGTAGGACACACACTGAACGGTAGGGAGTACTGAGGGACAGAGGGACCTCGGTGTACAAGGGTGGGACACACACTGTCAATGGTAGGGAGTACTGAGTGACAGAGGGACCTCGGTGTACAAGGGTAGGACACACACTGTGAACGATAGTGAGTACTGAGGGACAGAGGGACCTCGGTGTACAAGGGTAGGAGACATACTGTGAACGGTAGTGAGTACTGAGGGACAGAGGGACATTGATGTACAATGGTAGGACACATTATGATGGTAGGGAGTCCTGAGGGACAGAGGGATCTCCGTGTATGAGGGTAGGACATACACTATGATGGTAGGGAGTACTGAGGGACAGAGGGACCTCGGTGTACAAGGGTAGGACACTCACTGTGAATGGTACGGAGTACTATGGGACAATGGGACCTCGGTGTACGAAGGTAGGACACACACTGAACGGTAGGGAGTACTGAGGGTCAGAGGGACAACAGTATACGACGGTAGGATGCACATTGACGGTAGGGAGTACTGAGGGACAGAGTGACCTTGATGTAGAAGGGATGGACACACACTGTGACGGTAGGGAGTACTGAGGGACAGAGGGACCTTAGTTTATGACGGTGGGGACATATAATGTGAACTGTAGGGAGTACTGAGTGACAGAGGGACCTCGGTGTACAAGGGTAGGACACACTGTGAACTGTAGGGAGTACTGATGGACAGAGGGACCTCGGAGTACAAGGGTAGGACACATATGGTAGGGAGTCCTGAGGGGCAGAGGGATCTCCGTGTATGAGGGTACGACATACACTGTGTCGGTAGGGAGTACTGAGGGACAGAGGGACCTCGGTGTACAAGGGTAGGACACACACTGTGAACAGTAAGGAGGACTGAGGGACAGAGGGTCCTCGGTGTACAAGGGTAGGACACACACTGTGAACGGTAGGGAGTACTGAGGGACAGAGGGACATTGTTGTACAATGGTAGGACACATTATGATGATAGGGAGTCCTGAGGGACAGAGGGATCTCAGTGTATGAGGGTAGGACATACACTGTGATGGTAGGGAGTACTGAGGGACAGAGGGACCTCGGTGTACAAGGGTAGGACACTCACTGTGAATGGTACTGAGTACTATGGGACAGTGGGACCTCGGTGTACGAAGGTAGGACACACACTGAACGGTAGGGAGTACTGAGGGACAGAGGGACCTTGATGTAGAAGGGATGGACACACACTGTGACGGTAGGGAGTACTGAGGGACAGAGGGACCTTAGTTTACGACGGTGGGACACATAATGTGAACTGTAGGGAGTACTGACGGACAGGGGACCTCGGTGTACGAGGGTAGGACACACACTGAGAATCGTAGGGAGTATTGAGGGACAGAGGGACCTCAGTGTGCAAGGGTAGGATACACACTGTGAACGGTAGGGAGTACTGAGGGACAGAGGGACCTCGGTTTAGAAGGGTAGGACACACACTGTGAATGGTCGGGTGTACTGAGGGACACAAGGACTTCAGTGTATGAGGGTAGGACACATACTGTGAACGGTAGTGAGCACTGAGGGACAGAGGCAACTCCGTGTACAATGGTAGGTCACGTACTGTGAACGGTAGGGTGCACTGAGGGACAGAGGGACATTGATGTACAATGGTAGGACTCATTATGATGGTAGGGAGTCCTGAGGGACAGAGGGATCTCCGTGTATGAGGGTAGGACGTACACTGTGAACGGTAGGGAGTACTGAGGGACAGAGGGACCTCGGTGTACAAGGGTAGGTCACGTACTGTGAACGGGAGGGAGTTCTGAGGGACAGAGGGGACATTGATGTACAATGGTAGGACTCATTATGATGTTAGGGAGTCCTGAGGGACAGAGGGATCTCCGTGTATGAGGGTAGGACGTACACTGTGAACGGTAGGGAGTACTGAGGGACAGAGGGACCTCGGTGTACAAGGGTAGGACACACACTGTGAACGGTAGGGAGTACTGAGGGACAGAGGGACCTCGGTGTACAAGGGTAGGACACACACTGTGAACGGTAGGGAGTACCGAGGGACAGAGGGACCTCGGTGTACAAGGGTAGGACGCACACTGTGAATGCTAGGGAGTACTGAGGGACAGAGGGACCTCGGTGTACAAGGGTAGGACACACACTGTGAACGGTAGGGAGTACTGAGGGATAGAAGGTCCTCGGTGTAGAAGGGTAGGACACACACTGTGAACGGTAGGGAGTACTGAGGGACAGAGGGACCTCAGAGTACGAGGGTAGGACACATACTGTGAACGGTAGGGAGTACTGAGTGACAGAGGGACCTCGGTGTACAAGGGTAGAACACATACTGTGAACGGTAGGGAGTACTGAGGGACGGGGACCTCGGTGTACAAGGGTAGGACACACACTGAGAATCGTAGGGAGTACTGAGGGACAGAGGGACCTCGGTGTACAAGGGTAGGACACATACTGTGAACGGTAGGGAGTACTGAGGGACAGAGGGACCTCGGTGTACAAGGGTAGGACACATACTGTGAACGGTAGTGAGCACTGAGGGACAGAGGCAACTCCGTGTACAATGGTAGGTCACGTACTGTGAATGGTAGGGAGTACTGAGGGACAGAGGGACATTGATGTACAATGGTAGGACACATTATGAAGGTAGGGAGTCCTGAGGGACAGAGGGATCTCCGGGTATGAGGGTACGACATACACTGTGACGTTAGGGAGTACTGAGCGACAGAGGGACCTCGGTGTACAAGGGTAGGACACACACTGTGAATGGTAGCGAGTACTCAGGGACAGAGGGACCTCAGTGTACGAGGGTAGGACACACACTGTGAATGGTAGGGAGTACTGAGAGACAGAGGGACCTCGGTGTACAAGTGTAGGACACACAATGTGAACGATAAGGAGTACTGAGGGACAGAGGGACCTCGGAGTACAAGGGTAGGACACACACTGTGAACGATAAGGAGTACTGAGGGACAGAGGGACCTCGGTGTACAAGTGTAGGACACACACTGAGAATCGTAGGGAGTACTGAGGGACAGAGGGACCTCGGTGTACAAGGGTAGGACACATACTGTGAACGGTAGGGAGTACTGAGGGACAGAGGGACCTCGGTGTACAAGGGTAGGACACATACTGTGAACGGTAGTGAGCACTGAGGGACAGAGGCAACTCCGTGTACAATGGTAGGTCACGTACTGTGAATGGTAGGGAGTACTGAGGGACAGAGGGACATTGATGTACAATGGTAGGACACATTATGAAGGTAGGGAGTCCTGAGGGACAGAGGGATCTCCGGGTATGAGGGTACGACATACACTGTGACGTTAGGGAGTACTGAGCGACAGAGGGACCTCGGTGTACAAGGGTAGGACACACACTGTGAATGGTAGCGAGTACTCAGGGACAGAGGGACCTCAGTGTACGAGGGTAGGACACACACTGTGAATGGTAGGGAGTACTGAGAGACAGAGGGACCTCGGTGTACAAGTGTAGGACACACAATGTGAACGATAAGGAGTACTGAGGGACAGAGGGACCTCGGAGTACAAGGGTAGGACACATTATGACGGTAGGGAGTCCTGAGGGACAGAGGGATCTCCGTGTATGAGGGTAGGACGTACACTGTGAACGGTAGGGAGTACTGAGGGACAGAGGGACCTCGGTGTACAAGGGTAGGACACACACTGTGACGGTAGGGAGTACTGAGGGACAGAGGGACCTCGGTGTACAAGGGTAGGACACACACTGTGAACGGTAGGGAGTACTGAGGGATAGAAGGTCCTCGGTGTAGAAGGGTAGGACACACACTGTGAACGGTAGGGAGTACTGAGGGACAGAGGGACCTCAGAGTACGAGGGTAGGACACATACTGTGAACGGTAGGGAGTACTGAGTGACAGAGGGACCTCGGTGTACAAGGGTAGAACACATACTGTGAACAGTAGGGAGTACTGAGGGACGGGGACCTCGGTGTACAAGGGTAGGACACACACTGAGAATCGTAGGGAGTACTGAGGGACAGAGGGACCTCGGTGTACAAGGGTAGGACACATACTGTGAACGGTAGGGAGTACTGAGGGACAGAGGGACCTCGGTGTACAAGGGTAGGACACATACTGTGAACGGTAGTGAGCACTGAGGGACAGAGGCAACTCCGTGTACAATGGTAGGTCACGTACTGTGAATGGTAGGGAGTACTGAGGGACAGAGGGACATTGATGTACAATGGTAGGACACATTATGAAGGTAGGGAGTCCTGAGGGACAGAGGGATCTCCGGGTATGAGGGTACGACATACACTGTGAACGGTAGGGAGTACTGAGCGACAGAGGGACCTCGGTGTACAAGGGTAGGACACACACTGTGAATGGTAGCGAGTACTCAGGGACAGAGGGACCTCAGTGTACGAGGGTAGGACACACACTGTGAATGGTAGCGAGTACTCAGGGACAGAGGGACCTCAGTGTACGAGGGTAGGACACACACTGTGAACGGTAGGGAGTACTGAGAGACAGAGGGACCTCGGTGTACAAGTGTAGGACACACAATGTGAACGATAAGGAGTACTGAGGGACAGAGGGACCTCGGTGTACAAGGGTAGGACACTCACTGTGAATGGTACGGAGTACTGAGGGACAGAGGAACCTCGGAGTACAAGGGTAGGACACATTATGACGGTAGGGAGTACTGAGAAACAGAGGGATCTCAGTGTATGAGGGTAGGACATACACTGTGATGGTAGGGAGTACTGAGGGACAGAGGGACCTCGGTGTACAAGGGTAGGACACACACTGTCAATGGTAGGGAGTACTGAGGGACAGAGGGACCTCGGTGTACAAGGGTAGGACACACACTGTGAACAGTAGTGAGTACTGAGGGACACAGGGACCTCAGTGTACGAGGGTAGGACACACACTGTGAACGGTAGTGAGCACTGAGGGACAGAGGCAACTCCGTGTACAATGGTAGGTCACGTACTGTGAACGGTAGGGAGTACTGAGGGACAGAGGGACATTGATGTACAATGGTAGGACACATTATGACGGTAGGGAGTCCTGAGGGATCTCCGTGTCTGAGGGTACGACATACACTGTGATGGTAGGGAGTACTGAGTGACAGAGGGACCACGGTGTACAAGGGTAGGACACACACTGTGAATGGTAGGGAGTACTGAGGGAGAGAGGGACCTCAGTGTAGAAGTGTAGGACACATAGTGAATGGTAGGGAGTAAAGAGGGACAGAGGGAACTTGCTGTAGAATGGTAGGGGACACACTGTGATGGTAGGGAGCCCAGAGGGACCATAGTGTTCAAGGCTAGGACTGATCGTGAATGGTAGGGAGTACTGAGGGACAGAGGGACCTCGGTGTACAAGGGTAGGACACACACTGTCAACGGTAGGGAGTACTGATGGACAGAGGGACCTTGGAGTACAAGGGTAGGACACATTATGACGGTAGGGAGTACTGAGAAACGGAGGGATCTCAGTGTATGAGGGTAGGACATACACTGTGATGGTAGGGAGTACTGAGGGACAGAGGGACCTCAGTGTACGAGTGTAGGACACATACTGTGAAATGAAGGGATCACTGAGGGACAGAGGGAGCTCGGTGTACAAGTGTAGGACACATACTGTGAACGGTAGGGAGTATTCAGGGATTGAGAGACCTGGCTGTACGTGGGTAGGACACATACTGTGAACGGTAGGGAGTACTGAGGGACAGAGGGACCTCAGTGTACGAGGGTAGGACACATACTGTGAACGGTAGGGAGTTCTGAGGGACAGAGGTACCTCAGTGTATAAGGGTAGGACACATAGTGAATGGTAGGGAGTAATGAGGGACAGAGGGAACTTGCTATAGAATGATAGGGGACACACTATGATGGTAGGGAGCACAGAGGGACCATAGTGTTCAAGGCTAGGACTGATCGTGAATGGTACGGAGTACTGAGGGACAGAGGGACCTCGGTATACAAGGGTAGGAACCAGTGTGAATGGTAGGGAGTATTGAGGGACAGAGGGAAGTCGCTGTACAACGGTTGGACACACACTTTAACGGTAGGGTGTACTGAGGGATAGAGGGACCTTGGTGTACGAATGTAGGATAAACACTGTGACGGTAGGGAGTACTGAAGGACAGTGGGACCTCGGTGTTCGAGGTTAGGACACACACTGTGAACAGTAGGGTGTTCTGAGGGACAGAGGGATCTCGGTGTACGAGGGTAGGACACACACAGTGAATCGTAGGGAGTATTGAGCTACATAGAGACCTCAGGGTATGAGGATAGGACACATACTGTGAATGGTAGGGACTACTGAGGGACAGAGGGACCTGGCTGTAGAATGGTAGGGGACACTCTGTGACAGTAGGGAGCACAGAGGGACCTCAGTGTTCAAGGCTAGGACAGATAGTGAATGGTAGTGAGTACTGAGGGACAGAGGGACCTCGGTGTTCACGGGTAGGACACACACTGTGAACAGTAGGGAGTACTGAGGGGCGGAGGGTCCTCAGTGTACAAGGGTAGGAACCAGTGTGAATGGTAGGGAGTATTGAGGGACAGAGGGAAGTCGCTGTACAACGGTTGGACACACACTTTAACGGTAGGGAGTACTGAGGGATAGAGGGACCTTGGTGTACAAATGTAGGATAAACACTGTGACGGTAGGGAGTACTGAAGGACAGAGGGACCTCTGTGTAAAAGGGTAGGACACATTATGACGGTAGTGAGTCCTGAGGGACAGAGGAATCTCCGTTTATGTGGGTAGGACACATACTGTGAACGGTAGGGAGTACTGAGTGACAGAGGGACCTCGGTGTACAAGGGTAGAACACATACTGTGAACGGTAGGGAGTACTGAGGGACGGGGACCTCGGTGTACAAGGGTAGGACACACACTGAGAATCGTAGGGAGTACTGAGGGACAGAGGGACCTCGGTGTACAAGGGTAGGACACATACTGTGAACGGTAGGGAGTACTGAGGGACAGAGGGACCTCGGTGTACAAGGGTAGGACACATACTGTGAACGGTAGTGAGCACTGAGGGACAGAGGCAACTCCGTGTACAATGGTAGGTCACGTACTGTGAATGGTAGGGAGTACTGAGGGACAGAGGGACATTGATGTACAATGGTAGGACACATTATGAAGGTAGGGAGTCCTGAGGGACAGAGGGATCTCCGGGTATGAGGGTACGACATACACTGTGACGGTAGGGAGTACTGAGCGACAGAGGGACCTCGGTGTACAAGGGTAGGACACACACTGTGAATGGTAGCGAGTACTCAGGGACAGAGGGACCTCAGTGTACGAGGGTAGGACACACACTGTGAACGGTAGGGAGTACTGAGAGACAGAGGGACCTCGGTGTACAAGTGTAGGACACACAATGTGAACGATAAGGAGTACTGAGGGACAGAGGGACCTCGGTGTACAAGGGTAGGACACTCACTGTGAATGGTACGGAGTACTGAGGGACAGAGGAACCTCGGAGTACAAGGGTAGGACACATTATGACGGTAGGGAGTACTGAGAAACAGAGGGATCTCAGTGTATGAGGGTAGGACATACACTGTGATGGTAGGGAGTACTGAGGGACAGAGGGACCTCGGTGTACAAGGGTAGGACACACACTGTCAATGGTAGGGAGTACTGAGGGACAGAGGGACCTCGGTGTACAAGGGTAGGACACACACTGTGAACAGTAGTGAGTACTGAGGGACACAGGGACCTCAGTGTACGAGGGTAGGACACACACTGTGAACGGTAGTGAGCACTGAGGGACAGAGGCAACTCCGTGTACAATGGTAGGTCACGTACTGTGAACGGTAGGGAGTACTGAGGGACAGAGGGACATTGATGTACAATGGTAGGACACATTATGACGGTAGGGAGTCCTGAGGGATCTCCGTGTCTGAGGGTACGACATATACTGTGACGGTAGGGAGTACTGAGCGACAGAGGGACCTCGGTGTACAAGGGTAGGACACACACTGTGAATGGTAGCGAGTACTCAGGGACAGAGGGACCTCAGTGTACGAGGGTAGGACACACACTGTGAACGGTAGGGAGTACTGAGAGACAGAGGGACCTCGGTGTACAAGTGTAGGACACACAATGTGAACGATAAGGAGTACTGAGGGACAGAGGGACCTCGGTGTACAAGGGTAGGACACTCACTGTGAATGGTACGGAGTACTGAGGGACAGAGGAACCTCGGAGTACAAGGGTAGGACACATTATGACGGTAGGGAGTACTGAGAAACAGAGGGATCTCAGTGTATGAGGGTAGGACATACACTGTGATGGTAGGGAGTACTGAGGGACAGAGGGACCTCGGTGTACAAGGGTAGGACACACACTGTCAATGGTAGGGAGTACTGAGGGACAGAGGGACCTCGGTGTACAAGGGTAGGACACACACTGTGAACAGTAGTGAGTACTGAGGGACACAGGGACCTCAGTGTACGAGGGTAGGACACACACTGTGAACGGTAGTGAGCACTGAGGGACAGAGGCAACTCCGTGTACAATGGTAGGTCACGTACTGTGAACGGTAGGGAGTACTGAGGGACAGAGGGACATTGATGTACAATGGTAGGACACATTATGACGGTAGGGAGTCCTGAGGGATCTCCGTGTCTGAGGGTACGACATATACTGTGATGGTAGGGAGTACTGAGTGACAGAGGGACCACGGTGTATGAGGGTAGGACATACACTGTGATGGTAGGGAGTACTGAGGGTCAGAGGGACCTCAGTGTACGAGTGTAGGACACATAGTGAATGGTAGGGAGTAAAGAGGGACAGAGGGAACTTGCTGTAGAATGGTAGGGGACACACTGTGATAGTAGGGAGCCCAGAGGGACCATAGTGTTCAAGGCTAGGACTGATCGTGAATGGTAGGGAGTACTGAGGGACAGAGGGACCTCGGTGTACAAGGGTAGGACACATACTGTGAACGGTAGGGAGTTCTGAGGGACAGAGGTACCTCAGTGTATAAGGGTAGGACACATAGTGAATGGTAGGGAGTAATGAGGGACAGAGGGAACTTGCTATAGAATGATAGGGGACACACTATGATGGTAGGGAGCACAGAGGGACCATAGTGTTCAAGGCTAGGACTGATCGTGAATGGTACGGAGTACTGAGGGACAGAGGGACCTCGGTATACAAGGGTAGGAACCAGTGTGAATGGTAGGGAGTATTGAGGGACAGAGGGAAGTCGCTGTACAACGGTTGGACACACACTTTAACGGTAGGGTGTACTGAGGGATAGAGGGACCTTGGTGTACGAATGTAGGATAAACACTGTGACGGTAGGGAGTACTGAAGGACAGTGGGACCTCGGTGTTCGAGGTTAGGACACACACTGTGAACAGTAGGGTGTTCTGAGGGACAGAGGGATCTCGGTGTACGAGGGTAGGACACACACAGTGAATCGTAGGGAGTATTGAGCTACATAGAGACCTCAGGGTATGAGGATAGGACACATACTGTGAATGGTAGGGACTACTGAGGGACAGAGGGATCTGGCTGTAGAATGGTAGGGGACACTCTGTGACAGTAGGGAGCACAGAGGGACCTCAGTGTTCAAGGCTAGGACAGATAGTGAATGGTAGTGAGTACTGAGGGACAGAGGGACCTCGGTGTTCACGGGTAGGACACACACTGTGAACAGTAGTGAGTCCTGAGGGACAGAGGAATCTCCGTTTATGTGGGTAGGACACATACTGTGAACGATAGGGAGTACTGAGGGACGGGGACCTCAGTGTACGAGGGTAGGACGCACACTGAGAATCGTAGGGAGCATTGAGGGATTGAGGGACCTCAGTGTACAAGGGTAGGTCACATACTGTGAACGGTAGGGAGTAATGAGGGACAGGGACCTCAGTGTACAAGGATAGGACACACACTGTGAACGGTAGGGAGGACTGAGGGACAGAGGGACCTCGGTGTACAAGGGTAGGACACACACTGTGAACGGTTGGGAGTACTGAGGGACAGAGGGACCTCGGTGTACAAGGGTAGGACACACACTGTGAACGGTTGGGAGTACTGAGGGACAGAGGGACCTCGGTGTACAAGGGTAGGACACACACTGTGAACGGTTGGGAGTACTGAGGGACAGAGGGACCTCAGAGTACGAGGGTAGGACACACACTGTGAACGGTAGTGAGTACTGAGGGACAGAGGGACCTCGGTGTACAATGATAGGTCACGTACTGTGAACGGTAGGGAGTACTGAGGGACAGAGGGACCTCGGTGTACAAGGGTAGGACACACACTGTCAACAGTAGTGAGTACTGAGGGACAGAGGGACCTCGGTGTACAAGGCTCGGACACACACTGTCAATGGTAGTTAGGGAGTACTGAGGGGCAGAGGGACCTCGGTGTACGAGGGTAGGACACACACTGTGACGGTGGGTGTACTGAGGGACAGAGGGACCTCAGTGTACAAGGGTAGGACACACACTCTGACGGTAGGGAGTACTGAGTGACAGGTGGACCTCAGTGTAGACGGGTAGGACACATTCTGAAAGGTAGGGAGTATTGAGGGACATGGGGATCTCGCTGTACAAGGGTAGGACATACACTGTGATGGTAGGGAGTACTGAGGGACAGAGGGACCTCGGTGTACCAGGGTAGGACACATTATGACGTTAGGGAGTACTGAGAGACAGAGGGATATCAGTGTATGGGGGTAGGAAATACACTGTGATGGTAGGGAGTAATGAGGGACAGAGGGACCTCGGTGTAGAATGGTAGGGGACACACTGTGACGGTAGGGAGCACAGAGGGACCTCAGTGTTCAAGGCTAGGACAGATAGTGAATGGTAGTGAGTACTGAGGGACGGAGGGATGTCAGTGTACGAGGGCAGGACACACACTGTGATGGTAGGGAGTACTGAGGGACAGAGGGACCTCGGTGCACAAGGGTAGGACATACTGTGAATGGTAGGGAGTACTGAGGGACAGAGGGACCTCAGTGTACAAGGGTAGGACAAATAATCTGAATAGTCAGGTGTACTGTGGGACAGAGAGACCTCGGTGTACAAGGGTAGGACACACACTGTGATGGTAGGGAGTACTGAGGGACAGAGGGAACTCTGTGTGCGAGGGTAGGACACATAATCTGAATAGTCAGGTGTACTGTGGGACAGAGAGACCTCGGTGTACAAGGGTAGGACACACACTGTGATGGTAGGGAGTACTGAGGGACAGAGGGAACTCACTTTACAATGGTAGGACACACACTGTGAAGGTAGGGGGTACTGAGGGACAGTGGGACCTCAGTGTACGAGTGTAGGGCATATACTGTGAACGGTAGGGAGTACTGAGGGACAGAGGGACCTCAGTGTACAAAGCTAGGACAGATAGTGAATGGTAGGGAGTAATGAGGGACAGAGGAACCTCGGTGTGCAATGGTTGGACACACCCTGTGACTGTAGGGAGGACTGAGGGACAGAGGGATCTCAGTGTATGAGGGTAGGACATACACTGTGATGGTAGTGACTCCTGAGGGAAAGCGGGACCTCAGTGTACGAGTGTAGGACACATACTGTGAAATGTAGAGAGCACCGAGGGACAGAGGGAGCTCGGTGTACAAGGGTAGGATACACACTGTGAACGGTAGGGAGTTCTAAGGGACAGGGGGACCTCGGTGTACAAGGGTAGGACACACACTGTGAATGGTACGGAGTACTGAGGGACAGAGGGACCTCGGTGTACAGGGGTAGGATACACAATGTGAACGGTAGGGAGTACTGAGGGACAGAGAGAGCTCGGTGTACAAGGGTAGGACACACACTGTGAACGGTAGGGAGTACTGAGGGACAGAGGGACCTCAGTGTATAAAGCTAGGACAGATAGTGAATGGTAGGGAGTAATGAGGGACAGAGGGACCTCGGTGTGTGAGGGTAGGACACACACTGTGAACGGGGGGGAGTAGAGAGGGATAGAGGGACCTCAGTGTAGGGGGTAGAACACATAATCTGAATAGTAGGGAGTACTGAGGGAAATTGGGACCTCGGTGTACAAGGGTAGGACACATACTGTGAACGGGAGGGATTACTGAGGGACAGAGGGACCTCGGTGTACAAGGGTAGGAAACACTGTGAATGGTAGGGAGTACTGAGGGACCTTGGTGTACAAGGGATGGACTCACATTGTGACGGTAGGGAGTACTGAGGGACAGAGGGACCTCAGTGTGCGCGGGTAGGACAGATAATGAGTGGTACGGAGTAATGAGGGACAGAGGGAACTTGCTTTACAATGGCAGGACACACACTGTGAAGGTAGTGAGTACTGAGGGACAGGGGGACCTCGGTGTACAAGGCTAGGAAACGCACAGTGAACGGTACGGAGTACTGAGGGACAGATGGACCTCCGTGTTCGAGGGTAGGACACATCCTGTGAACGGTAGGGAGTAATGAGGGACAGAGGGACTTTGGTGTACAAGGGTAGTACACACACAGTGAACGGTAGGGAATACTGAGGGACCGAGGGACCTCGGTGTTCAAGCGTAGGACACATTGTGACGATAGTGTGTACTGAGCGACAGAGGGACCTCAGTGTATAAAGCGAGAACAGATAGTGAATGGTAGGGAGTACTGAGGGACAGAGGGACCTCATTTCTGCAATAATTGGACACACCCTGTGAGTGTAGGGAGGACTGAGGGACAGAGGGGTCTCAGTGTATGAGGGTCAGACATACACTGTGATGGTAGGGAGTCCTGAGGGACTGCGGGACCTCAGTGTACGAGGGTAGGACACATACTGTGAAATGTAGTGAGCACTGAGGGACAGAGGGACCTCGGTGTTCAAGGGTCGGACACACGGTGAACGGTAGAGAGAACTGAGGGACAGAGGGACCTCGGTGTACTAGGCTAAGTGACATAGTGAATGGTAGGGAGTGTTGAGGGACAGAGGGACCTTGGTGTACTAGGCTAAGTGACATAGTGAATGGTAGGGAGTGTTGAGGGACAGGGGGACCTCAGTGTACGAGGGTAGGACACACACTGTGACGGTAGCGAATACTGAGGGACAGAGGGACGGTGTACGAGGGTAGGACAGATACTGAATGGTAGGGAGTAATGAGGGACAGAGGGACGGTGTACGAGGGTAGGACAGATACTGAATGGTAGGGAGTAATGAGGGACAGAGGGACCTCGGTGTAGAAGTGTAGGTCACACACTGTGAACGCTAGGGAGTAATGAGGGACAGTGGGATCTCAGTGTATGAGGGTAGGCCACACTGTCAACGGTAGGGAGTACTGAGGGACAGAGGGCTTTGGTATACAAGGGTGGAACACACACTGTGAACGGTAGGGAGTACGAAAGGACAGAGGGACCTCTGTGTACAAGGGTAGGACACACACTGTGAGGGGAGAAAGTACTGAGGGACAGGGGGACCTCATTGTACAAGGGTAGGACACATAGTAAATGGTAGGGAGTAATGAGGGACTGAGGGAACTCGCTGTACAATGGTAGGACACACGCTGTGACGGTAGGGAGTACTGAGGGACAGAGGGACCAGTGTTCTAGGGTAGGACACATCCTGTGAACGGTAGGGAGTCATGAGGGACAGAGGGACTTTGGTGTAGAAGGGTAGGACACACCCTGTGATGGTAGGGAGTACTGAGGGACAGAGGGACCTCGGTGTACGAGTGTCGGACAGATCGTGAATGGTTGGGAGTAATGAGGGACAGAGGGAACTCACTTTACAATGGTAGGACACACTGTGAAGGTAGGGGGTACTGAGGGACAGTGGGACCTCTGTGTACGAGTGTAGGGCATATACTGTGAACGGTAGGGAGTACTGAGGGACAGAGGGACCTCAGTGTACAAAGCTAGGACAGATAGTGAATGGTAGGGAGTAATGAGGGACAGAGGAACCTCGGTGTGCAATGGTTGGACACACTCTGTGACTGTAGGGAGGACTGAGGGACAGAGGGATCTCAGTGTATGAGGGTAGGACATACACTGTGATGGTAGTGACTCCTGAGGGAAAGCGGGACCTCAGTGTACGAGTGTAGGACACATACTGTGAAATGTAGAGAGCACCGAGGGACAGAGGGAGCTCGGTGTACAAGGGTAGGATACACACTGTGAACGGTAGGGAGTACTGAGGGACAGGGGGACCTCGGTGTACAGGGGTAGGACACACAATGTGAACGGTAGGGAGTACTGAGGGACAGAGAGAGCTCGGTGTACAAGGGTAGGACACACACTGTGAACGGCAGGGAGTACTGAGGGACAGAAGGACCTCAGTGTATAAAGCTAGGACAGATAGTGAATGGTAGGGAGTAATATGGGACAGAGGGACCTCGGTGTGTGAGGGTAGGACACACACTGTGAACGGGAGGGAGTAGAGAGGGATAGAGGGACCTCAGTGTAGGGGGTAGAACACATAATCTGAATAGTAGGGAGTACTGAGGGAAATTGGGACCTCGGTGTACAAGGGTAGGACACATACTGTGAACGGGAGGGATTACTGAGGGACAGAGGGACCTCGGTGTACAAGGGTAGGAAACACTGTGAATGGTAGGGCGTACTGAGGGACCTTGGTGTACAAGGGATGGACTCACATTGTGACGGTAGGGAGCACTGAGGGACAGAGGGACCTCAGTGTGCACGGGTAGGACAGATAATGAGTGGTACGGAGTAATGAGGGACAGAGGGAACTTGCTTTACAATGGCAGGACTCACACTGTGAAGGTAGTGAGTACTGAGGGACAGGTGGACCTCGGTGTACAAGGCTAGGAAACGCACAGTGAACGGTACTGAGTATTGAGGGACAGATGGACCTCCGTGTTCGAGGGTAGGACACATCCTGTGAACGGTAGGGAGTAATGAGGGACAGAGGGACTTTGGTGTACAAGGGTAGTACACACACAGTGAACGGTAGGGAATACTGAGGGACCGAGGGACCTCGGTGTTCAAGCGTAGGACACATTGTGACGATAGTGCGTACTGAGCGACAGAGGGACCTCAGTGTATAAAGCTAGAACAGATAGTGAATGGTAGGGAGTGTTGAGGGACAGAGGGACCTCAGTGTACGAGGGTAGGACACACGCTGTGACGGTAGCGAATACTGAGGGACAGAGGGACGGTGTACGAGGGTAGGACAGATACTGAATGGTAGGGAGTAATGAGGGACAGAGGGACCTCGGTGTAGAAGTGTAGGTCACACACTGTGAACGCTAGGGAGTAATGAGGGACAGTGGGATCTCAGTGTATGAGGGTAGGCCACACTGTCAACGGTAGGGAGTACTGAGGGACAGAGGGCTTTGGTATAAAAGGGTGGAACACACACTGTGAACGGTAGGGAATACTGAGGTACAGAGGGACCTCTGTGTACAAGGGTAGGACACACACTGTGAGGGGAGAAAGTACTGAGGGACAGGGGGACCTCATTGTACAAGGGTAGGACACATAGTAAATGGTAGGGAGTAATGAGGGACTGAGGGAACTCGCTGTACAATGGTAGGACACACGCTGTGATGGTAGGGAGTACTGAGGGACAGAGGGACCTCAGTGTTCTAGGGTAGGACACATCCTGTGAACGGTAGGGAGTCATGAGGGACAGAGGGACTTTGGTGTAGAAGGGTAGGACACACCCTGTGATGGTAGGGAGTACTGAGGGACCGAGGGACCTCGGTGTTCAAGGGTAGGACACATTGTGATGATAGTGCGTACTGAGGGACAGAGGGACCTCAGTGTATAAAGCTAGGACAGATAGTGAATGGTAGGGAGTACTGAGGGACAGAGGGACCTCGGTGTGCAATAATTGGACACACCCTGTGACTGTAGGGAGGACTGAGGGACAGAGGGGTCTCAGTGTATGAGGGTCAGACATACACTGTGATGGTAGGGAGTCCTGAGGGACAGCGGGACCTCAGTGTACGGGGGTTGAACACATAATCTGAATAGTAGGGAGTACTGAGGGAAATTGGGACCTCGGTGTACAAGGGATGGACTCACATTGTGACGGTAGGGAGTACTGAGGGACAGAGGGACCTCGGTGCACAAGGGTAGGAAACACTGTGAATGGTAGGGAGTACTGAGGGACCTTGGTGTACAAGGGATGGACTCACATTGTGACGGTAGGGAGTACTGAGGGACAGAGGGACCTCAGTGTGCGCGGGTAGGACAGATAATGAGTGGTTGGGAGTAATGAGGGACAGAGGGACCTTGCTCTACAATGGCAGGACACACACTGTGAAGGTAGGGAGTACTGAGGGACAGGGGGACCTCGGTGTACAATGCTAGGAAATGCACTGTGAACGGTATGGAGTATTGAGGGACAGATGGACCTCAGTGTTCGAGGGTAGGACACATCCTGTGAACGGTAGGGAGTAATGAGGGACACAGTGACTTTGGTGTACAAGGGTAGGACACAAACTGTGATGGTAGGGAGTACTGAGGGACAGAGGGACCTCGGTGTGCAATGGTTGGACACACCCTGTGACTGTAGGGAGGACTGAGGGACAGAGGGATCTCAGTGTATGAGGGTAGGACACACACTGTGAACGGTAGGGAGTCCTGAGGGACAGCGGGACCTCAGTGTACGAGGGTAGGACACATACTGTGAAATGTAGTGAGCACTGAGGGACAGAGGGACCTCAGTGTTCAAGGGTCGGACACACGGTGAACGGTAGAGAGAACTGAGGGACCTTGGTGTACTAGGCTAGGCGACATAGTGAATGGTCAGGAGTGTTGAGGGACAGAGTGACCTCAGTGTACGAGGGTAGGACACACACTGTGAACGGTAGGGAGTAGTGAGGGACAGAGGGAACTCGCTTTACAATGGTAGGACACACTCTGTGAAGGTAGGGCGTACTGAGGGACAGAGGGACCTCAGTGTTCTAGGGTAGGACACATCCTGAGAACGGTAGGGAGTAATGAGGGACAGAGGGACTTTGGTGTACAAGGGTAGGACACACACTGTGATGTTAGGGAGTACTGAGGGACAGAGGGACCTCAGTGTACGAGTGTAGGACACACACTGTGAAATGAAGGGATCATTGAGGGATAGAGGGAGCTCAGTGTACGAGGATAGGACACATACTGTGAAATGAAGGGATCATTGAGGGATAGAGGGAGCTCAGTGTACGAGGGTAGGACATACACTGTGAACGGTAGGGAGTACTGAGGGACAGTAGGACCTGAGTGTACGAGTGTAGGGCACATACTGAGAACGGTAGGGAGTACTGAGGGACAGTGGTACCTCAGTGTACGAGTGCAGGACACATACTGTGAAATGAAGGGATCACTGAGGGATAGAGGGAGCTCAGTGTACGAGGATAGGACACATACTGTGAACGGTAGGGAGTACTGAGGGACAGAGGGTCCTCTGTGTACAAGGATAGGACACATACTGTGAACTGTAGGGAGTAGAGAGTGACAGAGAGACCTTGATGTACTAGGCTAGGAGACATAGTGAATGGTAGGGAGTAATGAGTGACAGAGGGAACTGGCTGTACAATGGTAGGACACACACTGTGAACTGTAGGGAGTACTGAGGGACAGTGGGAGCTCGGTGTACAAGGGAAGGATACACTGTAACTGTAGGGATTACTGAGGGACAGAGGGAGCTCGGTGTACAAGGGTAGGACACGTGACGATAGGGCGTACTGAGGGAAAGAGGGTCCTCGGTGTACAAGGGTATGGCACACACTGTGAACGGTAGGGAGTACTGAGGGACAGAGGGATCTCAGTGTCTGAGGGTAGGACAGACACTGTGATGGTAGGGAGTAATGAGGGACAGCGGGACCTCAGTGTACGAGTGTAGGACACATACTGTGAAATGAAGGGATCACTGAGGGACAGAGGGAGCTCGGTGTACGAGGGTAGGACACACACTGTGACGGTAGCGAGTACTGAGTGACACAGGGACCTCGGTGTATGAGGGTAGGACACATAGTTAATGGTAGGGACTACTGAGGGACAGAGGCTCCTCGGTGCACAAGGGTAGGACACACACTGTGAACGGTAGGGAGTAATGAGGGACAGTGGGATCTCAGTGTATGAGGGTAGGACACAGTCAACGGTAGGGAGTATTGAGGGACAGAGGGCTTTGGTATACAAGGGTGGAACGCACACTGTGAACGGTAGGGAGTACTAAAGGACAGAGGGACCTTAGTGTACGACGGTAGGACACATACTGTGAACGGTAGGGTCTACTGAGGGACAGAGGGACCTCAGCGTACGAGGGTAGGACACATGCTGTGACGGTAGGGAGTACTGAGGGACAGAGGGACCTTGGTGTACAAAGGTAGGACACATAGTGAATGGTAGGGAGTAATCAGTGACAGAGGGAACTTGCTGTGCAATGGTAGGGGACACACTGTGACGGTAGGGAGCACTGAGGGACCATAGTGTTCAAGGCTAGGACAGATCGTGAATGATAGGGAGTACTGAGGGACTGAGGGACCTCAGTGTACAATGGTAGGTCACACACTGTGAACGGTAGGGAGTACTGAGGGTCAGAGGGATATCAGTGTATGAGGGTAGGACACATAATCTGAATAGTAGGGAGTACTGGGGGACAGAGGGCTTTGGTGTAGAAGGGTAGGACACACACTGTGATGGTAGGGAGTAATGAGGGACAGAGTGACCTTGGTGTACAAGGGTAGGACACACACTGTGAACGGTATGGAGTACTAAAGGACAGAGGGACCTTGGTGTACGACGGTAGGACACTTACTGTGAACGGTAGGGAATACTGAGGGACAGAGGGACCTCAGTGTACGAGGGTAGGACACACACTGTGAGGGTAGAGAGTACTGAGGGACAGGGGGACCTCATTGTACAAGGGTAGGACACATAGTTAATGGTAAAGAGTAATGAGAGACCGAGGGAACTCACTGTACAATAGTAGGAAACACGCAGTGACGGTAGGGAGTACTGAGGCACAGAGGGACCTCGGTGTACAAGGGTAGGGTACACACTCTGAACGGTAGGGAGTACTGAGGGACATAGGGACCTCAGTGTATAAGGGTAGGACACACACTGTGAACGGTAGAGAGTACTGAGGGACAGAGGGACCTCAGCGTACAAGGGTAGGACACGTGCCGGTAGGGAGGACTGAGGGACAGAGGGATCTTGGTGTACGAGGTTAGGACACACACTGTGAACTGTAGGGAGTACTGAGGGACAGAGGGATCTCGGTGTACAAGGGTAGGACACACAGTGAACAATAGGCAGTACTGAGGGACTGAGGGACCTCGATGTACAAGTTAAAGGATCCCAGAAGGTGGCAGCACAGATCAGGGGGAGAAGAAGTTGTTCAGGAAACTTGTCTCCATTAGCCTGGCCACAAAATACAAGAGCAGGGGAGTTATGTTCCAACTTTATGGTCCAGCTGGAGGACCGTGTGGTGTTCCGGTCACAGACTGTCAGAAGGAGATGACTGCAGAGGAGATTCCCCGGGACGTTGCTGGGAGGAAGATGCTCCAATGTGAGGAGAGATCGGGTTGACTGCACTTGCAAAGTACTTCATTGGTTGCGACAGGCTTTGGAATGTCTGCCATGGTGACATTCGGGTGATGCCCAAGGACCACATGGCAACACTGATGGTACATTGGACACAAAGGTGTCTGGTGCCACACCCCTAGTAATCAGTTTGCAGCAGATGGGACGATTCCTGGCACAGCTCGGGCTTGAGTTGGTTCAGTCTACAATTTGTGTAGTGGAAGGCAGTGCCCTCGGCCAGTAACCCAGGCCTGTTAGGCAGTCCCACAGTCGATGGGTGGTGCCCAGTCATTATCACCCATAACTCTGGCGAGGCAGATTCCCTGTGGTTTGCTCCACGCCTATTTCTCTGATCTCCTCGCGAGCCTCTGCACACCGCTGTTCCGTACTGGAACAGGTTTGTTACTTTAGCATATTCCACAGTAAAGTGAAACGCCATTCTTGATTATTGTTCAGGCGGATCACATTACACTGAGGTAAAATGATAACAACACTGAATCAAGTGTAACAGCTGCAGAGTAAGTGTAGTAAAGGGAGTGTGATAAGGAACAAGAGGTAGGTTGTGAGGTCAGGAATTGATCTTATTGTACGAGGGAATCATCCATTGATATTTTTACAGCATCCTTGAGCTTCGTGGTACGAGCTTTCAGGCTTTTGTATGGTCTGCCCAATGACGGGCAGAAAGGAGAATGTCAGGGGGTGGGGGTAAAGCAGCTGCTTTACTGAGTCCGTAGAGGGAGCTCTCGAACACAGGGAACATGGAGAGGGGCACGAGAGGTTTGCTGAGGCTTCCTACGCTCGAGCGCCTAAGGTTTCGGCAGAAGTTGGCCATACTTGATCTTTCTTCCTTGGAGAGTAGAATGAAAGATGATGTCATAGGATATAACGCTGTTCAGGGTATGGTCAAACACGAGGAAATCTGCAGATGCTGGAAATTCAAACAACACACAGAAAATGCTGGTGGAACACAGCAGGCCAGGCAGCGTTTGGGGAGTCCAATACAAGAGAAGGGGAGAAGCTGAGGAAAGAGGAGTGGTAGTTTCTGTACACAGTGTAATGAATACCTGGAATGGGCTGCCAGAGGAGAAGGGACTAATGCGCCACGTTTAGGAGGAGGAAGGGCTTGGAAGGTTCTGGAGTGAATGTGGGCAATGGGGAATGGCAGGGAGAATGCTGTGGTCGGCAGGATACCGGTGGGGTTGAAGGGCTTGTTCCCATGCTGACTATCACTTCTACTCCAACCCAAAGCCCTGCTCGCCTGCCCCTCTGTCCTCCAGGACTCTTCCTCAGTGACTGAATGAGGAGAAGGCCTACACCTTCTTGCACGTCGCCCCGCTGAGGCATGCAGGAAATGTGCTATTCAATGCAGGTGCAGCAAGATCCCACAGCCACACTGCTGGTGAACAGCACTGGCCTCCACTGAAATCACAGAGGAACTCCCTGCCTCAGGAGCTTTTCCCTCCACCTGTTTCACCACTGATCTGCTGAGAGGTTGTACTGTTTGATCTGATTCTTCATTGGGATTTTGTCAGGGAGACAGACAGCACAGGAACAGGCCCTTCGGCCCTTCGTCTATGTACTAACCACTCGATTTTACACTAATCCTACCTTCTGAGTGCATTTCATTCTCTCCACAGTACCACCAAGTCACCCACACACCAAAGATAAAAATAAAATTATATATGGCATCCTATACGACCCTGTGATTTGCTTTTCTTGTGGGCATACATGGTAAATCCAAGAAATGCAATAGATTCTGTGAAAGACCACACCCAACAGGATGGACAAACAACTGTTGTGTAAAAGACAACAACACGAAAGAGAATAAATAAATGAGCAATAAATGTGGAAGATGAGATGAGTGCTTGAAAGTGACTCCACATGTCATGGGAACAATTCATTTCTGGTGTGAGTGAAGTTATCCCGCTGTTTCAAGAGCCTAATGGTTGAGGGGTGATAACTGATCCTGAACCCGGAGGTGTGGGTCGTGAGGCTCCTGTACCCCTTTCCTGATGGCAGCAGTGAGAAGAGAGCATAGCCTGGGAGGTGGGGGTTGGTGGGGGGGGGGCATTTACAGTGCAGATTAACCCACCAACCTGGGCATTGTTGGGATGTGGAAGAGACCCAGTGCGCAGGGAATACTCACACGGTCACTAAGAATGTGAATTCGAGTCTCTGGATCCCCACAAGTTGATAAGGTGGTTAAAATGTGTTATGGTCTGCTGGCTTCATTTGAGGGAGGTGCAGTGGAAAAACTTGCCCTGCATACTGTCCATATGTCTCATACACAGTGCATTGAGCTGGAGCATGGTAAAACAGAGAAAGTACGTCGCAGGTGAAGTCAAAACAAGCTAGATTGTGCGGTCAATGGTCAGTCTATCTTGTACTAGGGAACCATTCAAGAGTCTTGTAATGGGCATAGAAGCTGTCCCTGAGCCTGGTGGTATGAGCTTTCAGGCTTTGGTACCTTCTGCCTGATGGGCGGGGGCAGAAGAGAGAATGTCTGAAGTGGGTCAGGAGGGGAGGGTAGTTTCCTTGATCTGCTCAGCTACTGTATGTCCACAGCTCTCCACAGTGTCTTGCAGTCTCAGGCAGAGCAGTTGCCATACCAGTGAGGTGCTCAAAAAATCTCAAATACTAGGGGAGCATAGTTTTAAGGTATGCATGTGGGGGAGTGGTGTGGAGGGATGTTTAAAGAAGATATGCAGGGCAAGAATTTTTTAGAAACAGAATGGTGAGTGCTCGGAGCGGGTTGGTGGAGGTAGTTCTATTGAAGAGGTTATCCTGTGGTCACATGCGTATGCCAGGACATGGACCTCGTGGGGGTGGAAGGGATTTAGTTTAACTTGGTAATGGTTCTAAGGGGTAGGCTCTCCCTCATCACTAGTTCTGCACCCTTCGCTGCCAAACTGTCTTTTAAAAGTTGTTATGGTACCTGCCTCAGCCACTTCCTCTGGCAGCTCGTTCCACATGCATACCTTCTGTGTATGTGTAAAAGAAAGTTATCCTCAGGTTTATATCAATTATTTTCCCCTCTCATCTTAAACCCTGTAGTTTTTAGATTTACCCAACCCTGGGAAAAGTCTACATTCACCCACCCTATCAATGTCCCTCATGATTTTGTATGCCTATAAGATCACCAGTCTCCTGCATTTCAAAGAAAAAAAAGTGTTTGCTTCAGAATTGGAATCAGGTTTAATATCACTGGCACATGTCGTGCAATTTGTTGTTTTGCGGCAATTAAAAACTATAAATTACAATACAAAGAATATATTAAAACGTTAATTGAATAATTATTGCAAAAAGAAAAGGGAAAATACTGAGGAAGTGTTCATGGGTTCACTGTCCATTCAGAAATCTGATGGCAGAGGGGAAGGAGCTGTTCCTGAAACATTGAGTGTGTGTCTTCAGGCTCCTGTACCTCCTGTCTAACTTCTCCCTATAACTCAGTGCTGGCAACATCCTTTTAAAGATCATCTGCACTCCTTCCGGCTTAATAAAATACTTCCTGTGGCAGGGTGACTGAGACTGAGCACAACACTCCAGGTTTGGCCTCACCACTGTCCTCTACAACTGCACCATGACCTCCTAACATTTTTACTCAGAACCTTGACTGATGAAGATTGTGTGTCAAAAACTTTTCCACTGACCTGTCCACCTGTGATGCATCCTAATAGTATGCATCAATTAAAAATCTCAAATACAAGAGACCAAGGCCATTCAGCCCATTGAGTCTGTTCCACCATTCTATCATGGCTGATATTGTCCCTCTCAATTGCTTCTCCTGACTTATCCCTGTAACCTTTGTTATCCTTACTAATTAAGAACCTATCTACCTCCACTTTAAATATACCCAATGACTTAGCTCCCACAGTCAACTCTGGCAAAGAGTTCCACTGATTCACCACTGGCTAAAGAATTTCCTACTCATCTCTGTTCTAAAGGACAGCCTCCTGGTCCTAGACTCAAACTGTGGGAAATGTCCTGTCCACATCCGTTCTAGGCCTTTCAGCATTTAGCAGGTTTCAATGAGATCACACCCCCCTCATTCTAAGCTCCAGCAAGTACAGTCTGAGAGTTATTAGGCGCTTCTCGTTTATTAACCCTTTTGTTACTGGGATCATTCTTGTAAAACCTTCTCTGGACCCTCTACAGTGCCAGCACGTCCTTGCAACACACACACAAAATGCTGCAGGAACTCAACAGGCCAGGCAGCATCTAGAAGAGTACAGTCGACATTTTGGGCTGAGACCCTTCGGCAGGACACTATACATCCTTTCTTGGATAAAGGGCCCAATGCTGCTCATTGTATTCTAAATACGGTCTGATCAATGCTTTTATATTGAAACGAATGCCAACATTGCATTTCTTTAAGGTGAGAGGGGGCAAGTTAAAAGGAGAGATGGAAGGCAAGTTTTTCTATACACAAAGGAGGATGTATGGAACAGGCTGCTAGGGGAGGCAGTGTAGGTGATTAAGAAGTAGTTTGCTGGCCCCGTGAATGGGTAGGCAGAAGGGATTTAGTCTGTCTTGGCATTGTTGGGTCGAAACTCCATGCTCTCCTGTGCCTTACTCTTCGTTCTACTCTCTGTCTCTGTCTCCCTCGCAGGCTGCAAGATCAAAGCACTGCGGGCGAAGACCAACACTTACATCAAGACACCAGTGCGGGGCGAGGAGCCGGTCTTCGTAGTGACGGGCCGACGGGAGGACGTGGCAATGGCACGGCGAGAGATCATATCAGCAGCTGAGCACTTCTCGCTGATCCGCGCCTCCCGCAACAAGGACGGGGCACCAAATGGCGCGGCACCACTACCGCCAAACCTGCCAGGCCAGACCACCATCCAGGTGCGGGTCCCCTACAGGGTAGTGGGGCTGGTGGTAGGGCCCAAGGGCGCCACCATCAAGAGGATCCAGCAGCAGACGCACACCTACATTGTGACGCCCAGCCGCGACAAGGAACCCGTCTTCGAGGTCACCGGAATGCCGGCCAATGTAGACCGGGCCCGCGAGGAGATCGAGGCGCATATTGCCACCCGCACCGGTGGTTTAGTGGACCTGGGCGACGACAGCGATTTCCACGGTGACGGCCTAGAGCCGGGCCTAGCAGCCTCACGCCCTCACCGGGTCTGGAGCAAATCAGCGCTAGGCCCGGGCCGCAAGCCCCTCCCCGGTTACCGCGGGGGTGGCCCAGCTCCCACGGACTACTACTACGGTGGCGCCAAACTGGCCGAGCCCCCCCATCCCCACCACGCTCAGCACCACCCTCCCTCCTTTGCCAACGGAGTGGTCTTCGGCGAGGCCTTCCCGTCCTCTCCCTTTGGTGCTGAGGCCCGGGAGCTGGAACCTGCAGCCGGTCCCCTCTGGACTCCTCGCCCTGAGCTGGTGGGCCCATCATCAGAGACCCGGCGGGGCAGTGCCGGAGGGGGCGGAGGGCTGTCCCACCTCTCACCCACCCTCCCCGAGTCTGGCCTGATTGCTGGTGGCCACTCTCTGGCCCGTCGTGCCCACAGCGACCCGCTTCAGGGCAATCTGCGGCCGGCGGGGCCCTCTGGCCGGCCCCCCTCGCCAGGGGGAGGGGGAGGGGGCAGCCGCCACCCCAGCACCCGCGAGTGCCAGGTCTGCTTCGAGAGTGAGGTCACGGCCGCCCTGGTACCCTGTGGTCACAACCTCTTCTGCATGGAGTGCGCCAACCGCATCTGCCAGCGCAGTAACCCGCACTGCCCCGCCTGTCTCAGCACCGTCACCCAGGCGATCCGGATTTTCTCCTGATTCGCCACCCTGCCCCCACTTCAGTCTCCATTTCCTTTTTTAAAATCCGTTTTCCTTTGGTTGTAGGCATTTGGATTGGGTCAGGACGCATGAGCGAAGTTGGCTGGGGTGCCCGTGATGTGCCCACGCTCCCTATCCCCCTCTTTCACTTTCCTCCTCCCTCTTAACCCCTTCCTGCCCAAACAGTGACCAGCGGGCTCGTCCCTGCCCCTCGTGGGGGGTAGTTGGGGAATAACACTACAAAACCCTGAGGGATGGAGGTGGTTTCCTGACCAGATTCACGGAGCGAGGACCCTTCTGCGGGACACGAAGACCATTTGGAGGGATGGGGGTCCTGGGGTTGTCTGGCACAAAGGCTGGAGAAACTCCCTCCCTCCCCCTTCCCCCCAGCCCTGATCCACCACTTCCACACCCTTTGGCCTGAGCGAACCTCGGGTTGCCGAGGCTCGGCTCCTGGGCAGCTGTGGTGCTGCCTTGGAATGGCTCTGCTTGGAAATCGGGGATTTTCCTGCACGTCGGAGAGAGAGTTGGGTCAGCTCAGCAGCCAGTGAACAAACCACCGGAGATCTGTTACCCTTGTTGTAGGTGGACAATGGGACATCAGAGAGCAGTGACCAGAGAATTTTCTTGAAATCCTGACCATTTTTTTTGTAATCATTAATTGATGTCACCTTAGAACGGGTGACAAGGTGTGGTGTTGTAAGTCCAATTGATGAGAGTAACAAGTATGTTTCTAGATTCCTGTTATTGTATGGTTATGCCAATGCTGCTGGGCCCGCAGTGTTTTCAGTCAAACTGTTCTTTCTCTCCCTCTGCCTCCCACTCCCTCTCCTTCTCTCACTCTTTCCTCTGTCTCCCTATCTCACTCCTCTTCACTCTCTACCTCTCACCCTTTCCTCCCTCTCCCTCTCTTTCCTCTTTCTCTCTCACTTTCTCCTCCCTCTCTCCCTCTTGCTTCTCTCTTGCTTTTTTCCTCCCCCCCTTCCCTCCCTCCCTTTCTTGCTCTCACTTTAACTTCCTCGCTTTCTTCCCTCTCTCTTGCTTGCCTTTCCCGTCATTGTTTCACTTTGCCAGGGTTTTTGGCAATTAAGCCACAAAAATTGTGTGGAGTTGTGTGTGACCTGTAACACCGATGTCCTTGCAAGTGGACAGATTTGCCTTTTGAACTTAAGACAAATAAGCGCTGAGCAGAGGGAACTGAAGCAAAACTGATATTGGGAAATGAATCCTTTTTGTAGCAAGTGTCAGAATTCAGCAACACCCTGGTTTTCTTTCCCCAAGCCTCCATGATTTGACCTGTTTGAGTTGTGTCTTGTCCCACCCTCTGTAACAACTCTTGGGATATATGGATGTGGATGCACTGAGCTTTAGAGAACTGGCTCCCACTGTGGCTCTTCCCACAGTAAACCCATCGGAGCCATTTGTTGGAAATGTTAGTGGCTGAGAACTGTGTGCTTGTCCAGAGATAGAGGAGGAGGGAGAGGATGTCTCTGTTGGTGGAAGTAGGGCGGTTCTCATCTGGGTTCATGCTTCGGATCAGAGACACGGGTGCTGTGTGAGGAAGGTCGAATGAGAACTGGTTTTAGTTTGTGGTATTCATAGTTCATAGATATTTTGTTTTTCTCCCCCCCCCCCCCCAAACATTTGGATGAATTTTACTCTTTCAAGTTTGGGTTCATGGAACACCTGAGTGGTAATACATAGTTTAAGGTAGGAAAGACCAAGTCTGATGTGTTTATGGAAGGATGTTGCATTAATTGAGATGCATAATTCCCATCTCCATCTCCCTCTTGCTCAGCTAACTGCCTGTTGTGGCTACGGCATCCCCTACTCTGTGCACCTGGTGAGGCCCCTGTTTATTCCGCCAGTGCGGTCCACCATCAGCACTGCTCAAACAATGACAGCCCTGAACAAGACCATAAGACAAAGGAACAGAATTAGGCCACTTGGCTTATCAGGTCTACTTACTCCACCATTTCTTCATTGCTGATTTATCACCCCATTCTTTTATCTTCTCCCGTAACCATTAATACCCTGAACATGTTTTACATATACTGAACGACTTGTCTTTCACTGACATCTGCGGCAATTAATTCCAGAAACTCACCACCCTCTGGCTTAAGAAATTCCTTCTTATCTCTGTTCTGAGGCTCTGCGCTCTGGTCCTAGACTCACCACTACAAGGATACATCTTCTCTACATCCACTCTATCTAGGCCTTTCATTATTTGATAGATTTTAATGAGATCCACCCTCATTCTTTTAAACTCCAGCAAGTACAGGCCCAGAGCCACCAAATGTTCATGTGTTAACATTTTCATTCCCAAAATCATTCTCATGGACCTCCTCTGGACCCTGTCCAATGCCAGCACATCCATCCTTAGATAAGGGACTCAAAACTACTCACAGTACTCTTCAGTGTGCTCGGACCAATGCCATTTAAAGCCTTAGCATCACATCCTTGCTCTTATATTCTCGTCTTCTTGAAATTAATGTTGGCATTGTATTTGCTTCCTTACCACTGACTCAACCTGCAAATTAACCTTTAGAGGATTTTGCACAAGGACTTTCAAGTCCCTTTGCATCTCTGATTTTTGAACTTTTGTCTGTTTAGATCCTTGCCTTTATTCCTTCTACCGAAGTGCATGACCATGACCATGCACTTCCCTGCACTGTGTTCTGTCTGTCACTTCCTTGCCTCTTTACCCAATCTGTCCCAGTCCTTCTGCAGACTCCCTGCTTCCTCGACACTACTGGCTACTCCACCTATCTTTGTATCATCTGCTACCATGGCAACAAAGCCATTAATTACATCATCCAAATGATGGACATATAATGTAAAAAGAAGCGGTCCCACCACTGCAGAACACCACTTGTCACCGGCAGCCAACCTTTATTTCAACTCTGCCTCCTCCCAGTCACATAACCATGTTAGTATTTTTCATGTAATACCATGGGTTCATCTTGTTAAGCAGCCTCGTATGGGACCTTGTCAAAGGCCTTCTGAAAATCCAAGTAAACAACATCCACTGACTCTCCTCTCTCTATCCTGCCTGTTATTTCCTCAAAAGAATTCCAACGGATTTGTCTGGCAAGATACTCCCTCATGGAAACCATGCTGACATTGGCCCAGTTTATCATGCACCTCCAAGTACCCAGAAACCTCGTCCTTAATAATGGACTCCAACACCTCCCCAACCACTGAAGTCAGGGTAACTGGCCTATCATTTCCTTTCTTCTGCCTCCCTCCCTTAGAGAGTTGAGTGACATTTGAAATTTTCCAGTCCTTTGGAACCATAGCAGAATCTAGTGATTCTTGAAAGATCTTTACTAATGCCTCCTCAATCTCTTCAGCTACCTCTTTCAGAACCCTGGGGTGTAGTCCATCTGGTGCAGGTGACTTATCCACCTTCAGACCTTTCTGCTTCCCAAGCACCTTCTTAGTAATAGCAACTACACTCATTTTTGACCCTGACACTGGAATTTCTGGCATTCTGCTAGTGTCTTTCACAGTGAAGACTGAGGCAAAATATTTATTTTTTTGTCCACCATTTCTTTGTCTTGCATAGCGGCCTATTACTTTAAGAGTGCAGCGTTGGGACAGTATTGAGGAAGCTTCCATCTGCCTGTCAAGGCTCACTTGCCTTCGATCACTTTTGCTGAGCAGTGCAGAAGGTGATTGAGGTTGCTGGGGAAGTTGGCATGCATCCGTAGCTGTCCCCAGCTCCATCATCTCACAGTGGTTGGGTGATGCAATGCTGGTCAAATCCACGTTGGTCCATTGGACTGTGCTGGGGGCGACATCTGGTCTTTGCAAAATCCAGAGATGGTTGTTCTGGACTTTGGAGAAACTTATGAAGGACAGCAAGGAGTTTGAGCGATGTCGTCCCAGGAAGTGAAGGTGGGATTTCTCTCCATTAGGTAACGGGAGGAACATTATTGCTCTTAATCTTCCCCACAACTTCCCACCTCCTGCCGATTCCTGTTCCACTCCCCACAACAGTCTCAACCAGGCTACCAAGGTCTGAGTTTAGGATCTTGTGTTGTTCTCCCCTCTGAGATGGCCCCCACTCCTACATCCTACAGTGCCTGAGTGCTTTGTTGGCAGATGCCTAATGATACTCCATTTTGCACTTAGATGGCGCATTTAATTTGGAAAGTTCTTGTCCTCATCTGCTTGGTTGAGTGTGTTTTTCAGAGCTGAAGATTTCAGTCTTTCCATCTTGTATTCTCCGTCTCTCCACACTCCGTGTTCTCTCCCCCTCTCTCTGCGCTCCCCCCCCCCTGTGTTCTCTCTCCTCCCCATGGCCCTTGCGTTCTCCCCCACATTCTGCCCCCCCCGTTGCATTCTCACCACCCCCATTGCATTCTCTCCCCACCCTGTACTTTCCCCCTCCTCTCTGCATTCTTGATCCCTCTGAATTCTACCTCCGCACCCCCGTGTTCTCTTTTCTCTCTCTCTCTCTCTCTCTCCATTCTCTCCGCCCCCACATTCTCTTGTTCTCTCTCCCCTCCCCACCCTCTCCACACCCCCTCTTTCTCTATGTTCTCTCCCCCATGTGTCTGCATTGGAAGGAGGCAGTGGGATTTTCAAGTGACCTCTTTCACCAAGGGAGTGGAACAGTATCAGCAGTATTGGACCTGGAAAGGGCCTTATTAATGTATGTTTCCCATTATATTTTATATTCAGAATTGTAGGTCATTTTATATTCCTTGTAAACAAAGAGAAATTAAAGGGGTCTACTCAACGAAATTTAACTGCTGACAGGAAAATTTCTAACAAACCGGTAATTATGTTGACAAAAATTTTAGTTCTAGTTTAGTAAATATTTTAATACCATATGTTAAATGTATTTGTAGGTGAATTATTTCATTAAAATACTTTATGAGCAAAGTTTAACAGAAAAACGCAAAAAGTATATTTTATTTTTTACCGATCAATGTCAAAAGTTCAAATACTGATATTTGCAAAAAACAAAATTTTAAAAATTGAGAGTTTTATTTTTGTGACTGTTTAAAACGTTTTACGTACCAAATTGTGTGATTCAGTTCTGATGCTTTGCTCTGTGACAATGTGACATTTTCCCTCCTGTTTTCTCTGAGATGTTTACACATACATACTTGGGTCATTGTTTCAAAAACTAAGACGGGAGGGTTGAGGGTGGAGGTGGGGTTGGGGGGGAAGGGAGGGGGTGATTAAGTGTGTAAAAAAAATATATTAAGAGCTCTGGTGTGCAAGTACAGGCAGGCAGATTCTCTCGCTTGACCCTCTCCTATCCTTTATTGCATTTGTAGATTTAATTGCTTCTTCTGTCCTGTAGAAGGTTGGAGCCTTTCTGAAGTATTGCTCCATTCCTCGGGGGGAGGAAGCCTCCCAGTGGATGGTGATGTGGGAGGGGGACGATGTGCGAGTAGGCACAAGGATCAGGGTTGTCTGGGACTTGGCTGTTGGTGTGTGGGGTGGGGGTGGTGAGGAAGAGTACCAATGATGTCCGGGATCAGTGTTCGCCTTTGTGAGCGTGGTATTTATTTAAAGCTACTGCTGGGCTGCTGGAGCTCTGACTAGCGGCGGACAGGAAAAGGGCAGCAAGGAGAGCTGGAGTGTGTGTTTGTCAGGGTTGGGTTGTGTGGGGTAATGGAAGGTGCTTCAGGAATGTGTGCCCTTCTCGGGGGCCAAAGCCTTTATCGCTGGTTCAGGATAGACACGTTCTGACTTGGACACAGAGCTCCTTGACAAATTTCCCATACGTTCAGGTGTGCACTGACCCTTTCCCTGCCATTTGCCACTCCGTGATGTCAGCTGACTGGTGTACAGCCGTGAGGGCAGCAGTCCACCCAATGTGGGGGGCCATCGTGGGGTCCTCCTGGGCTCATGGGCTGTCACCTGCCTGGCATGCTCCGGTACCCTGCCATCCATCGCTCGTGCCATCGCCTAAACCTGACCATGCCCACTGTCGCCTGTCAGATTTGAGATGGATCCCAACCACGTGACCCATCCTACCTGCTGAGGGTGGCACTCCCACTCTTCACTCGGGCCCTGTGTCCTGGTTGCTCTGTAATCGCCTCTCCCTGTGGTAATCACCTCATTCCCATCCCAGACTGCCTCCCTCCACTCCCCTGTCCCCTTCACTCCTTTATCCTCCCTCCCTCCAGGTTCAAATTTAATCAGAAAACAGAGAGTGAAATGAATCGTTTGTGTTAACACATGCCAGATTGTGCTGGGGACAGCCAGCAAGTGTAGCCACACATTCCGGCACTAATCCCTTCCATCACTCCCCATCTCCACCCTCCCCCTTCTCTCCCACTTTCACTCTCCAATCACCCTCATCCCACTTTGCTCCCCCTTTATCCCCCCAACCCCCACAGTCTGGTCAGGGGTCGCAGCCAGTGCTGGCAAAGAAGATGTGGGATGGGGTTGCTGGGGTCACTGGGCTGGCCTGGCTGAGTTCAGTTTGCTCGGGGATGACGACCTTCCAGCCCTACTCACCTCGGCCATTTCCAGCTCTGCCCAAGGGGCTTCTCACACACACCCCATCCCAGCGACTCCCCCTCCCACACTCACGGTGCTCCCAGCTCAGTTTCTTATCATGCCTGGTCCCGATCCTGAAAGAGGAATTTTGAGCACTGATCAAGTGCAAGCCTTTTTGTACGGTAGAGGAGGAAGCAAGTCCACCGAGCCGGGAGCTGTGGAGTACTCCTGCTCCACCACAGCAGGCCGTGCCAGCATGTCCCTCATCACTGCATCTGCGATCAAGCTGGGTCCTGGTGTCAGGGAGCCATACTGTACGCTGAGGGAATCGCACACTGCGCAGTGATCTTACTGCCCTCAGCCTGGGATGTCCAACGGAAGCAGATTCACTCAAAGCAAGCTGCAGAGACCCAGACCAGACACTGTTTGCCCGAGGTTCCTCAGCTCTGACGCTCCCTGAGCATAGGTCCCCCTCTCGCGAGCTTTCTGAACAAAACCCACCTTTCCTGCCGAGAGGATCAATTTCAAAGTGACAGCCCCCCTCTTCTGAGACTTGCAAAGGTGGCTAACGAGTTGCCAGATCTGGGAGCCATTCCTGCCTTGTGCACAATTAATCTTGTCCTTTGGACGATTCCTGCAACTCCATTCTAACTAAAGTATCTGTAGCATTTAGTGTTTTGAGTAGACAGGGTCCCATTAGAGGTAGGGCTGCTGGTGTCAACCTTGTGTTGTGACTGTTTAAAATCTATAATAAAGTGGTAAAAGACTGTCTGAAGGAGAGGGTAGATTTATTAAAATGATAATGTGATTGTGATTTTTATATTACTGAATGTAAAAAAAAAACACAAAAAAAGTTTATAACAACCAAATAAGCATTTATGATAAAAATATTTTAACAATATTGCATGTACATTTTGGTACCCTGTGCTTCTGTTCCGAGTCTCTGTTTTCTGTGTGACGGGGGGCGGGAGGTGAGGGGATGGGGATGACCCCTTTCGAGCTATTTCAAACTGAAGGTGCCTTTCTCCTGCAGCTCCCAGGGCTTCGCCTTCTGTCCCAGCCATCCACAATGGCCAGGGGTTCTACGACTTCAGACGGGAAGAAGGAAAGGATTTGTGTTGTCAGCTATATACTCTGGGGCTGAGTAATTGAGAGGAGCTGCTTTCAGAGATGTGGCAACAAAGAGATGATGTTCAAAACACTCCTGGAATATCCTAGCTTCTTGAGTGGGAAATCACCATCTCCACACTCCTCAATCCTTGCCGCCTGTTGCCACCTTGCTCCCGTGTTCACTGACCTTGATATTCTCCTGTGGGATTTGGAGTGGCAGAGGACAGCAACAGCCCTTTGACCCAATTGGTCCATGCTGACTAAGGTTCCAATCTAATCCCGTCTATTTGCCCATGTCCATGTACCTGTCCACCTGTCTTTTAAATGTTGTTAATGTATCTGTCTCAACCACTTCCTCTGGCAGTTTGTTCCATTTACTGACCACCCTCTGGGTGATTAGATGATTTTAACCACCCGCAGGGTGAAGAAGTTGCCTTTTAAATTTCTCTCCTCTCAGCTTAAATTCTTGATTCCCCAGCACTGGGATCAGACTGGGTTATGAGAGCCTATTGACATCTGTGAGTTAGTTTCCAACGCATCCTGGTAATCAGTCATTGAATGCCTGGAGATGAGATTGTTGTGACGCTGGCCTCCTTTCACTCATCTCTCACTCACTAAGCAGGGTGCTACAGAAATGATGCTCAAAACTCCCACCGCCAAACTGGGGTAGAACTCGAGCTCCATCAGGAAGATGCTGTTCACCAAGCCAGGGCTGAACTCCAGAGCTTAGCAAACTGGTTATCAGACTTCCTCATAGACTGTAGACTGGGAGCATTGAGGCTGCCTCTCAGGCAGTTTCTGCATTTTAAATTGTGTTTTATTTTGGAGTTAAGATTAAATTAATATCTACTTTTTCATTCTCATTTATCTAGTTCTTCCAAGGCCAATGCAGTCAGGAATCGGCTGTGGTGGGGGTCATCTTCTGTCTCATGATGCCAAGGTCAGAGCCGTGGTGAGGATTCTCCATCCGTGTCTAGGTGTGTTTAGATTCAGGAGTAGTTCTGCTTATCATTGCGACATTCACTGAACTGCATCATTTGCATTTACAACCAGCACAACACCATTAAGGAGCCCACCACCCAGGCCCTGCCCTCCTCACACTGTTACCTTCGGGAAGGAGGTACAGAAGCTTGAAAGCTCACGCTCAGCGATTCAGGAACAGCTTCTTGCTTCTTTCTGAATGGCCATTGGACCCATGTACACTAACTTGTCACTTTTTATTTCTGTTATTTTACACTACTTATTTTAACTTATTTAAAATATATATGTGCTGGTGATATGAAATGTGATTCTGAATGTAGAGGTGTGCCGCGGGCGCCTGCGGGTATCATCACTCATCCAGCACCAACAGAGCATCCAGAGACTGCAACACGACGTCTTGTGTCACCCTTCCACACAGCTCGACTTTGAATGTGGAACATGGAGCAGAGACCTGACCTGACCTCTAACTCCCCCATATGACTGACCCTAAACCTAACGTGACCCCTAACTCCCCTCTCTTGTCTCCTGAACGATCCCTGCAATCTTAAAAAAAAGACTAGGTCTGAGCCACAATCTTGATGGAAACCGCAGCTCAGCACCATCTTAACCACGTGTGCATCTTGGGACAACCCTCCAGTGAACAAAAGATGTGGGGGCTGTAGCCCAGGGAGCAAAGAGCAGGGGTGGTGGGAGAGGTGTGGGCAGGGAGTAAATGATTGGCTGGAGCTGCAGACAAGGGAGAAATGTTAAACACAAGAGATTCTACAGTTTCTGGAAATTCAAAGGAACACACATACAAAATGCTGGAAATCCAGAGGACCGCCTATACAAAATACTGGAAATCCAGAGGAACATGCATACAAAATTCTGGAACACGCACACAAAATTGCTGGAAATCCAGAGGAACACACATACAAAATGCTGGAAATCCAGAGGATCTCACACACACACACAAAATGCTGGAAATCCAGAGGAACACACATACAAAATGCTGGAAATCCAGAGGATCTCACACACACACACAAAATGCTGGAAATCCAGAGGAACACACATACAAAATGCTGGAAATCCAGAGGATCTCACACACACACAAAATGCTGGAAATCCAGAGGATCTCACACACACACAAAATGCTGGAAATCCAGAGGATCTCACATACAAAATGCTGGAAATCCAGAGGAACACGCATACAAACTGCTGGAAATCCAGAGGATCTCTCTCTCTCACACACACACACACACACACACACACACACACAATGCTGGAAATCCAGAGGATCTCACACACACACAAAATGCTGGAGGAACTCAGCAGGTTGTGCATCATCTATGAAGAGGTTTTGAGCTGAGACCCTTCATCAGGTGAAAGAGGTAAAGGGCTGAAGGAGAAGGAATCTCTCGGGAGAGGCTAGTGGACCATGGGAGAAAGGGAAGGAAGGAGGTGATAGGCAGGTGAGAAGGGGTAAGAGGGGAGCCAGAATGGAAAATGTTACAGTGACACAGAGGTTCTGCAGATGCTGGAAATCTTGAGTAAAATGCTAGAGGAACTCAGCTGGTCAGGCAGCATTTACAAAGGGGATAAAACGGTAAATATATCAGGCTGAAACCCCCTAATCTAAGTTTCTATCCGGAGAAGTGCCTGCTTACTGTTCCACAGACAAACAGGAGCTCAGCAAGCCGGGCAGGATCTATGGAGGGGAATAAACAGTCTGAGACTGAGCCCCTTCATCAGGAAGTTTATGATATATAGAGTTCCTCTAACATTTTGAAAATGTTCCAGTAACGTTGGAGTTAATATTGGTGGTTGGTTTGAAGGGGGTTGGCCCCCGGAGAGAATGGAGAAAGGGAAGACTGAGCGAGGGGGATGGGAGTGTTAACGTGGGCCAGCCAGGCGGAGTGTATGAATTCTGAAGCTCTCCCCGGAATTGGCTGTCAGCCAGAAGGCACTTAAGTTCTGTTAATAAGGACGTGATTACCTCACCGGCCAGTAATAGCAGCTGATGTAATGGTTGTCACAGAGAGGGGAGGAGCTGGAGAAGCGGGTTCACCGGGCCTCACCCAGAATGAGTCCCTGTGCCACATAGATACTTGTCATTACTGAAATATTTTGAAATAACAGCCTCACCCCTTCCCAAGGCTAGAACACAGGCTGAAAAGGCTAAGATTTTGAACACACACAGGTTCCTGCCTGCCCCATTGTCTGTGATCCTCTCAGCACCAGAGGCCACTCTCCAGCAGCACTTAGTGTGATGGCCGTGGTTTGGAATGTGTCAGGAAATCTCGCCTCATCTGGAGCCATTTCAAATGGGAGACCCCTCTCTGCTGCCAGCCATTTTGCACATAATGCACAAAAGACAAAAGGTCAAGATCAGGGGCAAGGTTCGAGCAGCTGAAGGAATGATCCATTGAAGTCAGTGTGTGTGACGATGCAATTGCCAAGGACCAGAGCGAGGATGTGCCCAAAGGAATTTGCAGGCCTTAGGCACGGAAGTGGGGACCCTCACCTAGAGCAGGTGAATGCCTGACAATTACAGGCCGTCACTGGGAGAACAGCACGGCATTTAGCCAGGCCAAGAGCCTGCAGATCTGACCAGGATCCAGTTTCAACTTGGGCCCCATCTCACTGGGTGGTCACTTCCAACGTGAGGTGGAGGGCAAGTCATTTAACAGAAAGACTGCTTCAAGGTGCCACGGGTACTGACCAGCTGGAGATATGATCCTCCCCCATCTCTCCATTCACCTTCTAATCACACCTTCACTGCCCCCGATCCATCCCCACACTGCCCTCCCTGCTGGCCCTTCACTGGCATCTGCTTAGTCCTACAGTTAGAGAAACAGACAACCTACAGCACAATACAGGCTCTTCAGTCCACAAAGCTGTGTCGAATATATCCCTACCTTAGAACTATCTAGGCTTTACCCATAGCCCTCTATTTTTCTAAGCTCCATATAGCCATCCAGGAGCCTCTTAAAAGAACCTATAGTTTCCACCTCCACCACCATCACTGGTAGCCCATTCCACACACTCACCACTCTCTGCGTAAAAAAACTTACCCCTGACATCCCCTCTGTACCTACTTCAAAGCACCCTAAAGCTATACCCTCTCATGCTAGACATTTCAGCCCTGGGGAAAAGCCTCTGACTATCCACACGATCAATGCCTCTCATTATCTTGAACACCTCTATCAGGTCACCTCTCATCCTCTGTTGCTCCAAGGAGAAAAGGCGGAGTTCACTCAACCTATTCTCATACGGCATGCTCCCCAATCCAGGCAACATCATTGTAAATCTCCTCTGCACCCTTTCTATGGTTTCCACATCCTTCCTGTAGTGAGGCGACCAGAACTGAGCACAGTACTCCAAGTGGGGTCTGACCAGGGTCCTATATAGCTGCAACGTTATCTCTCGGCTCTTAAACTCAGTCCCACGATTGGTGAAGACCAATGCACTGTATGCCTTCTTAACCACAGAGTCAGCCTGAGTAGCAGCCTTGTGTGTCCTATAGAGCCAGACTCCAGGATCCCTCTGATCCTCCACACAGCCAAGAGTCTTACCATTAACGCTATATTCTGCCATCACATTTGACCTACCAAAATGAATCACTTCACACTTATCTGGGTTAAACTCCATCTGCCACTTCTCAGCCCAGTTTTGCAACCTATCAATGTCCCGTTGTAACCTCTGACAGCCCTCCACATTATCCACAACACCCCGAACCTTTGTGTCATCAGCAAATTTACTAACCCATCCCTCCACTTCCTCATCCAGGTCATTTATAAAAATCACAAAGAGTAGGGGTCCCAGAACAGATCCCTGAGGCACACCACTGGCCACCTTCCATGCAGAATATGACCCGTCTACAACCACTTTTTGCCTTCTGTGGGCAAGCCAGTTCTGGATCCACAAAGCAATGTCCCATTGGATCCCATGCCTCCTTACTTTCTCAATAAGCCTCGCATGGGGTACCTTATCAAATGCCTTGCTAAAATCCGTATCCACTACATCTACGGCTGTACCTCCATCAATGTGTTTAGTCACATCATCAAAAAAATTCAATCAGGCTCGTAAAGGACGATCTGCCTTTGACAAAGCTATTCCTAATCATGCCTCTCCAAATGTTCATAAATCTTGCCTCTCAGGATCTTCTCCATCAACTTACCAACCACTGAAGTAGGACTCACTGGTCCATAAACTCCTGGGCTATCACTACTCCCCATCTTGAATAAGGGAACAAAATCCCAACCCTCCAATCCTCGGGAACCTCTCCCATCCTCATTGATGTTGATTGCCAGCAATCTCTTCCCTCGCTTCCCACAGTAGCCTGGGGTACATCCTGTCCAGTCCCAGTGACTTATCCAACGTGACGCTTTCCAAAAGCTCCAGCGCATCCTCTTCCTTAATATCTACATGCTCAAGCTTTTCAGTCCACTGCAAGTCATCTCTGCAATCGTCACGATCCTTTTCCATAGTGAATAAAGCATTCATTAAGTACCTCCGCTATTTCCTCCAGTTTCATACACACTTTTCCACTGTCACACTTGATTGGTCCTATTTCCTCACATCTTATCGTCTTGCTCTTCACATACTTGCAGAATGCCTTACAGTTTTCCTAAATCCTGTCCACCAAGGCCTTCCTGGCCCCTGGCCCCTTCTGGCTCCCCTAATTTCATTCTTAAGCTCCTTCCTGCTAGCCTTATAATCTTCTAGATTCCTATCATTACCTACTTTTTTGAACCTTTCATAACAGACATACTTTATTGATCCCGAGGGAAATTGGGTTTCGTTATAGCCACACCAACCAAGAACAGTGAAAAATATAGCAATATAAAACCATAAATAATAATAAGTTAATCATGCCAAGTGGAAATAAGTCCAGGACCAGCCTATTGGCTCAGGGTGTCTGACATTCTGAGGGATGAGTTGTAAAGTTTGATGGCCACAGGCAGGAATGACTTCCTATGACGCTCAGTGTTGCATCTCGGTGGAATGAGTCTCTGGCTGAATGTACTCCTGTGTCTAACCAGTACATTATGGAGTGGATGGGAGACAATGTCCAAGATGGCATGCAACTTGGACAGCATCCTCTTTTCAGACACCATCGTCAGAGAGTCCAGTTCCACCCCCACAACATCACTGGCCTTAAGAATGAGTTTGTTGATTCTGTTGGTGTCTGCTACCCTCAGCCTGCTGCCCCAGTACACAACAGCAAACCTGATAGCACCGGCCACCACAGACTCGTAGAACATCCTCAGCATCGTCCGGCAGATGTTAAAGGACCTCAGTCTCCTCAGGAAATAGAGACGGCTCTGACCCTTCTTGTGGGCAGCCTCAGTGTTCTTTGACCAGTCCAGTTTATTGTCCATTCATATCCCCAGGTAATTGTAAACCTCCACCATGTCCATACTGACCCCTTGGATGGAAACAGGGGTCACCAGTGCTTTAGCCCTCCTCAGGTCCACCACCAGCTCCTTAGTCTTTTTCACATTAAGCTGCAGATGATTCTGCTCGCACCATGTGACAAAGTTTCCCACTGTGGCCCTGTACTCCGCCTCATCTCCCTTGCTGATGCATCCAACTATGGCAGATTCATCAGAAAACTTCTGAAGATGGCAAGACTCTGTGTTGTAGTTGAAGTCCGAGGTGTAGATGGTGAAGAGAAAGGGAGACAGGACAGTCCCCTGTGGAGCCCTTGTGCTGCTGACCACTCTGTCTGACACACAGTGTTGCAAGCACACGTACTGTGGTCTGCCAGTCAGGTGATCAATAATCCACGACACCAAGGAAGCATCCACCTGCATCACTGTCAGCTTCACACCCAGCAGAGCAGGGCGGATGGTATTGAACGCAATGGAGAAGTCAAAAAACATGACCTTCACGGTGCTCGCTGGCTTGTCCAGGTGGGTGTAGACACGATTCAGCAGGTAGGCGATGGCATCCTCAACTCCTAGTCGGGGCTGATAGGCGAACTGGAGGGGGTCTAAGTGTGGCCTTCTACTTGACTAGATTTGCAACAGCCTTTGTACACCACGGATCTTGTACCCTACCATCCTTTCCATGTCTCATTGGAATGTACCTACTCAGAACCGCACACAAATATCCCCTGAACATTTGCCACATTTCTTCTGTACGTTTCCCTGAGAACATCTGTTTCCAATTTATGCTTCTAAGTTCCTGCCTGATAGCCTCATATTTCCCCTTACTCCAATTAAATGTTTTCCTAACTTATCTGTTCCTATCCCTTTCCAATGCTATGGTGAAGGAGATAGAATTGTTATGGAATCAGAGAATACTACAATGTAGAAACAGGCCCTTCAGCCCATCTAGTCCATGCTGACCTACTTTCCTACCTAGTTCCATCTACCACACCCAGACCATAGCATTCCATACCCCTCCCATATACTTACCAAACTTCTTAGAAGTTGCAATTCAGCCTGCATCCTCTCCCGCTGGCAACTCATTCCATGCGTACATCACCCACCAACTGAAGAAGATCCCCTTCAGGTTCCCCTGAAATATTTCACATTTCACTCTTAAACTACGACCTCCAGTTCTAGACTCACCCTGAGAGGAAAAGACTTGCAAGCATACCCCTCATTATTTTGTATGCCTGCATCAGGTCTTCTCCTGACCTCTAAGGAATAAAGCTGAAACTTTCCCTCTAACTCTAGTCCTCAAGTCCAGTCAACATCTGTGCAAATTTTCTCTGCACCTTTCAAGCTTATTGATAGGTTTCCTATATGTAGCTGACCAGGACTACATACAATTCTCCAAATCCCTCGTCACCAATGACTACACAACTTCATCATAACGTCCAGCTTATGCCAACAGCTATCTTTATGACCGTGCCTACCAGTGATGCCACTTTCAAACCATTTGTATTCCCAGGTGTCTTCTTTCTACTGCAGCTGGGAAGTTTTGACTCACAAACCCAGTGCCCTCAAGGCAGTAACCTGTAAATTTTTAGACATTATAGAGAGGGGTAGGGGAGAGGGAGGGAGGTGGTTCTGTGGTGAGAGAGAAGTGCAGTGACTGGACATGGTGGCAAAGACAATATGGCTTCATACCTGCCTCACCTTTGTGTCCTACACGTCCTACCTTGTAGTAAGCCATCACTCAGGCTTTAAAGGCGGGCAGTGAGGGGTTTGGGGCTGTTCATCTCTGTTGCTGGCTGAGAGACACAAAGTGCATTGGCATTAGGGAAGGGACTGAGGGGCAGCAGAAACTGCAGATGCTGGAACCCAGGATAGGAACCCGGTGTTCGAATCAGAATTAGGTTTATTATCATGGACATACAGTGTGTGTGACATTTGTTATTTTGCCAGAGCAAGACATAAAACATCTCTAAAAGCTACAGAAAGAAAAACATAAACAGTGCAAAAAGAGAGCAAGATAGTGAGGTAGTGTTTATTAACATTAGAACATCTGCAGATGCTGGAAATCCAAGCAACACACATGCACGAACTCTGAATGATAGTGAGGTAGTGTTTATTAACATTAGAACATCTGCAGATGCTGGAAATCCAAGCAACACATATGCATGAACTCTGAATGATAATGAGGGAGGAGGTGCAGGAGTAGGTATGGCACTTGTTCTGCTTGCAAGAAGTTCCAGGTGTGAGACCAGTGGGAGGGATGAATGGACAAGGGAACGATCTTGCACAAAGACAGAAGTACGGGGTTGGCATGGGTAAGGAAAGATGTGCTTGGTGGTGGGATCCCATTGGATATGGCAGAAGTTATGGAGAATTATGTGCTGGATGCGGAGGCTCATGGGGTGGTAGGTGAGTAGGCAGTGTTCATGGTCTGTTCAGAAATCTGATGGTGGAAGGGAAGAAGCTGTTCCTAAAATGTTGAGTGTGTGTCTTCAGGTTCCTGTAATAAGAAGAGGGTGAAGGGCCTTAACGTTGGGTGCTGTCCTTTGGAGGCACCCTCAGTTGACTGTGCTCGTGATGAAGCTGCTGAGTCTCTGACCCTCCTGACAATCCCGAGCATTGAAGCCTCCATATCAGCCTGTGATGCAACCATTCAGAATGTTCTCCATGGTACATCTGTAGAAATTTACTGGAGTCTTTGGTGACGTACCCGATCTCCTCAAACTCCCAATGAAGTGACAAACAAGAGAAAGTCTGCAGTGCTGGAAATCTGAACAACTCACATAACATGCTGGAGGAAGTCAGCAGGCCAGGCAGCATCTATGGGAAAAAGTACGTTGCCTATACTTTTGCTGCCTGGCCTGCTGAGTTCCTCCAGCATGTTGTGAGCGTTGCTCCCAATGAAGTGAGCTGCTGGGAGAACTGCAGTTCAGTCAGCTCACATAGAGAGAAAGGGATAACCCTCCATCTGAGCTGAAAGAGCTGGTACGAAGTGGAATCTCTCTGTGGATGGGACCTCTACATATTGATTAAGGAAACTTTCCTGAACACATTTGACATGCTCTACCCCATCAGATCTTTTACAGCATGGGAGTCCCAATCAATATGTGGAAAGTTAAAGTCATCTGCTATCACAAACTTACTTTTCTTGCTACTGTCTGCTATCTCATGACCAGTTTCACCAAGCACCTACATTCCTCTGCCAGAAAAAAATGGGATCTTCCAGTGGTCATTTTACTGTTTTAATTCCACTTCCCATTCCCACTCCGATATGTCTATCCATGGCCTTCTCCACTGTCGTGATGAGGCCACACTCAGATTGGAGGAGTAACGCCTTATATTCCATCTGGGTAGCCTTCAACCTGATGGCATGAACATCAATTTCTCGGACCAACCCCCAGCCCCTTTTCCTTCTCTTACTTTATCTCCTTGCCTGCCGTCACCTCCCTATGGAGCTCCTCCCCCTTTTCTTTCTTCCATGGCCTCCTGTCCCCTTCTATCAGACTCCCTCTTCTCCAGCTCTGTATCTCTTTCACCAATCAGCTTCCGGCTCTTTACTTCATCCCCTCCCCTTCAGGTTTCATCTATCACCTTGTGTTTCTCCCTCCCCCCCGCCTCACACTTAAATCTACTCCAGTCCTGCTGAAGGGTTTTGGCCCGAAACTTCGACTGTACTTGTTTCCATAGGTGTTGCCTGGCCTGCTGAGTTCCTCCACCATTTTGTATGTGTTGTTCTGGATTGCCAGCATCTGCAGATTTTCTCTTGTTTATTTCAGACTATGGTTTCTTGACTACAATTCTACCTTCAACAAGCAAACTCATCACCACGTTCCAGACGCTGGGAGTCAACACCTCTATCTGCAAATGGATCCTTGATGTTCCGACCAAAAGACCGGAATCAGTAGAGCTAGGCAGCAACATGTCCGCCACGATTATTCTGAAGACTGGTACTCCACAGTGTTGTGTCCTCAGCCCACCACTCTACATCCCGTACACTCATGGCTGTTCGGCCGGTTCTGCCTTGACCCCATACACAAGTTTGCAGATGATACCAATGTAGCAGGCCATATTGAAAATAATGATGAGGTACAGTACTGGAAGAAGATAGAGAGAGCAGTAAGACAGTTTCGTGGCAACACCCTCTCCCCCAACATCAGCAAAGGAGTTGGTCATCTTCGGAAAGGGGAGGAGGTGGGGGGTCACTCGCTCCTGTCCAGATCAACACTACTAAGGTTGAGAGAGTTGAGAGGGGCAAGTTCGAGAAGTGACCGTCACCAGTAGCCTGTCCTGGTCCAAGTATGTTGATGCCATGGCCAAGAAATTCCACCAAGGTCTCGAATTCCTCAGTCAAAGAAATTTGGCAATGTTTATAGAAGGTTTTCTGTCTGATGTATCACGGTTTGGTACATCAACTGCTCTGCCCGTGACAAGAAGATGTTGCAGAGTTGTGGATGCAGCCCAGCACAGCATGGAACCCGTGTTCCTTACATGAACTCTGGTAAAACAGATAGCATCATCGAGTCCTCCCACACCAGACATTCTCGCTTCTCCCCTTCCCATAGGGACGAAGATACAAAAGCCTAACGTATGTACACCAGGCTCAAGCACAGCTTCTATTTGCTTCTGTAAGGCTATTCAACAGTCCCTGTCAACTTGACCTTGCTATCTACCTCATTATGATCTTGCATCTTATTGTTTACCTGCACTGCACTTTCTCTGTAACTGGAACACTTTATTCTGCATTCTGTTACTGTTTCACCCTGTTCTGCCTCAGTGTGATGATTTGATCTGTAGGGACAGTATACAAGACAAGCATTCCACTGTAACTTAGGAGATGTGACAATAATAAACCAGTTCCAATTTCAACCCACTGTAATACTGGATCCACTCACACAGCCCTATCCATCTCTCTTTGTTCCCTGCACCCTGTGACGCCCCAAGGGACCTGTCTCACTCTGCACCGGCAATCTCACTGACTGACACATCCCAGTAGTTAATCTACCTGACCTGAACCCTCTCGAGTGATCCACCCGCCCCACTCACTGTCATGCCCTCACCCTCACCTAGCAGTATTTATGATACCCCCACCCCCACCCCCTCTGTTCCCACCACCCGGCTCTCTCCACCCTGATCACCACCCGATAGTGTTACACCTGCCCCCCCACCCCCCAACCCCTCACATTCTTCCTGCTCTGCAGTTCTCTCACCCAGCTGTGCTGGAGGCTGGATTGTCTGAAAAATTGAAGGGAAGGGAGGGAAAGAAGTAAAGAGGGAAGGAGGGTCAGAAGAAGAAAGAGGGAGGGATGGAGTCGGAGCATGAGAGAGAGGAGGGAAGGAGAGTGTAATGTGGAAGGGATGTATCTCTCAGGGAGAGGAGAAACGTCACGGATCAGGATAACCGTGGGCTAGATTAACACCCAAGGGGCCTGCTCCTGCTCCCAATTCCAGTGTTCATATCCCCGCCAGTCTTATCCAGCTCTCCCCTTGCCTGTCCCTTACATCAGGCCACACCCCACTCCCCTTACTTTCTGCCCCCACCCTCTGCCCAACAACCTCCTCCAGCCACTTCCTCGGGTGGAGGATGAACGCAGCCTGGGCTCCCTGACGAGGATACTTGGGTACCACCACCCGACAGCAGCACCTAGCTGTTCACTGTGAATGCCCCAATCCAGCACCCACCTGTTCACTGTGAATCTCCCTGTCCCAGCACCCACCCGTTCACTGTGAATCTCCCTGTCCCAGCACCTAGCTGTTCACTGTGAATGCCCCAATCCAGCACCCACCTGTTCACTGTGAATCTCCCTGTCCCAGCACCCACCTGTTCACTGTGAATGCCCCTGTCCCAGCACCCACCTGTTCACTGTAAATCTCCCTGTCCCAGCACCCACCTGTTCACTGTGAATCTCCCTGTCCCAGCACCCACCTGTTCACTGTGAATCTCCCTGTCCCAGCACCCACCCGTTCACTGTGAATCTCCCTGTCCCAGCACCCACCTGTTCACTGTGAATCTCCCTGTCCCAGCACCCACCTGTTCACTGTGAATCTCCCTGTCCCAGCACCCACCTGTTCACTGTGAATCTCCCTGTCCCAGCACCCACCTGTTCACTGTGAATCTCCCTGTCCCAGCACCCACCTGTTCACTGTGAATCTCCCTGTCCCAGCACCCACCTGTTCACTGTGAATCTCACTGTCCCAGCACCCACCTGTTCACTGTGAATGCCACTGTCCCAGCACCCACCTGTTCACTGTGAATCTCCCTGTCCCAGCACCCACCTGTTCACTGTGAATCTCCCTGTCCCAGCACCCACCTGTTCACTGTGAATCTCCCTGTCCCAGCACCCACCTGTTCACTGTGAATCTCACTGTCCCAGCACCCACCTGTTCACTGTGAATGCCCCTGTCCCAGCACCCACCCGTTCACTGTGAATCTCCCTGTCCCAGCACCCACCTGTTCACTGTGAATCTCCCTGTCCCAGCACCCACCTGTTCACTGTGAATCTCCCTGTCCCAGCACCCACCTGTTCACTGTGAATCTCCCTGTCCCAGCACCCACCCGTTCACAGTGAATGCCCCTGTCCCAGCACCCACCTGTTCACTGTTAATGCCCCAATACAGCACCCACCTGTTCACTGTGAATCTCACTGTCCCAGCACCCACCTGTTCACTGTGAATGCCCCTGTCCCAGCACCCACCCGTTCACTGTGAATCTCCCTGTCCCAGCACCCACCTGTTCACTGTGAATCTCCCTGTCCCAGCACCCACCTGTTCACTGTGAATCTCCCTGTCCCAGCACCCACCTGTTCACTGTGAATCTCCCTGTCCCAGCACCCACCCGTTCACAGTGAATGCCCCTGTCCCAGCACCCACCTGTTCACTGTTAATGCCCCAATACAGCACCCACCTGTTCACTGTGAATCTCCCTGTCCCAGCACCCACCTGTTCACTGTGAATCTCCCTGTCCCAGCACCCACCTGTTCACTGTGAATCTCCCTGTCCCAGCATCCACCTGTTCACTGTGAATCTCCCTGTCCCAGCACCCACCTGTTCACTGTGAATCTCACTGTCCCAGCACCCACCTGTTCACTCTGAATCTCCCTGTCCCAGCACCCACCTGTTCACTGTGAATGCCCCAATCCAGCACCCACCTGTTCACTGTGAATCTCCCTGTCCCAGCACCCACCTGTTCACTGTGAATCTCCCTGTCCCAGCACCCACCTGTTCACTGTGAATCTCCCTGTCCCAGCACCCACCTGTTCACTGTGAATCTCACTGTCCCAGCACCCACCTGTTCACTGTGAATGCCCCTGTCCCAGCACCCACCTGTTCACTGTGAATCTCCCTGTCCCAGCACCCACCTGTTCACTGTGAATCTCCCTGTCCCAGCACCCACCTGTTCACTCTGAATCTCCCTGTCCCAGCACCCACCTGTTCACTGTGAATGCCCCAATCCAGCACCCACCTGTTCACTGTGAATGCCCCAATCCAGCACCCACCTGTTCACTGTGAATCTCCCTGTCCCAGCACCCACCTGTTCACTCTGTTTTCTCCCTGTCCCAGCACCCACCTGTTCACTGTGAATCTCCCTGTCCCAGCACCCACCTGTTCACTCTGTTTTCTCCCTGTCCCAGCACCCACCTGTTCACTCTGTTTTCTCCCTGTCCCAGCACCCACCTGTTCACTGTGAATCTCCCTGTCCCAGCACCCACCTGTTCACTCTGTTTTCTCCCTGTCCCAGCACCCACCTGTTCACTGTGAATCTCCCTGTCCCAGCACCCACCTGTTCACTCTGTTTTCTCCCTGTCCCAGCACACACCTGTTCACTGTGAATGCCCCTGTCCCAGCACCCATCCGTTCACTGTGAATCTCCCTGTCCCAGCACCCACCCGTTCACTGTGAATCTCCCTGTCCCAGCACCCACCTGTTCACTGTGAATCTCCCTGTCCCAGCACACACCTGTTCACTGTGAATCTCCCTGTCCCAGCACCCACCTGTTCACTGTGAATCTCCCTGTCCCAGCACCCACCCGTTCACTGTGAATGCCCCTGTCCCAGCACCCACCCGTTCACTGTGAATCTCCCTGTCCCAGCACCCACCCGTTCACTGTGAATCACCCTGTCCCAGCACCCACCTGTTCACTGTGAATGCCCCAATCCTCCACATACCTGTTCACTCTGAATCTCCCTGTCCCAGCACCCACCTGTTCACTGTGAATCTCCCTATCCCAGCACCCACCTGTTCACTGTGAATCTCCCTGTCCCAGCACCCACCTGTTCACTGTGAATCTCCCTGTCCCAGCACCCACCTGTTCACTGTGAATGCCCCTGTCCCAGCACCCACCTGTTCACTGTGAATCTCCCTGTCCCAGCACCCAACTGTTCATTGTGAATGCCCCAATCCAGCACCCACCCGTTCACTGTGATTCTTCCTGTCCCAGCACCCACCCGTTCACTGTGAATCTCCCTGTCCCAGCACCCACCTGTTCACTCTGAATCTCCCTGTGCCAGCACCCACCTGTTCACTGTGAAGCTCCCTGTCCCAGCACCCACCTGTTCACTGTGAATGCCCCTGTCCCAGCACCCACCTGTTCACTGTGAAAGCCCCTGTCCCAGTACCCACCCGTTCACTGTAAATCTCCCTGTCCCAGCACCCCCCTGTTCACTGTGAATCTCCCTGTCCTAGCACCCACCTGTTCACTGTGAATCTCCCTGTCCCAGCACCCACCCGTTCACTGTGAATCTCCCTGTCCCAGCACCCACCTGTTCACTGTGAATCTCCCTGTCCCAGCACCCACCTGTTCACTGTGAATCTCACTGTCCCAGCACCCACCTGTTCACTCTGAATCTCCCTGTCCCAGCACCCACCTGTTCACTGTGAATGCCCCAATCCAGCACCCACCTGTTCACTGTGAATCTCCCTGTCCCAGCACCCACCTGTTCACTGTGAATCTCCCTGTCCCAGCACCCACCTGTTCACTGTGAATCTCCCTGTCCCAGCACCCACCTGTTCACTGTGAATCTCACTGTCCCAGCACCCACCTGTTCACTGTGAATGCCCCTGTCCCAGCACCCACCTGTTCACTGTGAATCTCCCTGTCCCAGCACCCACCTGTTCACTGTGAATCTCCCTGTCCCAGCACCCACCTGTTCACTCTGAATCTCCCTGTCCCAGCACCCACCTGTTCACTGTGAATGCCCCAATCCAGCACCCACCTGTTCACTGTGAATGCCCCAATCCAGCACCCACCTGTTCACTGTGAATCTCCCTGTCCCAGCACCCACCTGTTCACTCTGTTTTCTCCCTGTCCCAGCACCCACCTGTTCACTGTGAATCTCCCTGTCCCAGCACCCACCTGTTCACTCTGTTTTCTCCCTGTCCCAGCACCCACCTGTTCACTCTGTTTTCTCCCTGTCCCAGCACCCACCTGTTCACTGTGAATCTCCCTGTCCCAGCACCCACCTGTTCACTCTGTTTTCTCCCTGTCCCAGCACCCACCTGTTCACTGTGAATCTCCCTGTCCCAGCACCCACCTGTTCACTCTGTTTTCTCCCTGTCCCAGCACACACCTGTTCACTGTGAATGCCCCTGTCCCAGCACCCATCCGTTCACTGTGAATCTCCCTGTCCCAGCACCCACCCGTTCACTGTGAATCTCCCTGTCCCAGCACCCACCTGTTCACTGTGAATCTCCCTGTCCCAGCACACACCTGTTCACTGTGAATCTCCCTGTCCCAGCACCCACCTGTTCACTGTGAATCTCCCTGTCCCAGCACCCACCCGTTCACTGTGAATGCCCCTGTCCCAGCACCCACCCGTTCACTGTGAATCTCCCTGTCCCAGCACCCACCCGTTCACTGTGAATCACCCTGTCCCAGCACCCACCTGTTCACTGTGAATGCCCCAATCCTCCACATACCTGTTCACTCTGAATCTCCCTGTCCCAGCACCCACCTGTTCACTGTGAATCTCCCTATCCCAGCACCCACCTGTTCACTGTGAATCTCCCTGTCCCAGCACCCACCTGTTCACTGTGAATCTCCCTGTCCCAGCACCCACCTGTTCACTGTGAATGCCCCTGTCCCAGCACCCACCTGTTCACTGTGAATCTCCCTGTCCCAGCACCCAACTGTTCATTGTGAATGCCCCAATCCAGCACCCACCCGTTCACTGTGATTCTTCCTGTCCCAGCACCCACCCGTTCACTGTGAATCTCCCTGTCCCAGCACCCACCTGTTCACTCTGAATCTCCCTGTGCCAGCACCCACCTGTTCACTGTGAAGCTCCCTGTCCCAGCACCCACCTGTTCACTGTGAATGCCCCTGTCCCAGCACCCACCTGTTCACTGTGAAAGCCCCTGTCCCAGTACCCACCCGTTCACTGTAAATCTCCCTGTCCCAGCACCCCCCTGTTCACTGTGAATCTCCCTGTCCTAGCACCCACCTGTTCACTGTGAATCTCCCTGTCCCAGCACCCACCCGTTCACTGTGAATCTCCCTGTCCCAGCACCCACCTGTTCACTGTGAATCTCCCTGTCCCAGCACCCACCTGTTCACTGTGAATGCCCCAATCCAGCACCCACCTGTTCACTGTGAATCTCCCTGTCCCAGCACCCACCCGTTCACTGTGAATCTCCCTGTCCCAGCACCCACCCGTTCACTGTGAATCTCCCTGTCCCAGCACCCACCTGTTCACTGTGAATCTCCCTGTCCCAGCACCCACCCGTTCACTGTGAATCTCCCTGTCCCAGCACCCACCTGCTCACTGTGAATCTCCCTGTCCCAGCACCCAACTGTTCACTGTGAATGTCCCAATCCTGCACCCACCTGTTCACTGTGATTCTTCCTGTCCCAGCACCCACCCGTTCACTGTGAATGTCCCTGTCCTAGCACCCAACTGTTCACTGTGAATGTCCCAATCCTGCACCCACCTGTTCACTGTGATTCTTCCTGTCCCTGCACCCACCTGTTCACTGTGAATCTCCCTGTCCCAGCACCCACCTGTTCACTGTGAATCTCCCTGTCCCAGCACCCACCTGTTCACTGTGAATCTCCCTGTCCCAGCACCCACCTGTTAACTGTGAATCTCCCTGTCCCAGCACCCACCTGTTCACTGTGAATGCCGAAATCCGGTACCCACCTGTTCACTGTGAATCTCCCTGTCCACCCCAGTTCCCGTCTGTTCACTGTGAACGCCTCACCCCAGCATAAACTTTGCACCCTATTTAATACTTGTTTATTGTTGTCACATGTCCCCAGAATCAGTGAAAAGCTTTTGTTTGCCTGACCTCCAGACAGATAGTTCCTCACATTCAGGTGGTAAAAGGGAAATCAGCGTTGGCGTCACGTAAAAGTGCAAAGCAGGCAGACGGTAAGTAGCAAGGGCCACGGCCAGGTAGGTAGTTGATAGTCAAGAGTTCATCTTCAACCTGCAAAAGGTCCGTTCAGCCCTGGTGATAGGTCACGGCCCGACAAGTCCCTCCAAAGATGTCTCACTAACAGTTCCTCCAGCGTTTTGTGCGTAGCTCTGTTCAAGAGTACACTAACTGGGGGCAGAAACTGTCCTTGAGCCGATCACGAACCAGTGCTTCGGGCTTTTGTACGTACTGCCCGACTGAAGACAGAATGTCGGGGATGGGGTGGGGAGGGGGTGTCTTTGATTATGTTGATTGATTCCCGGAGACAGCGGGAAATGTAGTCGGTGTTAAGGGGAAACTGGTTTCGTGATACTCTGCTGTTACAAACCTACCCTCAGCCAACAGGAAGGACCGGTCTTCAGGTTACTCCCACCCCACTGTTCCTGTGCAGCGCTGGGTTCACGCATCTACTCATCAGCCGTGAGAATACAGGCCGCCGGCGTTCAACCAGTGCGGGGGATGGACTCGGAGCCCGGCTGGAGAAGGCCAGGGGGCTGAGGGTGAAGGAATTGCGATTAGCGATTCACGGCAGAGGAGAGGCTGCAGAGTGGAGCGACACCTCCTCCTGCCGGCGCACATCGCTGCAATTCTCCCGCAGGCGCATGAACGGAGCAGACGGAAGGGGTCGGTTTCGTTAACGCGTTCAGCACAACGTGCTTGGTCGAATGGTTCAATGTTCCCTGTTTAATTCATGAACCGCAGCATACTGAAAGCCACGGGTACCAATGTACACAGAGTGATAATGTTACCGCCCCTCAGCCCTCCAAAACCCGTCTGGCCGGATCAGGACCATGACCTGCTTTAGAAAGTGATTGTATCTGTAAAACACACAAAATGCTGGAGGAACTCAGTAGGCCAGGCGGGGTTTAAGGGTCGGCACAACATTGGGGGCCGAAGGGCCTGTACTGTGCTGTACTATTCTATGGAAAAGAGTGCAGTCGACGTTTAGGGCCGAGACTCCGGCAGGACTGGAGATGACGAGCAGAGTTAAAAGATGGAAGAGGGGGAGGGACAAACACAAGGTGATAGGTAAAACTGGAAGGGTGAGAGGTGAAGTAAAGAGCTGGGAAGTTGATTGGTGAAAGAGATACAGGGCTGGAGAAAGGGGAGTCTGATAGGAGAGGACAGAAGACTATGGAAGAAAGAAAGGTGGAGGTGTGGGGTGGGGTGGGGAAGCATCATAGGGATGCAATGGGCGGGTGAGAGAGGGAAATGGGAATGGGGAATGGTGAAGGAGGGTGGGGGGATTACTGGAAGTTCAAGAAATTAATGTTCATGCCATCAGGTTGGAGGCTACCCAGACAGAATATAAGGTGATGTTCCTTCTCACTGATATCCAGGAGCCAACAGCAGGAGCACCGGACACAGTATATGACCCCAAAAGACTCACAGGTGAAGTGTCGCCTCACCTGGAATGATGGTTTGGTTCCTGAGTGGTAGTGAGGAAGGAGGTGTAGGGGCAGATGTAGCACTTGTTCTGCTTGCAAGGAGGGACGAATGGACCAGGGAGTCACGTAGGGAGTGAACCCTGCAGAAAGCAGAAAAAATGGGGTGGGGGAGGGAAAGATGGCTTGGTAGTGGGAGCTCGTTTGAGTTGGCAAGAGTTACGGTGAATTATGTGTTGGATGCGGAGGTTAGTTGGGTGGTTGGTGAGGACAAGAGGAACCCTATCCCTGGTGGGGTAAGGGCAGACGAGTGAAATGGAAGAGATGTGGTTGGGGCAGTGCTGATGGTAGAGGAAGGGAAGGCCCTTTCTTTGATAAAGAAGGATATCTACTTTGTTCTGGAATGAAAAGCCTCAACCTGAGAGCAGATGCTGCGGAGACAGAGGAATTGAGGTCAGGGTGGGAAGAGGTATAGCCAAGCTGCATCTATGGAGAAGAGTAAACAGGTGACGTTGCAGGCTGAAACCCTTCTTCAGAACTCTGCATCTGTATCTGTATCCAAAGAGCTGATTATTGAACTATAGGAGGAAGAGCGTAGAACAGTACAGCACAGAAACAGGGCCTTCAGCCCACAATGTCTAATCTCTCCTGCCTACACAAGACTCATATCCTTGCATTTTCCTCAACTTCGTGTGTCTATCTCAACATCTCTTAAAACCCCTGATGCTTCTGCCTGTGCCACCACCATGAGCCAGCCTCATTCATCTTCTCAGTATTCTTGTTTTATTTGCAGTTTGTCTTCTTTTGCACATTGGTTGTCAGCTTTTGTGTTTAGCTTTTCATAAATTCTATTGTATTTCTTTATTTTCCTGTAAATGCCTGCAAGCAGATGAATCTCAAGGTAGTATATGGTGACATACTTTTATACTTCGATTTTGACTGACTCCGCCAACTGGCAGCACATTCCAGATACCAACCACTCTCCTGGTAAAGTGCTTAACCCTTGGTTCCCCTTTAAAACTATTTTCTCTTACCCTAAACCCATGCACCTCTTGTTTTTGGGGAAAAGATCCTGATCCATCTCTCTCTATTCCTAACTACCATCTTGTAATTTTATAAAGCTTTTCCAGGCCACCCTCACTCCAGAGAAAACAGGCCTGGCCTGTCCAATTGTAGACTCATACAGGCCATTCAGCCCAACATTCTGCGGCAACCAATGGGCTCCTCTCTGAATCAACCCCCTCTCTCAGCCCCCAATGCTCAAGTGTTGATTGAACCACTGTAAGTTCTGTCAGTGCTTCTGCTTCCACTGCTCCCTCCAGCAGTTTGTTCCCGGTGTTTACCCCTCACATCCTTTCTTTACCCTTTACGGTGGGATGTTGATCTGCCTGCACATGGTCGATCTCCATCCATTCTCTGCATATTCACTACGTCCACCATCTCATCTGCTTCTACTCTTCCCCTGGCACCCACCACTCCCTAGAAAAACTTGCTTTGCACATCACCTTTAAGTTTTCCTGCTCTCATCCTTTAGTTTTAGACATTTCTGTACTGAGGAAAGATACCAGCTCTCTACTCTATCTATGCTTCTCAAAATTTTATAAACCTCTGTCAGGTCTCCCCTCAGTCTCCACAGAAAACAAGCCATTTGTGCACCCTCTCTTTGTACCTCATGCTGTCTAATCCAGACAGCATCTCGATAAGGCTCTTCAGCACCCTCTCCAAAGCCTCCACATCTTTCCTCTAATGGTGTAGCCAGAACTGCACACAATAATCCAAGAGCAGCCTCACTAAAGATGGACATTGCTGAGAGGATCATTGGGGTCTCTCTTCCACCCTCACAGATATTTATCAGGAGCGCTACATGTGCAGGGCCCTTAGTATTGTTGATGTCCCCTCCCACCCACCCACAATCTCTTTGACAACCCCCCCATCATCAGGCAGGAGGCACCATAGGATTAAGACAAAAATTATTGGGATGGGAAACAGCTTCTTTCCCTGAGGCTGAAAAGCTACTCAACTCCTTGCTGCCACATCACATACAATAAGCTACCGAAGCATTGTGCTGTTTATTTTTTAACTTGTGTCATGTATGCACCTTATATGTTAATTTGTTTGTTGTGTGTGTTATATGTACTGTGTTGTTCCCCTTGGCCCAGAGGAACATTATTTAATTTGGCAGTATATTGTACATGTATACCATTGAAAGAACAGTAAACTGAACTTGAACATGACTTCCTTACACACAACACCCTGGTGATAAAGGGAAGCAGGACACACGCCTCTTTTACCACCTTGACTGCTTGCATCGCCATTTTCGGTGAACCATCAGTGCTGTTAAAAGACCTGCCCTACTTTCCCCTTACATTTAACCGTGCAACACAACACACTTCAAAGTTAAAAGTAAATTTGTTATCAAAGTACAAATATGTCACCATATACAACCCTGAGGTCATTTTCTTGCGGGCATTCATGGTAAATACAAGAAACACAATCGAATTAATGAAAGACCACACCCAACAGGATGGACAAAAAACACACAAAAGACAACAAACTGTTAAAATACAAAAAGAAGTAATGACAATAATAAATAAGCAATAAATATTGAGAAAATGATATGAAGAGTCCTTGAATATGGGTCCATAGACTCAGTGATGGGGTGAGTGAAGTTATCCCCACTGCTTCAGCAGCCTGATGGTCGAGCGGTAATAACTGTTCCTGAACCTGGTGGTGTGGGTACTGAGGTTCCTGTACCTGCTTCCTGATGGCAGCAGCACAAAGAGAGCATGGCCTGGAAGGTGGGAATCCTTGATAATAGATGCTGCTTTCCTGCAGATGAGCTCAATTGTGGGGAAGGCTTTACCCATGATGGACTGGGCAATATCCATTCTACGAGTCTGTGGTGGCCAGTGCTATCATGTTTGCAGTTGTGTGCTGGGGCAACAGGCTGAGGGTAGCAGACACCAACAGAATCAACAAACACATTCGTAAGGCCAGTGATGTTGTGGGGGTGGAACTGGACTCTCTGACGGTGGTGTCTGAAGAGGATGCTGTCCAAGTTGCATGCCATCTTGGACAATGACTCCCATCCACTCCATAATGTACTGGTTAGGCACAGGAGTACGTTCAGCCAGAGACTCATTCCACCGAGATGTAACACTGAGCGTCACAGGAAGTCATTCCTGACTGTGGCCAAAAAACTTTACAACTCCACCCTCTGAGTGTCAGACATCCCGAGCCAACAGGCTGGTTCTGGACTTATTTCCACTTGGCATAACTTACCAATTATTATTTAATTATTTATGGTTTTATATTGCTATATTTCTACACTATTCTTGGATGGTGCAGCTGTAACGAAACCCAATATCCCTCGGGATCAATAAAGTATGTCTGTCTGTCTGTTACCCATGATGGACTGGGCAGTCTCCATTCCTTCACCTGTGACGGACTGGACACTCTCCATTCCATCACCCATGAAGGACTGGGCAGTCTCCATTCCCTTACCTATGACGGACTGGGCAGTCTCCATTCCCTTACCTATGACGGACTGGGCAGTCTCCATTTCCTTACCCATGACGGACTGGGCAGTCTCCATTCCTTTACCAAGGACGGACTGGGCAGTCTCCATTCCTTTCCCAAGGACGGACTGGGCAGTCTCCATTCCTTCACCTCAGGACTGACTGGGCCGTCTCCATTCCTTCACCCATGACGGACTGGGCAGTCTCCATTCCTTTACCCATGACAACTTGGGCAGTCTCCATTCCCTTACCCATGACGGACTGGGCAGCCCTATTCCTTTACCCATGACGGACAGGGCAGTCTCCATTCCTTCACCTCAGGACTGATTGGGCAGTCTCCATTCCTTTACCCATGACGGACTGGGCAGTCTCCATTCCTTCACCCATGACAGCTTGGGCAGTCTCCATTCCCTTACCCATGACGGAATGGGCAGCCCTATTCCTTTACCCATAACGGACTGGGCAGTCTCCATTCCTTTGCCCAGGACGGACCGGGCAGTCTCCATTCCTTCACCCAGGACGGACTGGGCAGTCACCATTCCCTTACCCATGATGGACTGGGCAGTCCCCATTCCTTTATCCATGACGGACTGGGCAGTCTCCATTCTTACACCCATGACGGACTGGGCAGTCTACATTCCTTTACCCATGACGGACTGGGCCGTCCCCATTCCTTTACTCAGGATGGACTGGTCAGTCTCCATTCCTTCACCCATGATGGAGTGGGCAGTCTCCATTCCTTTACCCAGGACGGACTGGGTAGTCTCCATTCCTTCACCCATGATGGACTGGGCAGTCTCCATTCCTTTACCCAGGACGGACTGGGTAGTCTCCATTCCTTCACCCATGATGGACTGGGCAGTCTCCATTCCTTTACCCAGGATGGACTGGGCAGTCTCCATTCCGTTACCCAGGACTGACTGGGCAGTCTCCATTCCTTTACCCAGGACGGACTGGGCAGTCTCCATTCGTTTACCCTTGTCAGCTTGGGCAGTCTCCATTCCCTTACCCATGACGGACTGGGCAGCCCTATTCTTTTACCCATGACGGACAGGGCAGTCTCCATTCCTTTACCCAGGACTGACTGGTCAGCCTCCATTCCTTCACCTCAGGACTGACTGGTCAGTCTCCATTCCTTCACCCATTGCGGACTGGGCAGTCTCCATTCCTTCACCCATTGCGGACTGGGCAGTCTCCAATCCCTTACCTATGACAGACTGGACAGTCTCCATTCCTTTACCCATGACAGCTTGGGCAGTCTCCATTCCCTTACCCATGACGGACTGGGCAGCCCTACTCCTTTACCCATGACGGACTGGGCAGTCTCCATTCCTTTGCCCAGGACGGACCAGGAACTCTCCATTCCCTTACACATGACGGACTGGGCAGACTCCATTCCTTCACCCAGGATGGACTGGGCAGTCTACATTCCTTTACCCATGACGGACTGGGCAGTCTCCATTCCTTTACCCATGATGGACTGGGCAGTCTCCATTCCTTTACCCAGGACGGACTGGGCCGTCTCCATTCCATTATCCATGACGGACTGGGCAGTCTCCATTCCTTTACCAAGGACGGACTGGGCAGTCTCCATTCCTTTACCAAGGACGGACTGGGCAGTCTCCATTCCTTCACCTCTGGACTGACTGGGCCATCTCCATTCCTTCACCCATGACGGACTGGGCAGTCTCCATTCCTTCACCTCAGGACTGATTGGGCAGTCTCCATTCATTTACACATGACGGACTGGGCAGTCTCCATTCCTACACCCATGACAGCTTGGGCAGTCTCCATTCCCTTACCCATGACGGAAGGGGCAGCCCTATTCCTTTACCCATGACGGACTGGGCAGTCTCCATTCCTTTGCCCAGGACGGAACGGGCAGTCTCCATTCCTTCACCCAGGACGGACTGGGCAGTCACCATTCCCTTACCCATGATGGACTGGGCAGTCCCCATTCCTTTATCCATGACGGACTGGGCAGTCTCCATTCTTACACCCATGACGGACTGGGCAGTCTACATTCCTTTACCCATGACGAACTGGGCCGTCCCCATTCCTTTACTCAGGACGGACTGGTCAGTCTCCATTCCTTCACCCATGATGGAGTGGGCAGTCTCCATTCCCTTACCCAGGACGGACTGGGCAGTCTCCATTCTTACACCCATGACGGACTGGGCAGTCTACATTCCTTTACCCAGGACGGACTGGGTAGTCTCCATTCCTTCACCCATGATGGACTGGGCAGTCTCCATTCCTTCACCCATTGCGGACTGGGCAGTCTCCATTCCCTTACCTATGACAGACTGGACAGTCTCCATTTCCTTACCCATGACGGACTGGGCAGTCTCCATTCCTTTACCAAGGACGGACTGGGCAGTCTCCATTCCTTTCCAAAGGACGGACTGGGCAGTCTCCATTCCTTCACCTCAGGACTGACTGGGCCGTCTCCATTCCTTCACCCATGACGGACTGGGCAGTCTCCATTCCTTTACCCATGACAAATTGGGCAGTCTCCATTCCCTTACCCATGACGGACTGGGCAGCCCTATTCCTTTACCCATGACGGACAGGGCAGTCTCCATTCCTTCACCTCAGGACTGATTGGGCAGTCTCCATTCCTTTACCCATGACGGACTGGGCAGTCTCCATTCCTTCACCCATGACAGCTTGGGCAGTCTCCATTCCCTTACCCATGACGGAATGGGCAGCCCTATTCCTTTACCCATGACGGACTGGGCAGTCTCCATTCCTTTGCCCAGGACGGACCGGGCAGTCACCATTCCTTCACCCAGGATGGACTGGGCAGTCACCATTCCCTTACCCATGATGGACTGGGCAGTCCCCATTCCTTTATCCATGACGGACTGGGCAGTCTCCATTCTTACACCCATGACGGACTGGGCAGTCTACATTCCTTACCGATGACGGACTGGGCCGTCCCCATTCCTTTACTCAGGACGGACTGGTCAGTCTCCATTCCTTCACCCATGATGGAGTGGGCAGTCTCCATTCCTTTACCCAGGACGGACTGGGTAGTCTCCATTCCTTCACCCATGATGGACTGGGCAGTCTCCATTCCTTTACCCAGGATGGACTGGGCAGTCTCCATTCCGTTACCCAGGACTGACTGGGCAGTCTCCATTCCTTTACCCAGGACGGACTGGGCAGTACCCATTCGTTTACCCTTGACAGCTTGGGCAGTCTCCATTCCTTTACCCAGGATGGACTGGGCAGTCTCCATTCCTTCACCCTTGATGGACTGGGCAGTCTCCATTCCGTTACCCAGGACTGACTGGGCAGTCTCCATTCCTTTACCCAGGACGGACTGGGCAGTCTCCATTCGTTTACCCTTGATGGACTGGGCAGTCTCCATTCCTTCACCCTTGATGGACTGGGCAGTCTCCATTCCGTTACCCAGGACTGACTGGGCAGTCTCCATTCCTTTACCCAGGACGGACTGGGCAGTCTCCATTCGTTTACCCTTGACAGCTTGGGCAGTCTCCATTCCCTTACCCATGACGGACTGGGCAGCCCTATTCTTTTACCCATGACGGACAGGGCAGTCTCTATTCCTTTACCCAGGACTGACTGGTCAGTCTCCATTCCTTCACCCATTGCGGACTGGGCAGTCTCCATTCCCTTACCTATGACAGACTGGACAGTCTCCATTCCCTTACCCATGACGGACTGGGCAGCCCTATTCCTTTACCCATGACGGACTGGGCAGTCTCCATCCCTTTGCCCAGGACGGACCAGGAACTCTCCATTCCCTTACACATGACGGACTGGGCAGACTCCATTCCTTCACCCAGGACGGACTGGGCAGTCTACATTCCTTTACCCATGACGGACTGGGCAGTCTCCATTCCTTTACCCATGACGGACTGGGCAGTCTCCATTCCTTTACCCAGGACGGACTGGGCCGTCTCCATTCCCTTATCCATGACGGACCGGGCAGTCTACATTCCCTTACCCATGACGTACTGGGAGGTCTCCATTCCTTCACCCATAACGGACTGGGCAGTCTCTGTTCCTTTACCCAGGAAGGACTGGGCAGTCTCCATTCCTTTACCCAGGACGGACTGGGCAGTCTCCATTCCTTTACCCAGGACTGACTGGGCCGTCTCCATTCCTTTCCCCAGGACGGTCTGGGACGTCTCCATTCCCTTATCCAAGATGGACCGGGCAGTCTCCATTCCTTCACCCAGGACGGACTGGGCAGTCTCCATTCCTTTACCCATGACGGACGGGGCAGTCTCCATTCCCTTACCCATGACGGACTGGGCAGCCCTATTCCTTTACCCATGACGGACAGGGCAGTCTCCATTCCTTTCCCCATGACGGAATGGGCAGCCCTATTCCTTTACCCATGACGGACTGGGCAGTCTCCATACCTTTGCCCAGGACGGACCAGGAACTCTCCATTCCCTTACACATGACGGACTGGGCAGACTCCATTCCTTCACCCAGGACGGACTGGGCAGTCTACATTCCTTTACCCATGACGGACTGGGCAGTCTCCATTCCTTTACCCAGGACGGTCTGGGCAGTCTCCATTCCTTCACCCATAACGGACTGGGCAGTCTCCATTCCTTCACCCATGACGGACTGGGCAGTCTCCATTCCTTCACCCATGACGGACGGGGCAGTCTCCATTCCTTTACCCATGACGGACTGGGCAGTCTCCATTCCCTTACCCATGACGGACTGGGCAGTCTCCATTCCTTTACCAAGGACGAACTGGGCAGTCACCATTCCTTCACCCATGACGGACTGGGCAGTCTCCATTCCTTTACCCATGACAACTTGGGCAGTCTCCATTCCCTTACCCATGACGGACTGGGCAGCCCTATTCCTTTACCCATGACGGACAGGGCAGTCTCCATTCCTTTCCCCATGACGGAATGGGCAGCCCTATTCCTTTACCCAAGACGGACTGGGCAGTCTCCATTCCTTTGCCCAGGACGGACCGGGCAGTCTCCATTCCTTCACCCAGGATGGACTGGGTAGTCTCCATTCCTTTACCCATGACGGACTGGGCAGTCTCCGTTCCCTTACCCATGACGGAATGGGCAGCCCTATTCCTTTACCCATGACGGACTGGGCAGTCTCCATTCCTTTGCCCAGGATGGACTGGGCAGTCACCATTCCCTTACCCATGACGGACTGGGCAGTCCACATTCCTTTATCCATGACGGACTGGGCAGTCTCCATTCTTACACCCATGAAGGACTGGGCAGTCTACATTCCTTTACCCATGACGGACTGGGCCGTCCCCATTCCTTTACTCAGGACGGACTGGTCAGTCTCCATTCCTTCACCCATGATAGAGTGGGCAGTCTCCATTCCCTTACCCAGGATGGACTGGGCAGTCTCCATTCCTTTACCCAGGACGGACTGGGTAGTCTCCATTCCTTCACCCATGATGGACTGGGCAGTCTCCATTCCTTTACCCAGGACGGACTGGGCAGTCTCCATTCCGTTACCCAGGACTGACTGGGCAGTCTCCATTCCTTTACCCAGGACGGACTGGGAATCTCCATTCCTTCACCTCAGGACTGACTGGGCCGTCTCCATTCCTTCACCCATGACGGACTGGGCAGTCTCCATTCGTTTACCCTTGACAGCTTGGGCAGTCTCCATTCCCTTACGCATGACGGACAGGGCAGTCTCCATTCCTTTACCCAGGACTGATTGGGCAGTCTCCATTCCTTCACCCATTGCGGACTGGGCAGTCTCCATTCCCTTACCTATGACGGACTGGACAGTCTCCATTCCTTTACCCATGACAGCTTGGGCAGTCTCCATTCCCTTAACCATGACGGACTGGGCAGCCCTATTCCTTTACCCATGACGGACTGGGCAGTCTCCATTCCTTTGCCCAGGACGGACTGGGTAGTCTCCATTCGTTCACCCATGATGGACTGGGCAGTCTCCATTCCTTTACCCAGGATGGACTGGGCAGTCTCCATTCCGTTACCCAGGACTGACTGGGCAGTCTCCATTCCTTTACCCAGGACGGACTGGGCAGTCTCCATTCGTTTACCCTTGACAGCTTGGGCAGTCTCCATTCCCTTACCCATGACGGACTGGGCAGCCCTATTCTTTTACCCATGACGGACAGGGCAGTCTCTACTCCTTTACCCATGACGGACTGGGCAGTCTCCATTCCTTTGCCCAGGACGGACCAGGAACTCTCCATTCCCTTACACATGACGGACTGGGCAGTCTCCATTCCTTTACCCAGGACGGTCTGGGCAGTCTCCATTCCTTCACCCATAACGGACTGGGCAGTCTCCATTCCTTCACCCATGACGGACTGGGCAGTCTCCATTCCTTCACCCATGACGGACGGGGCAGTCTCCATTCCTTTACCCAGGACGGTCTGGGCAGTCTCCATTCCTTCACCCATAACGGACTGGGCAGTCTCCATTCCTTCACCCATGACGGACTGGGCAGTCTCCATTCCTTCACCCATGACGGACGGGGCAGTCTCCATTCCTTTACCCATGACGGACTGGGCAGTCTCCATTCCCTTACCCATGACGGACTGGGCAGTCTCCATTCCTTTACCAAGGACGAACTGGGCAGTCTCCATTCCTTCACCCATGACGGACTGGGCAGTCTCCATTCCTTTACCCATGACAACTTGGGCAGTCTCCATTCCCTTACCCATGACGGACTGGGCAGCCCTATTCCTTTACCCATGACGGACAGGGCAGTCTCCATTCCTTTCCCCATGACGGAATGGGCAGCCCTATTCCTTTACCCAAGACGAACTGGGCAGTCTCCATTCCTTTGCCCAGGACGGACCGGGCAGTCTCCATTCCTTCACCCAGGATGGACTGGGCAGTCTCCATTCCTTTACCCATGACGGACTGGGCAGTCTCCATTCCCTTACCCATGACGGAATGGGCAGCCCTATTCCTTTACCCATGACGGACTGGGCAGTCTCCATTCCTTTGCCCAGGATGGACTGGGCAGTCACCATTCCCTTACCCATGACGGACTGGGCAGTCCACATTCCTTTATCCATGACGGACTGGGCAGTCTCCATTCTTACACCCATGAAGGACTGGGCAGTCTACATTCCTTTACCCATGACGGACTGGGCCGTCCCCATTCCTTTACTCAGGACGGACTGGTCAGTCTCCATTCCTTCACCCATGATGGAGTGGGCAGTCTCCATTCCCTTACCCAGGACGGACTGGGCAGTCTCCATTCCTTTACCCAGGACGGACTGGGTAGTCTCCATTCCTTCACCCATGATGGACTGGGCAGTCTCCATTCCTTTACCCAGGACGGACTGGGCAGTCTCCATTCCGTTACCCAGGACTGACTTGGCATTCTCCATTCCTTTACCCAGGACGGACTGGGAATCTCCATTCCTTCACCTCAGGACTGACTGGGCCGTCTCCATTCCTTCACCCATGACGGACTGGGCAGTCTCCATTCGTTTACCCTTGACAGCTTGGGCAGTCTCCATTCCCTTACCCATGACGGACAGGGCAGTCTCCATTCCTTTACCCAGGACTGATTGGGCAGTCTCCATTCCTTCACCCATTGCGGACTGGGCAGTCTCCATTCCCTTACCTATGACGGACTGGACAGTCTCCATTCCTTTACCCATGACAGCTTGGGCAGTCTCCATTCCCTTAACCATGACGGACTGGGCAGCCCTATTCCTTTACCCATGACGGACTGGGCAGTCTCCATTCCTTTGCCCAGGACGGACTGGGTAGTCTCCATTCGTTCACCCATGATGGACTGGGCCGTCCCCATTCCTTTACTCAGGACGGACTGGTCAGTCTCCATTCCTTCACCCATGATGGAGTAGGCAGTCTCCATTCCCTTACCCAGGACGGACTGGGCAGTCTCCATTCCTTTACCCAGGACGGACTGGGTAGTCTCCATTCCTTCACCCATGATGGACTGGGCAGTCTCCATTCCTTTACCCAGGACAGACTGGGCAGTCTCCATTCCGTTACCCAGGACTGACTTGGCATTCTCCATTCCTTTACCCAGGACGGACTGGGAATCTCCATTCCTTCACCTCAGGACTGACTGGGCCGTCTCCATTCCTTCACCCATGACGGACTGGGCAGTCTCCATTCGTTTACCCTTGACAGCTTGGGCAGTCTCCATTCCTTACCCATGACGGAAAGGGCAGTCTCCATTCCTTTACCCAGGACTGATTGGGCAGTCTCCATTCCTTCACCCATTGCGGACTGGGCAGTCTCCATTCCCTTACCTATGACGGACTGGACAGTCTCCATTCCTTTACCCATGACAGCTTGGGCAGTCTCCATTCCCTTAACCATGACGGACTGGGCAGCCCTTTTCCTTTACCCATGACGGACTGGGCAGTCTCCATTCCTTTGCCCAGGACGGACTGGGTAGACTCCATTCGTTCACCCATGATGGACTGGGCAGTCTCCATTCCTTCACCCAGGACGGACTGGGCAGTCTCCATTCCCTTACCCATGACGGACTGGGCAGCCCTATTCCTTTACCCATGACGGACAGGGCAGTCTCTATTCCTTTACCCATGACGGACTGGGCAGTCTCCATTCCCTTACCCATGACGGAATGGGCAGCCCTATTCCTTTACCCATGACGGACTGGGCAGTCTCCATTCCTTTGCCCAGGATGGACTGGGCAGTCACCATTCCCTTACCCATGACGGACTGGGCAGTCCACATTCCTTTATCCATGACGGACTGGGCAGTCTCCATTCCTTTACCCAGGACGGACTGGGCAGTCTCCATTCGTTTACCCTTGACAGCTTGGGCAGTCTCCATTCCCTTACCCATGATGGACTGGGCAGCCCTATTCTTTTACCCATGACGGACAGGGCAGTCCCTATTCCTTTACCCAGGACTGACTGGTCAGCCTCCATTCCTTCACCTCAGGACTGATTGGGCAGTCTCCATTCCTTCACCCATTGCGGACTGGGCAGTCTCCATTCCCTTACCCATAACGTACTGGGAAGTCTCCATTCCTTCACCCATAATGGACTGGGCAGTCTCTGTTCCTTTACCCAGGAAGGACTGGGCAGAATCCATTCCTTTACCCAGGACGGACTGGGCAGTCTCCATTCCTTTACCCAGGACTGACTGGGCCTTCTCCATTCCTTTCCCCAGGACGGACTGGGCCGTCTCCATTCCCGTATCCAAGATGGACCGGGCAGTCTCCATTCCTTCACCCAGGACGGACTGGGCAGTCTCCATTCCTTTACCCAGGATGGTCTTGGCAGTCTCCATTCCTTTACCCAGGACGGTCTGGGCAGTCTCCATTCCTTCACCCATGACGGACAAGGCAGTCTCCATTCCTTCACACATGACGGACTGGGCAGTCTCCATTCCTTTACCCAGGACGGTCTGGGCAGTCTCCATTCCTTCACCCATATCGGACTGGGCAGTCTCCATTCCTTCACCCATGACGGACTGGGCAGTCTCCATTCCTTCACCCATGACGGACGGGGCAGTCTCCATTCCTTTACCCATGACGGACTGGGCAGTCTCCATTCCCTTACCCATGACGGACTGGGCAGTCTCCATTCCTTTACCAAGGACGAACTGCGCAGTCTCCATTCCTTCACCCATGACGGACTGGGCAGTCTCCATTCCTTTACCCATGACAACTTGGGCAGTCTCCATTCCCTTACCCATGACGGACTGGGCAGCCCTATTCCTTTACCCATGACGGACAGGGCAGTCTCCATTCCTTTACCCATGACGGAATGGGCAGCCCTATTCGTTTACCCATGACGGACTGGGCAGTCTCCATTCCTTTGCCCAGGACGGACCGGGCAGTCTCCATTCCTTCACCCAGGATGGACTGGGCAGTCTCCATTCCTTTGCCCAGGATGGACTGGGCAGTCACCATTCCCTTACCCATGACGGACTGGGCAGTCCACATTCCTTTATCCATGACGGACTGGGCAGTCTCCATTCTTACACCCATGAAGGACTGGGCAGTCTCCATTCCCTTACCCAGGACGGACTGGGCAGTCTCCATTCCTTTACCCAGGACGGACTGGGTAGTCTCCATTCCTTCACCCATGATGGACTGGGCAGTCTCCATTCCTTTACCCAGGACGGACTGGGCAGTCTCCATTCCGTTACCCAGGACTGACTGGGCAGTCTCCATTCCTTTACCCAGGACGGACTGGGAATCTCCATTCCTTCACCTCAGGACTGACTGGGCCGTCTCCATTCCTTCACCCATGACGGACTGGGCAGTCTCCATTCCTTTACCCTTGACAGCTTGGGCAGTCTCCATTCCCTTACCCATGACGGACAGGGCAGTCTCCATTCCTTTACCCATGACGGACTGGGCAGTCTCCATTCCTTTGCCCAGGACGGACTGGGTAGTCTCCATTCGTTCACCCATGATGGACTGGGCAGTCTCCATTCCTTTACCCAGGATGGACTGGGCAGTCTCCATTCCGTTACCCAGGACTGACTGGGCAGTCTCCATTCCTTTACCCAGGACGGACTGGGCAGTCTCCATTCGTTTACCCTTGACAGCTTGGGCAGTCTCCATTCCCTTACCCATGACGGACTGGGCAGCCCTATTCTTTTACCCATGACGGACAGGGCAGTCTCTCCTCCTTTACCCATGACGGACAGGGCAGTCTCTATTCCTTTACCCAGGACTGATTGGGCAGTCTCCATTCCTTCACCCATTGCGGACTGGGCAGTCTCCATTCCCTTACCTATGACAGACTGGACAGTCTCCATTCCTTTACCCAGGACGGACTGGGTAGTCTCCATTCCTTCACCCATGATGGACTGGGCAGTCTCCATTCCTTTACCCAGGACTGACTGGGCAGTCTCCATTCCTTTACCCAGGACGGACTGGGAATCTCCATTCCTTCACCTCAGGACTGACTGGGCCGTCTCCATTCCTTCACCCATGACGGACTGGGCAGTCTCCATTCGTTTACCCTTGACAGCTTGGGCAGTCTCCATTCCCTTACCCATGACGGACAGGGCAGTCTCCATTCCTTTACCCAGGACTGATTGGGCAGTCTCCATTCCTTCACCCATTGCGGACTGGGCAGTCTCCATTCCCTTACCTATGACGGACTGGACAGTCTCCATTCCTTTACCCAGGATGGTCTGGGCAGTCTCCATTCCTTCACCCATAACGGACTGGGCAGTCTCCATTCCTTCACCCATGACGGACTGGGCAGTCTCCATTCCTTCACCCATGACGGACGGGGCAGTCTCCATTCCTTTACCCATGACGGACTGGGCAGTCTCCATTCCCTTACCCATGACGGACTGGGCAGTCTCCATTCCTTCACCCATTGCGGACTGGGCAGTCTCCATTCCCTTACCCATAACGTACTGGGAAGTCTCCATTCCTTCACCCATAATGGACTGGGCAGTCTCTGTTCCTTTACCCAGGAAGGACTGGGCAGAATCCATTCCTTTACCCAGGACGGACTGGGCAGTCTCCATTCCTTTACCCAGGACTGACTGGGCCTTCTCCATTCCTTTCCCCAGGACGGACTGGGCCGTCTCCATTCCCGTATCCAAGATGGACCGGGCAGTCTCCATTCCTTCACCCAGGACGGACTGGGCAGTCTCCATTCCTTTACCCAGGATGGTCTTGGCAGTCTCCATTCCTTTACCCAGGACGGTCTGGGCAGTCTCCATTCCTTCACCCATGACGGACAAGGCAGTCTCCATTCCTTCACACATGACGGACTGGGCAGTCTCCATTCCTTTACCCAGGACGGTCTGGGCAGTCTCCATTCCTTCACCCATATCGGACTGGGCAGTCTCCATTCCTTCACCCATGACGGACTGGGCAGTCTCCATTCCTTCACCCATGACGGACGGGGCAGTCTCCATTCCTTTACCCATGACGGACTGGGCAGTCTCCATTCCCTTACCCATGACGGACTGGGCAGTCTCCATTCCTTTACCAAGGACGAACTGCGCAGTCTCCATTCCTTCACCCATGACGGACTGGGCAGTCTCCATTCCTTTACCCATGACAACTTGGGCAGTCTCCATTCCCTTACCCATGACGGACTGGGCAGCCCTATTCCTTTACCCATGACGGACAGGGCAGTCTCCATTCCTTTACCCATGACGGAATGGGCAGCCCTATTCGTTTACCCATGACGGACTGGGCAGTCTCCATTCCTTTGCCCAGGACGGACCGGGCAGTCTCCATTCCTTCACCCAGGATGGACTGGGCAGTCTCCATTCCTTTGCCCAGGATGGACTGGGCAGTCACCATTCCCTTACCCATGACGGACTGGGCAGTCCACATTCCTTTATCCATGACGGACTGGGCAGTCTCCATTCTTACACCCATGAAGGACTGGGCAGTCTCCATTCCCTTACCCAGGACGGACTGGGCAGTCTCCATTCCTTTACCCAGGACGGACTGGGTAGTCTCCATTCCTTCACCCATGATGGACTGGGCAGTCTCCATTCCTTTACCCAGGACGGACTGGGCAGTCTCCATTCCGTTACCCAGGACTGACTGGGCAGTCTCCATTCCTTTACCCAGGACGGACTGGGAATCTCCATTCCTTCACCTCAGGACTGACTGGGCCGTCTCCATTCCTTCACCCATGACGGACTGGGCAGTCTCCATTCCTTTACCCTTGACAGCTTGGGCAGTCTCCATTCCCTTACCCATGACGGACAGGGCAGTCTCCATTCCTTTACCCATGACGGACTGGGCAGTCTCCATTCCTTTGCCCAGGACGGACTGGGTAGTCTCCATTCGTTCACCCATGATGGACTGGGCAGTCTCCATTCCTTTACCCAGGATGGACTGGGCAGTCTCCATTCCGTTACCCAGGACTGACTGGGCAGTCTCCATTCCTTTACCCAGGACGGACTGGGCAGTCTCCATTCGTTTACCCTTGACAGCTTGGGCAGTCTCCATTCCCTTACCCATGACGGACTGGGCAGCCCTATTCTTTTACCCATGACGGACAGGGCAGTCTCTCCTCCTTTACCCATGACGGACAGGGCAGTCTCTATTCCTTTACCCAGGACTGATTGGGCAGTCTCCATTCCTTCACCCATTGCGGACTGGGCAGTCTCCATTCCCTTACCTATGACAGACTGGACAGTCTCCATTCCTTTACCCAGGACGGACTGGGTAGTCTCCATTCCTTCACCCATGATGGACTGGGCAGTCTCCATTCCTTTACCCAGGACTGACTGGGCAGTCTCCATTCCTTTACCCAGGACGGACTGGGAATCTCCATTCCTTCACCTCAGGACTGACTGGGCCGTCTCCATTCCTTCACCCATGACGGACTGGGCAGTCTCCATTCGTTTACCCTTGACAGCTTGGGCAGTCTCCATTCCCTTACCCATGACGGACAGGGCAGTCTCCATTCCTTTACCCAGGACTGATTGGGCAGTCTCCATTCCTTCACCCATTGCGGACTGGGCAGTCTCCATTCCCTTACCTATGACGGACTGGACAGTCTCCATTCCTTTACCCAGGATGGTCTGGGCAGTCTCCATTCCTTCACCCATAACGGACTGGGCAGTCTCCATTCCTTCACCCATGACGGACTGGGCAGTCTCCATTCCTTCACCCATGACGGACGGGGCAGTCTCCATTCCTTTACCCATGACGGACTGGGCAGTCTCCATTCCCTTACCCATGACGGACTGGGCAGTCTCCATTCCTTTACCAAGGACGAACTGGGCAGTCTCCATTCCTTCACCCATGACGGACTGGGCAGTCTCCATTCCTTTACCCATGACAACTTGGGCAGTCTCCATTCCCTTACCCATGACGGACTGGGCAGCCCTATTCCTTTACCCATGACGGACAGGGCAGTCTCCATTCCTTTCCCCATGACCGAATGGGCAGCCCTATTCCTTTACCCAAGACGGACTGGGCAGTCTCCATTCCTTTGCCCAGGACGGACCGGGCAGTCTCCATTCCTTCACCCAGGATGGACTGGGCAGTCTCCATTCCTTTACCCATGACGGACTGGGCAGTCTCCATTCCCTTACCCATGACGGAATGGGCAGCCCTATTCCTTTACCCATGACGGACTGGGCAGTCTCCATTCCTTTGCCCAGGATGGACTGGGCAGTCACCATTCCCTTACCCATGACGGACTGGGCAGTCCACATTCCTTTATTCATGACGGACTGGGCAGTCTCCATTCTTACACCCATGAAGGACTGGGCAGTCTACATTCCTTTACCCATGACGGACTGGGCCGTCCCCATTCCTTTACTCAGGACGGACTGGTCAGTCTCCATTCCTTCACCCATGATGGAGTGGGCAGTCTCCATTCCCTTACCCAGGACGGACTGGGCAGTCTCCATTCCTTTACCCAGGACGGACTGGGTTGTCTCCATTCCTTCACCCATAATGGACTGGGCAGTCTCCATTCCTTTACCCAGGACGGACTGGGCAGTCTCCATTCCGTTACCCAGGACTGACTTGGCATTCTCCATTCCTTTACCCAGGACGGACTGGGAATCTCCATTCCTTCACCTCAGGACTGACTGGGCCGTCTCCATTCCTTCACCCATGACGGACTGGGCAGTCTCCATTCGTTTGCCCTTGACAGCTTGGGCAGTCTCCATTCCCTTACCCATGACGGACAGGCAGTCTCCATTCCTTTACCCAGGACTGATTGGGCAGTCTCCATTCCTTCACCCATTGCGGACTGGGCAGTCTCTATTCCCTTACCTATGACGGACTGGACAGTCTCCATTCCTTTACCCATGACAGCTTGGGCAGTCTCCATTCCCTTAACCATGACGGACTGGGCAGCCCTATTCCTTTACCCATGACGGACTGGGCAGTCTCCATTCCTTTGCCCAGGACGGACTGGGTAGACTCCATTCGTTCACCCATGATGGACTGGGCAGTCTCCATTCCTTTACCCAGGATGGACTGGGCAGTCTCCATTCCGTTACCCAGGACTGACTGGGCAGTCTCCATTCCTTTACCCAGGACGGACTGGGCAGTCTCCATTCGTTTACCCTTGACAGCTTGGGCAGTCTCCCTTCCCTTACCCATGACAGACTGGGCAGCCCTATTCTTTTACCCATGACGGACTGGGCAGCCCTATTCCTTTACCCATGACGGACTGGGCACTCTCCATTCCTTTGCCCAGGACGGACCAGGAACTCTCCATTCCCTTACACATGACGGACTGGGCAGACTCCATTCCTTCACCCAGGACGGACTGGGCAGTCTACATTCCTTTACCCATGACGGACTGTGCAGTCTCCATTCCTTTACCCATGACGGACTGGGCAGTCTCCATTCCTTTACCCAGGACGGACTGGGCCGTCTCCATTACCTTATCCATGACGGACCGGGCAGTCTCCATTCCCTTACCCATGACGTACTGGGAAGTCTCCATTCCTTCACCCATAACGGACTGGGCAGTCTCTGTTCCTTTACCCAGGAAGGACTGGGCAGTCTCCATTCCTTTACCCAGGACGGACTGGGCAGTCTCCATTCCTTTACCCAGGACTGACTGGGCCGTCTCCATTCCTTTCCCCAGGACGGACTGGGCCGTCTCCATTCCCTTATCCAAGATGGACCGGGCAGTCTCCATTCCTTTACCCAGGATGGTCTTGGCAGTCACCATTCCTTTACCCAGGACGGTCTGGGCAGTCTCCATTCCTTCACCCATGACGGACAAGGCAGTCGCCATTCCTTCACACATGACGGACTTGGCAGTCTCCATTCCTTTACCCAGGACGGTCTGGGCAGTCTCCATTCCTTCACCCATATCGGACTGGGCAGTCTCCATTCCTTCACCCATGATGGACTGGGCAGTCTCCATTCCTTCACCCATGACGGACGGGGCAGTCTCCATTCCTTTACCCATGACGGACTGGGCAGTCTCCATTCCCTTACCCATGACGGACTGGGCAGTCTCCATTCCTTTACCAAGGACGAACAGCGCAGTCTCCATTCCTTCACCCATGACGGACTGGGCAGTCTCCATTCCTTTACCCATGACAACTTGGGCAGTCTCCATTCCCTTACCCATGACGGACTGGGAGCCCTATTCCTTTACCCATGACGGACAGGGCAGTCTCCATTCCTTTACCCATGACGGAATGGGCAGCCCTATTCGTTTACCCATGACGGACTGGGCAGTCTCCATTCCTTTGCCCAGGACGGACCGGGCAGTCTCCATTCCTTCACCCAGGATGGACTGGGCAGTCTCCATTCCTTTGCCCAGGATGGACTGGGCAGTCACCATTCCCTTACCCATGACGGACTGGGCAGTCCACATTCCTTTATCCATGACGGACTGTGCAGTCTCCATTCTTACACCCATGAAGGACTGGGCAGTCTACATTCCTTTACCCATGACGGACTGGGCCGTCCCCATTCCTTTACTCAGGACGGACTGGTCAGTCTCCATTCCTTCACCCATGATGGAGTGGGCAGTCTCCATTCCCTTACCCAGGACGGACTGGGCAGTCTCCATTCCTTTACCCAGGACGGACTGGGTAGTCTCCATTCCTTCACCCATGATGGACTGGGCAGTCTCCATTCCTTTACCCAGGACGGACTGGGCAGTCTCCATTCCGTTACCCAGGACTGACTGGGCAGTCTCCATTCCTTCACCCATGACGGACTGGGCAGTCTCCATTCCTTTGCCCAGGACGGACCAGGAACTCTCCATTCCCTTACACATGACGGACTGGGCAGACTCCATTCCTTTACCCAGGACGGACTGGGCAGTCTACATTCCTTTACCCATGACGGACTGGGCAGTCTCCATTCCTTTACCCATGACGGACTGGGCAGTCTCCATTCCTTTACCCAGGACGGACTGGGCCATCTCCATTCCCTTATCCATGACGGACCGGGCAGTCTCCATTCCCTTACCCATGACGTACTGGGAAGTCTCCATTCCTTCACCCATAACGGACTGGGCAGTCTCTGTTCCTTTACCCAGGAAGGACTGGGCAGTCTCCATTCCTTTACCCAGGACGGACTGGGCAGTCTCCATTCCTTTACCCAGGACTGACTGGGCCGTCTCCATTCCTTTCCCCAGGACGGACTGGGCCGTCTCCATTCTCTTATCCAAGATGGACCGGGCAGTCTCCATTCCTTCACCCAGGACGGACAGGGCAGTCTCCATTCCTTAACCCAGGATGGTCTGGGCAGTCTCCATTCCTTTACCCAGGACGGTCTGGGCCGTCTCCATTCCTTCACCCATGACGGACAAGGCAGTCTCCATTCCTTCACACATGACGGACTGGGCAGTCTCCATTCCCTTACCCATGACGGAATGGGCAGCCCTATTCCTTTACCCATGACGGACTGGGCAGTCTCCATTCCTTTGCCCAGGATGGACTGGGCAGTCACCATTCCCTTACCCATGACGGACTGGGCAGTCCACATTCCATTATCCATGACGGACTGGGCAGTCTCCATTCTTACACCCATGAAGGACTGGGCAGTCTACATTCCTTTACCCATGACGGACTGGGCCGTCTCCATTCCCTTATCCAAGATGGACCGGGCAGTCTCCATTCCTTCTCCCAGGACGGACTGGGCAGTCTCCATTCCTTTACCCAGGATGGTCTGGGCAGTCTCCATTCCTTTACCCAGGACGGTCTGGGCAGTCTCCATTCCTTCACCCATGACGGACAAGGCAGTCTCCATTCCTTCACACATGACGGACTGGGCAGTCTCCATTCCCTTACCCATGATGGAATGGGCAGCCCTATTCCTTTACCCATGACGGACTGGGCAGTCTCCATTCCTTTGCCCAGGATGGACTGGGCAGTCACCATTCCCTTACCCATGACGGACTGGGCAGTCCACATTCCTTTATCCATGACGGACTGGGCAGTCTCCATTCTTACACCCATGAAGGACTGGGCAGTCTACATTCCTTTACCCATGACGGACTGGGCCGTCTCCATTCCCTTATCCAAGATGGACCGGGCAGTCTCCATTCCTTCACCCAGGACGGACTGGGCAGTCTCCATTCCTTTACCCAGGATGGTCTGGGCAGTCTCCATTCCTTTACCCAGGACGGTCTGGGCAGTCTCCATTCCTTCACCCATGATGGACAAGGCAGTCTCCATTCCTTCACACATGACGGACTGGGCAGTCTCCATTCGTTTACCCTTGACAGCTTGGGCAGTCTCCATTCCCTTACCCATGACGGACTGGGCAGCCCTATTCTTTTACCCATGACGGACAGGGCAGACTCCATTCCTTCACCTCAGGACTGATTGGGCAGTCTCCATTCCTTCACCCATTGCGGACTGGGCAGTCTCCATTCCCTTACCTATGACAGACTGGACAGTCTCCATTCCGTTACCCATGACAGCTTGGGCAGTCTCCATTCCCTTACCCATGACGGACTGTGCAGCCCTATTCCTTTACCCATGACGGACTGGGCAGTCTCCATTCCTTTGCCCAGGACGGACCAGGAACTCTCCATTCCCTTACACATGACTGACTGGGCAGACTCCATTCCTTCACCCAGGACGGACTGGGCAGTCTACATTCCTTTACCCATGACGGACTGGGCAGTCTCCATTCCTTTACCCATGACGGACTGGGCAGTCTCCATTCCTTTACCCAGGACGGACTGGGCCGTCTCCATTCCCTTATCCATGACGGACCGGGCAGTCTCCATTCCCTTACCCATGACGTACTGGGAAGTCTCCATTCCTTCACCCATAACGGACTGGGCAGTCTCTGTTCCTTTACCCAGGAAGGACTGGGCAGTCTCCATTCCTTTACCCAGGACGGACTGGGCAGTCTCCATTCCTTTACCCAGGACTGACTGGGCCGTCTCCATTCCTTTCCCCAGGACGGACCGGGCCGTCTCCATTCCCTTATCCAAGATGGACCGGGCAGTCTCCATTCCTTCACCCAGGACGGACTGGGCATTCTCCATTCCTTTACCCAGGATGGTCTGGGCAGTCTCCATTCCTTTACCCAGGACGGTCTGGGCAGTCTCCATTCCTTCACCCATGACGGACAAGGCAGTCTCCATTCCTTCACACATGACGGACTGGGCAGTCTCCATTCCTTTACCCAGGACGGTCTGGGCAGTCTCCATTCCTTCACCCATAACGGACTGGGCAGTCTCCATTCTTTCACCCATGACAGACTGGGCAGTCTCCATTCCTTCACCCATGACGGACGGGGCAGTCTCCATTCCTTTACCCATGACGGACTGGGCAGTCTCCATTCCCTTACCCATGACGGACTGTGCAGTCTCCATTCCTTTACCAAGGACGAACTGCGCAGTCTCCATTCCTTCACCCATGACGGACTGGGCAGTCTCCATTCCTTTACCCATGACAACTTGGGCAGTCTCCATTCCCTTACCCATGACGGACTGGGCAGCCCTATTCCTTTACCCATGACGGACAGGGCAGTCTCCATTCCTTTACCCATGACGGAATGGGCAGCCCTATTCGTTTACCCATGACGGACTGGGCAGTCTCCATTCATTTGCCCAGGACGGACCGGGCAGTCTCCATTCCTTCACCCAGAATGGACTGGGCAGTCTCCATTCCTTTGCCCAGGATGGACTGGGCAGTCACCATTCCCTTACCCATGACGGACTGGGCAGTCCACATTCCTTTATCCATGACGGACTGGGCAGACTCCATTCTTACACCCATGAAGGACTGGGCAGTCTACATTCCTTTACCCATGACGGACTGGGCCGTCCCCATTCCTTTACTCAGGACGGACTGGTCAGTCTCCATTCCTTCACCCATGATGGAGTGGGCAGTCTCCATTCCCTTACCCAGGACCGACTGGGCAGTCTCCATTCCTTTACCCAGGACGGACTGGGTAGTCTCCATTCCTTCACCCATGATGGACAGGGCAGTCTCCATTCCTTTACCCAGGACGCACTGGGCAGTCTACATTCCGTTACCCAGGACTGACAGGGCAGTCTCCATTCCTTTACCCAGGACGGACTGGGAATCTCCATTCCTTCACCTCAGGACTGACTGGGCCGTCTCCATTCCTTCACCCATGACGGACTGGGCAGTCTCCATTCCTTTACCCTTGACAGCTTGGGCAGTCTCCATTCCCTTACCCATGACGGACAGGGCAGTCTCCATTCCTTTACCCAGGACTGATTGGGCAGTCTCCATTCCTTCACCCATTGCGGAGTGGGCAGTCTCCATTCCCTTACCTATGACGGACTGGACAGTCTCCATTCCTTTACCCATGACAGCTTGGGCAGTCTCCACTCCCTTAACCATGACGGACTGGGCAGCCCTATTCCTTTACCCATGACGGACTGGGCAGTCTCCATTCCTTTGCCCAGGACGGACTGGGTAGTCTCCATTCGTTCACCCATGATGGACTGGGCAGTCTCCATTCCTTTACCCAGGATGGACTGGGCAGTCTCCATTCCGTTACCCAGGACTGACTGGGCAGTCTCCATTCCTTTACCCAGGACGGACTGGGCAGTCTCCATTCGTTTACCCTTGACAGCTTGGGCAGTCTCCATTCCCTTACCCATGACGGACTGGGCAGCCCCATTCTTTTACCCTTGACGGACAGGGCAGTCTCTATTCCTTTACCCAGGACTGACTGTTCAGTCTCCATTCCTTCACCTCAGGACTGATTGGGCAGTCTCCATTCCTTCACCCATTGCGGACTGGGCAGTCTCCATTCCCTTACCTATGACAGACTGGACAGTCTCCATTCCTTTACCCATGACAGCTTGGGCAGTCTCCATTCCCTTACCCATGACGGACTGGGCAGTCTCCATTCCTTTGCCCAGGACGGACCAGGAACTCTCCATTCCCTTACACATGACGGACTGGGCAGACTCCATTCCTTCACCCAGGACGGACTGGGCAGTCTACATTCCTTTACCCATGACGGACTTGGCAGTCTCCATTCCTTTACCCAGGACGGACTGGGCCGTCTCCATTCCCTTATCCATGACGGACCGGGCAGTCTCCATTCCCTTACCCATGACGTACTGGGAAGTCTCCATTCCTTCACCCATAACGGACTGGGCAGTCTCTGTTCCTTTACCCAGGAAGGACTGGGCAGTCTCCATTCCTTTACCCAGGACGGACTGGTCAGTCTCCATTCCTTTACCCAGGACTGACTGGGCCGTCTCCATTCCTTTCCCCAGGACGGACTGGGCCGTCTCCATTCCCTTATCCAAGATGGACCGGGCAGTCTCCATTCCTTCACCCAGGACGGACTGGGCATTCTCCATTCCTTTACCCAGGATGGTCTGGGCAGTCTCCATTCCTTTACCCAGGACGGTCTGGGCAGTCTCCATTCCTTCACCCATGACGGACAAGGCAGTCTCCAGTCCTTCACACATGACGGACTGGGCAGTCTCCATTCCTTTACCCAGGACGGTCTGGGAAGTCTCCATTCCTTCACCCATAACGGACTGGGCAGTCTCCATTCCTTCACCCATGACTGACTGGGCAGTCTCCATTCCTTCACCCATGACGGACGGGGCAGTCTCCATTCCTTCACCCATGACGGACAAGGCAGTCTCCATTCCTTCACACATGACGGACTGGGCAGTCTCCATTCCTTTACCCAGGACGGTCTGGGAAGTCTCCATTCCTTCACCCATAACGGACTGGGCAGTCTCCATTCCTTCACCCATGACTGACTGGGCAGTCTCCATTCCTTCACCCATGACGGACGGGGCAGTCTCCATTCCTTTACCCATGACGGACTGGGCAGTCTCCATTCCCTTACCCATGACGGACTGGGCAGTCTCCATTCCTTTACCAAGGACGAACTGGGCAGTCTCCATTCCTTCACCCATGACGGACTGGGCAGTCTCCATTCCTATACCCATGACAACTTGGGCAGTCTCCATTCCCTTACCCATGACGGACAGGGCAGCCCTATTCCTTTACCCATGACGGACAGGGCAGTCTCCATTCCTTTACCCATGACGGAATGGGCAGCCCTATTCCTTTACCCATGACGGACTGGGCAATCTCCATTCCTTTGCCCAGGACGGACCGGGCAGTCTCCATTCCTTCACCCAGGATGGACTGGGCAGTCTCCATTCCTTTACCCATGACGGACTGGGCAGTCTCCATTCCCTTACCCATGACGGAATGGGCAGCCCTATTCCTTTACCCATGACGGACTGGGCAGTCTCCATTCCTTTGCCCAGGATGGACTGGGCAGTCACCATTCCCTTACCCATGACGGACTGGGCAGTCCACATTCCTTTATCCATGACGGACTGGGCAGTCTACATTCTTACACCCATGAAGGACTGGGCAGTCTACATTCCTTTACCCATGACGGACTGGGCCGTCCCCATTCCTTTACTCAGGACGGACTGGTCAGTCTCCATTCCTTCACCCATGATGGAGTGGGCAGTCTCCATTCCCTTACCCAGGACGGACTGGGCAGTCTCCATTCCTTTACCCAGGACGGACTGGGTAGTCTCCATTCCTTCACCCATGATGGACTGGGCAGTCTCCATTCCTTTACCCAGGACGGACTGGGCAGTCTCCATTCCGTTACCCAGGACTGACTGGGCAGTCTCCATTCCTTTACCCAGGACGGACTGGGAATCCCCATTCCTTCACCTCAGGATTGACTGGGCCGTCTCCATTCCTTCACCCATGACGGACTGGGCAGTCTCCATTCGTTTACCCTTGACAGCTTGGGCAGTCTCCATTCCCTTACCCATGACGGACAGGGCAGTCTCCAATCCTTTACCCAGGACTGATGGGGCAGTCTCCATTCCTTCACCCATTGCGGACTGGGCAGTCTCCATTCCCTTACCTATGACGGACTGGGCAGCCCTATACCTTTACCCATGACGGACTGGGCAGTCTCCATTCCTTTGCCCAGGACGGACTGGGTAGTCTCCATTCGTTCACCCATGATGGACTGGGCAGTCTCCATTCCTTTACCCATGATGGACTGGGCAGTCTCCATTCCTTTACCCAGGACGGACTGGGCAGTCTCCATTCGTTTACCCTTGACAGCTTGGGCAGTCTCCATTCCCTTACCCATGACGGACTGGGCAGTCCACATTCCTTTATCCATGACGGGCTGGGCAGTCTACATTCTTACACCCATGAAGGACTGGGCAGTCTACATTCCTTTACCCAGGACTGACTGGTCAGTCTCCATTCCTTCACCTCAGGACTGATTGGGTAGTCTCCATTCCTTCACCCATTGCGGACTGGGCAGTCACCATTCCCTTACCTATGACAGACTGGACAGTCTCCATTCCTTTACCCATGACAGCTTGTGCAGTCCCCATTCCCTTACCCATGACGGACTGGGCAGCCCTATTCCTTTACCCATGATGGACTGGGCAGTCTCCATTCCTTTGCCCAGTACGGACCAGGAACTCTCCATTCCCTTACACATGACGGACTGGGCAGACCATTCCACCCAGGACGGACTGGGCAGTCTACATTCCTTTACCCATGACGGACTGGGCAGTCTCCATTCCTTTACCCATGATGGACTGGGCAGTCTCCATTCCTTAACCAAGGACGGACTGGGCAGTCTCCATTCCTTCACCTCAGGACTGACTGGGCCGTCTCCATTCCTTCACCCATGACAACTTGGGCAGTCTCCATTCCCTTACCCATGACGGAATGGGCAGCCCTATTCTTTTACCCATGACGGACTGGGCAGTCTCCATTCCTTTGCCCAGGACGGACCGGGCAGTCTCCATTCCTTCACCCAGGACGGACTGGGCAGCCCTATTCCTTTACCCATGATGGACAGGGCAGTCTCCATTCCTTCACCTCAGGACTGATTGGGCAGTCTCCATTCCTTTATCCATGACGGACTGGGAAGTCTCCATTCCTTTACCCATGACAACTTGGGCAGTCTCCATTCCCTTACCCATGACGGACTGGGCAGCCCTATTCCTTTACCCATGATGGACAGGGCAGTCTCCATTCCTTCCCCTCAGGACTGATTGGGCAGTCTCCATTCCTTTACCCATGACGGACTGGGTAGTCTCCATTCCTTCACCCATGACAGCTTGGGCAGTCTCCATTCCCTTACCCATGACGGAATGGGCAGCCCTATTCCTTTACCCATGACGGACTGGGCAGTCTCCATTCCTTTGCCCAGGACGAACCGGGCAGTCTCCATTCCTTCACCCAGGACGGACTGGGCAGCCCTATTCCTTTACCCATGATGGACAGGGCAGTCTCCATTCCTTTATCCATGACGGACTGGGAAGTCTCCATTCCTTTACCCATGATGGACTGGGCCGTCCCCATTCCTTTACTCAGGATGGACTGGTCAGTCTCCATTCCTTCACCCATGATGGAGTGGGCAGTCTCCATTCCCTTACCCAGGACGGACTGGGCAGTCTCCATTCCTTTACCCAGGATGGACTGGGTAGTCTCCATTCCTTCACCCATGATGGACTCGGGAGTCTCCATTCCTTTACCCAGGATGGACTGGGCAGTCTCCATTCCGTTACCCAGGACTGACTGGGCAGTCTCCATTCCTTTACCCGGGACGGACTGGGCAGTCTCCATTCGTTTACCCTTGACAGCTTGGGCAGTCTCCATTCCCTTACCCATGACGGACTGGGCAGCCCTATTCTTTTACCCATAACGGACAGGGCAGTCTCTCTTCCTTTACCCAGGACTGACTGGTCAGCCTCCATTCCTTCACCTCAGGACTGATTGGGCAGTCTCCATTCCTTCACCCATTGCGGACTGGGCAGTCTCCATTCCCTTACCTATGACAGACTGGACAGTCTCCATTCCTTTACCCATGACAGCTTGGGCAGTCTCCATTCCCTTACCCATGACGGACTGGGCAGCCCTATTCCTTTACCCATGACGGACTGGGCAGTCTCCATTCCTTTGCCCAGGACGGACCAGGAACTCTCCATTCCCTGACACATGACGGACTGGGCAGTCTCCATTCCTTTACCCATGACAGCTTGGGCAGTCTCCATTCCCTTACCCATGACGGACTGGGCAGCCCTATTCCTTTACCCATGACGGACTGGGCAGTCTCCATTCCTTTGCCCAGGACGGACCAGGAACTCTCCATTCCCTTACACATGACGGATTGGGCAGACTCCATTCCTTCACCCAGGATGGACTGGGCAGTCTACATTCCTTTACCCATGATGGACTGGGCCGTCCCCATTCCTTTACTCAGGACGGACTGGTCAGTCTCCATTCCTTCACCCATGATGAAGTGGGCAGTCTCCATTCCCTTACCCAGGACGGACTGGGCAGTCTCCATTCCTTTACCCAGGACGGACTGGGTAGTCTCCATTCCTTCACCCATGATGGACAGGGCAGTCTCCATTCCTTTACCCAGGACGCACTGGGAATCTCCATTCCTTCACCTCAGGACTGACTGGGCCGTCTCCATTCCTTCACCCATGACGGACTGGGCAGTCTCCATTCCTTTACCCTTGACAGCTTGGGCAGTCTCCATTCCCTTACCCATGACGGACAGGGCAGTCTCCATTCCTTTACCCAGGACTGATTGGGCAGTCTCCATTCCTTCACCCATTGCGGACTGGGCAGTCTCCATTCCCTTACCTATGACGGACTGGACAGTCTCCATTCCTTTACCCATGACAGCTTGGGCAGTCTCCACTCCCTTAACCATGACGGACTGGGCAGCCCTATTCCTTTACCCATGACGGACTGGGCAGTCTCCATTCCTTTGCCCAGGACGGACTGGGTAGTCTCCATTCGTTCACCCATGATGGACTGGGCAGTCTCCATTCCTTTACCCAGGATGGACTGGGCAGTCTCCATTCCGTTACCCAGGACTGACTAGGCAGTCTCCATTCCTTTACCCAGGACGGACTGGGCAGTCTCCATTCGTTTACCCTTGACAGCTTGGGCAGTCTCCATTCCCTTACCCATGACGGACTGGGCAGCCCTATTCTTTTACCCATGACGGACTGGGCAGTCTCCATTCCCTTACCCATGACGGACTGGGCAGCCCTATTCCTTTACCCATGACGGACTGGGCAGTCCACATTCCTTTATCCATGACGGACTGGGCAGTCTACATTCTTACACCCATGAAGGACTGGGCAGTATACATTCCTTTACCCATGACGGACTGGGCCGTCCCCATTCCTTTACTCAGGACGGACTGGTCAGTCTCCATTCCTTCACCCATGATGGAGTGGGCAGTCTCCATTCCCTTACCCAGGACGGACTGGGCAGTCTCCATTCCTTTACCCAGGACGGACTGGGTAGTCTCCATTCCTTCACCCATGATGGACTGGGCAGTCTCCATTCCTTTACCCAGGACGGACTGGGCAGTCTCCATTCCGTTACCCAGGACTGACTGGGCAGTCTCCATTCCTTTACCCAGGACGGACTGGGAATCTCCATTCCTTCACCTCAGGACTGACTGGGCCGTCTCCATTCCTTCACCCATGACGGACTGGGCAGTCTCCATTCGTTTACCCTTGACAGCTTGGGCAGTCTCCATTCCCTTACCCATGACGGACAGGGCAGTCTCCAATCCTTTACCCAGGACTGATTGGGCAGTCTCCATTCCTTCACCCATTGCGGACTGGGCAGTCTCCATTCCCTTACCTATGACGGACTGGGCAGCCCTATTCCTTTACCAATGACGGACTGGGCAGTCTCCATTCCTTTGCCCAGGACGGACTGGGTAGTCTCCATTCGTTCACCCATGATGGACTGGGCAGTCTCCATTCCTTTACCCATGATGGACTGGGCAGTCTCCATTCCTTTACCCAGGACGGACTGGGCAGTCTCCATTCGTTTACCATTGACAGCTTGGGCAGTCTCCATTCCTTTGCCCAGGACGGACTGGGTAGTCTCCATTCGTTCACCCATGATGGACTGGGCAGTCTCCATTCGTTCACCCATGATGGACTGGGCAGTCTCCATTCCTTTACCCATGACGGACAGGGCAGTCTCTCTTCCTTTACCCAGGACTGACTGGTCAGCCTCCATTCCTTTACCCATTGCGGACTGGGCAGTCTCCATTCCCTTACCTATGACAGACTGGACAGTCTCCATTCCTTTACCCATGACAGCTTGGGCAGTCCCCATTCCCTTACCCATGACGGACTGGGCAGCCCTATTCCTTTACCCATGATGGACTGGGCAGTCTCCATTCCTTTGCCCAGGACGGACCAGGAACTCTCCATTCCCTTACACATGACGGACTGGGCAGACCATTCCACCCAGGACGGACTGGGCAGTCTACATTCCTTTACCCATGACGGACTGGGCAGTCTCCATTCCTTTACCCATGATGGACTGGGCAGTCTCCATTCCTTTACCAAGGACGGACTGGGCAGTCTCCATTCCTTCACCTCAGGACTGACTGGGCCGTCTCCATTCCTTCACCCATGACAACTTGGGCAGTCTCCATTCCCTTACCCATGACGGAATGGGCAGCCCTATTCTTTTACCCATGACGGACTGGGCAGTCTCCATTCCTTTGCCCAGGACGGACCGGGCAGTCTCCATTCCTTCACCCAGGACGGACTGGGCAGCCCTATTCCTTTACCCATGATGGACAGGGCAGTCTCCATTCCTTCACCTCAGGACTGATTGGGCAGTCTCCATTCCTTTATCCATGACGGACTGGGAAGTCTCCATTCCTTTACCCATGACAACTTCGGCAGTCTCCATTCCCTTACCCATGACGGACTGGGCAGCCCTATTCCTTTACCCATGATGGACAGGGCAGTCTCCACTCCTTCACCTCAGGACTGATTGGGCAGTCTCCATTCCGTTACCCATGACGGACTGGGTAGTCTCCATTCCTTCACCCATGACAGCTTGGGCAGTCTCCATTCCCTTACCCATGACGGAATGGGCAGCCCTATTCCTTTACCCATGACGGACTGGGCAGTCTCCATTCCTTTGCCCAGGACGAACCGGGCAGTCTCCATTCCTTCACCCAGGACAGACTGGGCAGTCACCATTCCCTTACCCATGATGGACTGGGCAGTCCCCATTCCTTTATCCATGATGGACTGGGCAGTCTCCATTCTTACACCCATGACGGACTGGGCAGTCTACATTCCTTTACCCATGACGGACTGGGCCGTCCCCATTCCTTTACTCAGGATGGACTGGTCAGTCTCCATTCCTTCACCCATGATGGAGTGGGCAGTCTCCATTCCCTTACCCAGGACCGACTGGGCAGTCTCCATTCCTTTACCCAGGATGGACTGGGCAGTCTCCATTCCTTTACCCAGGATGGACTGGGCAGTCTCCATTCCGTTACCCAGGACTGACTGGGCAGTCTCCATTCCTTTACCCGGGACGGACTGGGCAGTCTCCATTCGTTTACCCTTGACAGCTTAGGCAGTCTCCATTCCCTTACCCATGACGGACTGGGCAGCCCTATTCTTTTACCCATAACGGACAGGGCAGTCTCTATTCCTTTACCCAGGACTGACTGGTCAGCCTCCATTCCTTCACCTCAGGACTGATTGGGCAGTCTCCATTCCTTCACCCATTGCGGACTGGGCAGTCTCCATTCCCTTACCTATGACAGACTGGACAGTCTCCATTCCTTTACCCATGACAGCTTGGGCAGTCTCCATTCCCTTACCCATGACGGACTGGGCAGCCCTATTCCTTTACCCATGACGGACTGGGCAGTCTCCATTCCTTTGCCCAGGACGGACCAGGAACTCTCCATTCCCTTACACATGACGGACTGGGCAGACTCCATTCCTTCACCCAGGATGGACTGGGCAGTCTACATTCCTTTACCCATGACGGACTGGGCAGTCTCCATTCTTTTACCCATGATGGACTGGGCAGTCTCCATTCCTTTACCCAGGACGGACTGGGCCGTCTCCATTCCCTTATCCATGACGGACTGGGCAGTCTCCATTCCTTTACCCAGGACGGACTGGGCCGTCTCCATTCCCTTATCCAGGACGGACTGGGCAGTCTCCATTCCTCTACCAAGGACGGAGTGGGCAGTCTCCATTCCTTTACCAAAGACGGACTGTGCAGTCTCCATTCCTTCACCTCAGGACTGACTGGGCCGTCTCCACTCCTTCACCCATGACAACTTGGGCAGTCTCCATTCCCTTACCCATGACGGACTGGGCAGCCCTATTCCTTTACCCATGACGGACAGGGCAGTCTCCATTCCTTCACCTCAGGACTGATTGGGCAGTCTCCATTCTTTTACACATGACGGACTGGGCAGTCTCCATTCCTACACCCATGACAGCTTGGGCAGTCTCCATTCCCTTACCCATGACGGAATGGGCAGCCCTATTCCTTTACCCATGACGGACTGGGCAGTCTCCATTCCTTTGCCCAGGACGGAACGGGCAGTCTCCATTCCTTCACCCAGGACGGACTGGGCAGTCACCATTCCCTTACCCATGATGGACTGGGCAGTCCCCATTCCTTTATCCATGACGGACTGGGCCGTCTCCATTCCCTTATCCATGACGGACTGGGCAGTCTCCATTCCTTTACCAAGGACGGACTGGGCAGTCTCCATTCCTTTACCAAGGACGGACTGGGCAGTCTCCATTCCTTCACCTCAGGACTGACTGGGCCATCTCCATTCCGTCACCCATGACGGTCTGGGCAGTCTCCATTCCTTTACCCATGACAACTTGGGCAGTCTCCATTCCCTTACCCATGATGGACTGGGCAGCCCTATTCCTTTACCCATGACGGACAGGGCAGTCTCCATTCCTTCACCTCAGGACTGATTGGGCAGTCTCCATTCCTTTACACATGACGGACTGGGCAGTCTCCATTCCTACACCCATGACAGCTTGGGCAGTCTCCATTCCCTTACCCATGACGGAATGGGCAGCCCTATTCCTTTACCCATGACGGACTGGGCAGTCTCCATTCCTTCGCCCAGGATGGAACGGGCAGTCTCCATTCCTTCACCCAGGACGGACTGGGCAGTCACCATTCCCTTACCCATGATGGACTGGGCAGTCCGCATTCCTTTATCCATGACGGACTGGGCAGTCTACATTCCTTTACCCATGACGGACTGGGCCGTCCCCATTCCTTTACTCAGGACGGACTGGTCAGTCTCCATTCCTTCACCCATGATGGAGTGGGCAGTCTCCATTCCCTTACCCAGGACGGACTGGGCAGTCTCCATTCCTTTACCGAGGACTGACTGGGCAGTCTCCATTCCTTCACCCAGGATGGACTGGGCAGTCTCTATTCCCTTACCCATGACGGACAGGGCAGTCTCCATTCCTTTACCCAGGACTGATTGGGCAGTCTCCATTCCTTCACCCATTGCGGACTGGGCAGTCTCCATTCCCTTACCTATGACGGACTGGACAGTCTCCATTCCTTTACCCATGACAGCTTGGGCAGTCTCCATTCCCTTAACCATGACGGACTGGGCAGCCCTATTCCTTTACCCATGACGGACAGGGCAGTCTCCATTCCTTTGCCCAGGACGGACTGGGTAGTCTCCATTCCTTCACCTCAGGACAGATTGGGCAGTCTCCATTCCTTTACACATGACGGACTGGGCAGTCTCCATTCCTACACCCATGACAGCTTGGGCAGTCTCCATTCCCTTACCCATGACGGAATGGGCAGCCCTATTCCTTTACCCATGACGGACTGGGCCGTCTCCATTCCCTTACCCAGGACGGACTGGGCAGTCTCCATTCTTACACCCATGACGGACTGGGCAGTCTCCATTCCTTTACCCAGGACGGACTGGGCAGTCTCCATTCCTTTACCCAGGACGGACTGGGCAGTCACCATTCCCTTACCCATGATGGACTGGGCAGTCCCCATTCCTTTATCCATGACGGACTGGGCAGTCTCCATTCTTACACCCATGACGGACTGGGCAGTCTACATTCCCTTACCCAGGACGGACTGGTCAGTCTCCATTCCTTTACCCATGACGGACTGGGCCGTCCCCATTCCTTTACTCAGGACGGACTGGTCAGTCTCCATTCCTTCACCCATGATGGAGTGGGCAGTCTCCATTCCCTTACCCAGGACGGACTGGGCAGTCTCCATTCTTACACCCATGACGGACTGGGCAGTCTACATTCCTTTACCCAGGACGGACTGGGTAGTCTCCATTCCTTCACCCATGATGGACTGGGCAGTCTCCATTCCTTTACCCAGGACGGACTGGGCAGTCTCCATTCGTTTACCCTTGACAGCTTGGGCAGTCTCCATTCCCTTACCCATGACGGACTGGGCAGCCCTATTCTTTTACCCATGACGGACTGGGCAGTCTCCATTCCTTTACCCAGGACGGACTGGGCCGTCTCCATTCCCTTATCCATGACGGACCGGGCAGTCTCCATTCCCTTACCCATGACGTACTGGGAAGTCTCCATTCCTTCACCCATAACGGACTGGGCAGTCTCTGTTCCTTTACACAGGAAAGACTGGGCAGTCTCCATTCCTTTACCCAGGACGGTCTGGGCAGTCTCCATTCCTTTACCCAGGACTGACTGGGCCGTCTCCATTCCTTTCCCCAGGACGGACTGGGCCGTCTCCATTCCCTTATCCAAGATGGACCGGGCAGTCTCCATTCCTTCACCCAGGACGGACTGGGCAGTCTCCATTCCTTTACCCAGGATGGTCTGGGCAGTCTCCATTCCTTTACCCAGGACGGTCTGGGCAGTCTCCATTCCTTCACCCATGACGGACAAGGCAGTCTCCATTCCTTCACACATGACGGACTGGGCAGTCTCCATTCCTTTACCCAGGACGGTCTGGGCAGTCTCCATTCCTTCACCCATAACGGACTGGGCAGTCTCCATTCCTTCACCCATGACGGACGGGGCAGTCTCCATTCCTTTACCCATGACAGACAGGGCAGTCTCCATTCCTTTACCCAGGACTGACTGGGCAGTCACCATTCCTTTGCCCAGGACGGACCAGGAACTCTCCATTCCCTTACACATGACGGACTGGGCAGACTCCATTCCTTCACCCAGGACGGACAGGGCAGTCTCCATTCCTTCACCTCAGGACTGATTGGGCAGTCTCCATTCTTTTACACATGACGGACTGGGCAGTCTCCATTCCTACACCCATGACAGCTTGGGCAGTCTCCATTCCCTTACCCATGACGGAATGGGCAGCCCTATTCCTTTACCCATGACGGACTGGACAGTCTCCATTCCTTTGCCCAGGACGGAACGGGCAGTCTCCATTCCTTCACCCAGGACGGACTGGGCAGTCACCATTCCCTTACCCATGATGGACTGGGCAGTCCCCATTCCTTTATCCATGACGGACTGGGCCGTCTCCATTCCCTTATCCATGACGGACTGGGCAGTCTCCATTCCTTTACCAAGGACGGACTGGGCAGTCTCCATTCCTTTACCAAGGACGGACTGGGCAGTCTCCATTCCTTCACCTCAGGACTGACTGGGCCATCTCCATTCCTTCACCCATGACGGACTGGGCAGTCTCCATTCCTTTACCCATGACAACTTGGGCAGTCTCCATTCCCTTACCCATGATGGACTGGGCAGCCCTATTCCTTTACCCATGACGGACAGGGCAGTCTCCATTCCTTCACCTCAGGACTGATTGGGCAGTCTCCATTCCTTTACACATGACGGACTGGGCAGTCTCCATTCCTACACCCATGACAGCTTGGGCAGTCTCCATTCCCTTACCCATGACGGAATGGGCAGTCTCCATTCCTTTGCCCAGGACGGAACGGGCAGTCTCCATTCCTTCACCCAGGACGGACTGGGCAGTCACCATTCCCTTACCCATTATGGACTGGGCAGTCCGCATTCCTTTATCCATGACGGACTGGGCAGTCTACATTCCTTTACCCATGACGGACTGGGCTGTCCCCATTCCTTTACTCAGGACGGACAGGTCAGTCTCCATTCCTTCACCCATGATGGAGTGGGCAGTCTCCATTCCCTTACCCAGGACGGACTGGGCAGTCTCCATTCCTTTACCCAGGACTGACTGGGCAGTCTCCATTCCTTCAACCAGGATGGACTGGGCAGTCTCTATTCCCTTACCCATGACGTACAGGGCAGTCTCCATTCCTTTACCCAGGACTGATTGGGCAGTCTCCATTCCTTCACCCATTGCGGACTGGGCAGTCTCCATTCCCTTACCTATGACGGACTGGACAGTCTCCATTCCTTTACCCATGACAGCTTGGGCAGTCTCCATTCCCTTAACCATGACGGACTGGGCAGCCCTATTCCTTTACCCATGACGGACTGGGCAGTCTCCATTCCTTTGCCCAGGACGGACTGGGTAGTCTCCATTCCTTCACCTCAGGACTGATTGGGCAGTCTCCATTCCTTTACACATGACGGACTGGGCAGTCTCCATTCCTACACCCATGACAGCTTGGGCAGTCTCCATTCCCTTACCCATGACGGAATGGGCAGCCCTATTCCTTTACCCATGACGGACTGGGCAGTCTCCATTCCTTTGCCCAGGACGGAACGGGCAGTCTCCATTCCTTCACCCAGGACGGACTGGGCAGTCACCATTCCCTTACCCATGATGGACTGGGCAGTCCCCATTCCTTTATCCATGACGGACTGGGCAGTCTCCATTCTTACACCCATGACGGACTGGGCAGTCTACATTCCTTTACCCATGACGGACTGGGCCGTCCCCATTCCTTTACTCAGGACGGACTGGTCAGTCTCCATTCCTTCACCCATGATGGAGTGGGCAGTCTCCATTCCCTTACCCAGGACGGACTGGGCAGTCTCCATTCTTACACCCATGACGGACTGGGCAGTCTACATTCCTTTACCCAGGACGGACTGGGTAGTCTCCATTCCTTCACCCATGATGGACTGGGCAGTCTCCATTCCTTTACCCAGGACGGACTGGGCAGTCTCCATTCGTTTACCCTTGACAGCTTGGGCAGTCTCCATTCCCTTACCCATGACGGACTGGGCAGCCCTATTCTTTTACCCATGACGGACAGGGCAGTCTCTATTCCTTTACCCAGGACTGACTGGGCAGACTCCATTCCTTCACCCAGGACGGACTGGGCAGTCTACATTCCTTTACCCATGACGGACTGGGCAGTCTCCATTCCTTTACCCATAACGGACTGGGCAGTCTCCATTCCTTTACCCATGACGGACTGGGCAGTCTCCATTCCTTTACCCAGGACGGACTGGGCCGTCTCCATTCCCTTATCCATGACGGACCGGGCAGTCTCCATTCCCTTACCCTTGACGTACTGGGAAGTCTCCATTCCTTCACCCATAACGGACTGGGCAGTCTCTGTTCCTTTACACAGGAAGGACTGGGCAGTCTCCATTCCTTTACCCAGGACGGACTGGGCATTCTCCATTCCTTTACCCAGGACTGACTGGGCCGTCTCCATTCCTTTCCCCAGGACGGACTGGGCCGTCTCCTTTCCCTTATCCAAGATGGACCGGGCAGTCTCCATTCCTTCACCCAGGACGGACTGGGCAGTCTCCATTCCTTTACCCAGGATGGTCTGGGCAGTCTCCATTCCTTTACCCAGGACGGTCTGGGCAGTCTCCATTCCTTCACCAATGACGGACAAGGCAGTCTCCATTCCTTCACACATGACGGACTGGGCAGTCTCCATTCCTTTACCCAGGACGGTCTGGGCAGTCTCCATTCCTTCACCCATAACGGACTGGGCAGTCTCCATTCCTTCACCCATGACGGACGGGGCAGTCTCCATTCCTTTACCCATGACGGACTGGGCAGTCTCCATTCCCTTACCCATGACGGACTGGGCAGTCTCCATGACTTTACCAAGGACGAACTGGGCAGTCTCCATTCCTTCACCCATGACGGACTGGGCAGTCTCCATTCCTTTACCCATGACAACTTGGGCAGTCTCCATTCCCTTACCCATGACGGACTGGGCAGCCCTATTCCTTTACCCATGATGGACAGGGCAGTCTCCATTCCTTTACCCATGATGGAATGGGCAGCCCTATTCCTTTACCCATGACGGACTGGGCAGTCTCCATTCCTTTGCCCAGGACGGACCGGGCAGTCTCCATTCCTTCACCCAGGATGGACTGGGCAGTCTCCATTCCTTTACCCATGACGGACTGGGCAGTCTCCATTCCCTTACCCATGACGGAATGGGCAGCCCTATTCCTTTACCCATGACGGACTGGGCAGTCTCCATTCCTTTGCCCAGGATGGACTGGGCAGTCACCATTCCCTTACCCATGACGGACTGGGCAGTCCACATTCCTTCATCCATGACGGACTGGGCAGTCTCCATTCCTTTACCCAGGACGGACTGGGAATCTCCATTCCTTCACCTCAGGACTGACTGGGCCGTCTCCATTCCTTCACCCATGACGGACTGGGCAGTCTCCATTCGTTTACCCTTGACAGCTTGGGCAGTCTCCATTCCCTTACCCATGACGGACAGGGCAGTCTCCATTCCTTTACCCAGGACTGATTGGGCAGTCTCCATTCCTTCACCCATTGCGGACTGGGCAGTCTCCATTCCCTTACCCATGACGGAATGGGCAGCCCTATTCCTTTACCCATGACGGACTGGGCAGTCTCCATTCCTTTGCCCAGGACGGAACGGGCAGTCTCCATTCCTTCACCCAGGACGGACTGGGCAGTCACCATTCCCTTACCCATGATGGACTGGGCAGTCCCCATTCCTTTATCCATGACGGACTGGGCAGTCTCCATTCTTACACCCATGACGGACTGGGCAGTCTCCATTCCTTTACCAAGGACGGACTGGGCAGTCTCCATTCCTTCACCTCAGGACTGACTGGGCCATCTCCATTCCTTCACCCATGACGGACTGGGCAGTCTCCATTCCTTTACCCATGACAACTTGGGCAGTCTCCATTCCCTTACCCATGATGGACTGGGCAGCCCTATTCCTTTACCCATGACGGACAGGGCAGTCTCCATTCCTTCACCTCAGGACTGATTGGGCAGTCTCCATTCCTTTACACATGACGGACTGGGCAGTCTCCATTCCTACACCCATCACAGCTTGGGCAGTCTCCATTCCCTTACCCATGACGGAATGGGCAGCCCTATTCCTTTACCCATGACGGACTGGGCAGTCTCCATTCCTTTGCTCAGGACGGAACGGGCAGTCTCCATTCCTTCACCCAGGACGGACTGGGCAGTCACCATTCCCTTACCCATTATGGACTGGGCAGTCCGCATTCCTTTATCCATGACGGACTGGGCAGTCTACATTCCTTTACCCATGACGGACTGGGCTGTCCCCATTCCTTTACTCAGGACGGACTGGTCAGTCTCCATTCCTTCACCCATGATGGAGTGGGCAGTCTCCATTCCCTTACCCAGGACGGACTGGGCAGTCTCCATTCCTTTACCCAGGACTGACTGGGCAGTCTCCATTCCTTCAACCAGGATGGACTGGGCAGTCTCTATTCCCTTACCCATGACGTACAGGGCAGTCTCCATTCCTTTACCCAGGACTGATTGGGCAGTCTCCATTCCTTCACCCATTGCGGACTGGGCAGTCTCCATTCCCTTACCTATGACGGACTGGACAGTCTCCATTCCTTTACCCATGACAGCTTGGGCAGTCTCCATTCCCTTAACCATGACGGACTGGGCAGCCCTATTCCTTTACCCATGACGGACTGGGCAGTCTCCATTCCTTTGCCCAGGACGGACTGGGTAGTCTCCATTCCTTCACCTCAGGACTGATTGGGCAGTCTCCATTCCTTTACACATGACGGACTGGGCAGTCTCCATTCCTACACCCATGACAGCTTGGGCAGTCTCCATTCCCTTACCCATGACGGAATGGGCAGCCCTATTCCTTTACCCATGACGGACTGGGCAGTCTCCATTCCTTTGCCCAGGACGGAACGGGCAGTCTCCATTCCTTCACCCAGGACGGACTGGGCAGTCACCATTCCCTTACCCATGATGGACTGGGCAGTCCCCATTCCTTTATCCATGACGGACTGGGCAGTCTCCATTCTTACACCCATGACGGACTGGGCAGTCTACATTCCTTTACCCATGACGGACTGGGCCGTCCCCATTCCTTTACTCAGGACGGACTGGTCAGTCTCCATTCCTTCACCCATGATGGAGTGGGCAGTCTCCATTCCCTTACCCAGGACGGACTGGGCAGTCTCCATTCTTACACCCATGACGGACTGGGCAGTCTACATTCCTTTACCCAGGACGGACTGGGTAGTCTCCATTCCTTCACCCATGATGGACTGGGCAGTCTCCATTCCTTTACCCAGGACGGACTGGGCAGTCTCCATTCGTTTACCCTTGACAGCTTGGGCAGTCTCCATTCCCTTACCCATGACGGACTGGGCAGCCCTATTCTTTTACCCATGACGGACAGGGCAGTCTCTATTCCTTTACCCAGGACTGACTGGGCAGACTCCATTCCTTCACCCAGGACGGACTGGGCAGTCTACATTCCTTTACCCATGACGGACTGGGCAGTCTCCATTCCTTTACCCATAACGGACTGGGCAGTCTCCATTCCTTTACCCATGACGGACTGGGCAGTCTCCATTCCTTTACCCAGGACGGACTGGGCCGTCTCCATTCCCTTATCCATGACGGACCGGGCAGTCTCCATTCCCTTACCCTTGACGTACTGGGAAGTCTCCATTCCTTCACCCATAACGGACTGGGCAGTCTCTGTTCCTTTACACAGGAAGGACTGGGCAGTCTCCATTCCTTTACCCAGGACGGACTGGGCATTCTCCATTCCTTTACCCAGGACTGACTGGGCCGTCTCCATTCCTTTCCCCAGGACGGACTGGGCCGTCTCCTTTCCCTTATCCAAGATGGACCGGGCAGTCTCCATTCCTTCACCCAGGACTGATTGGGCAGTCTCCATTCCTTCACCCATTGCGGACTGGGCAGTCTCCATTCCCTTACCTATGACGGACTGGACAGTCTCCATTCCTTTACCCATGACAGCTTGGGCAGTCTCCATTCCCTTAACCATGACGGACGGGGCAGCCCTATTCCTTTACCCATGACGGACTGGGCAGTCTCCATTCCTTTGCCCAGGACGGACTGGGTAGTCTCCATTCGTTCACCGATGATGGACTGGGCAGTCTCCATTCCTTTACCCAGGATGGACTGGGCAGTCTCCATTCCGTTACCCAGGACTGACTGGGCAGTCTCCATTCCTTTACCCTTGACAGCTTGGGCAGTCTCCATTCCCTTACCCAGGACTGACTGGTCAGCCTCCATTCCTTCACCTCAGGACTGATTGGGCAGTCTCCATTCCTTCACCCATTGCGGACTGGGCAGTCTCCATTCCCTTACCAATGACAGACTGGACAGTCTCCATTCCTTTTCCCATGACAGCTTGGGCAGTCTCCATTCCCTTACCCATGTTGGACTGGGCAGCCCTATTCCTTTACCCATGACGGACTGGGCAGTCTCCATTCCTTTGCCCAGGACGGACCAGGAACTCTCCATTCCCTTACACATGACAGACTGGGCAGACTCCATTCCACCCAGGACGGACTGGGCAGTCTACGTTCCTTTACCCATGACGGACTGGGCAGTCTCCATTCCTTTACCCATGACGGACTGGGCAGTCTCCATTCCTTTGCCCAGGACGGACTGGGTAGTCTCCATTCGTTCACCCATGATGGACTGGGCAGACTCCATTCCTTCACCTCAGGACTGACTGGGCCGTCTCCATTCCTTCACCCATGACAACTTGGGCAGTCTCCATTCCCTTACCCATGACGGAATGGGCAGCCCTATTCGTTTACCCATGACGGACTGGGCAGTCTCCATTCCTTTGCCCAGGACGGACCGGGCAGTCTCCATTCCTTCACCCAGGACGGACTGGGCAGCCCTATTCCTTTACCCATGATGGACAGGGCAGTCTCCATTCCTTCACCTCAGGACTGATTGGGCAGTCTCCATTCCTTTACCCATGACGGACTGGGCAGTCTCCATTCCTTTACCCATGACAACTTGGGCAGTCTCCATTCCCTTACCCATGACGGACTGGGCAGCCCTATTCCTTTACCCATGATGGACAGGGCAGTCTCCATTCCTTCACCTCAGGACTGATTGGGCAGTCTCCATTCCTTTACCCATGACGGACTGGGCAGTCTCCATTCCTTCACCCATGACAGCTTGGGCAGTCTCCATTCCCTTACCCATGACGGAATGGGCAGCCCTATTCCTTTACCCATGACGGACTGGGCAGTCTCTATTCCTTTGCCCAGGACGGACCAGGCAGTCTCCATTCCTTCACCCAGGACGGACTGGGCAGTCACCATTCCCTTACTCAGGACGGACTGGTCAGTCTCCATTCCTTCACCCATGATGGAGTGGGCAGTCTCCATTCCCTTACCCAGGACGGACTGGGCAGTCTCCATTCCTTTACCCAGGACGGACTGGGTAGTCTCCATTCCTTCACCCATGATGGACTGGGGAGTCTCCATTCCTTTACCCAGGATGGACTGGGCAGTCTCCATTCCGTTACCCAAGACTGACTGGGCAGTCTCCATTCCTTTACCCGGGACGGACTGGGCAGTCTCCATTCGTTTACCCTTGACAGCTTGGGCAGTCTCCATTCCCTTACCCATGATGGACTGGGCAGCCCTATTCTTTTTCCCATGACGGACAGGGCAGTCTCTCCTCCTTTACCCAGGACTGACTGGTCAGCCTCCATTCCTTCACCCATGATGGACTGGGCAGTCTCCATTCCTTTGCCCAGGACGGACCAGGAACTCTCCATTCCCTTACACATGATGGACTGGGCAGTCTACATTCCTTTACCCATGACGGACTGGGCAGTCTCCATTCCTTTACCCATGATGGACTGGGCAGTCTCCATTTCTTTACCCAGGACGGACTGGGCCGTCTCCATTCCCTTATCCATGACGGACTGGGCAGTCTCCATTCCTTTACCCAGGACGGACTGGGCCGTCTCCATTCCCTTATCCAGGACGGACTGGGCAGTCTCCATTCCTTTACCAAGGACGGACTTGGCAGTCTCCATTCCTTTACCAAGGACGGACTGGGCAGTCTCCATTCCTTCACCTCAGGACTGACTGGGCCGTCTCCATTCCTTCACCCATGACAACTTGGGCTGTCTCCATTCCCTTACCCATGACGGACTGGGCAGCCCTATTCCTTTACCCATGACGGACAGGGCAGTCTCCATTCCTTCACCTCAGGACTGATTGGGCAGTCTCCATTACTTTACACATGACGGACTGGGCAGTCTCCATTCCTACACCCATGACAGCTTGGGCAGTCTCCATTCCCTTACCCATGACGGAATGGGCAGCCCTATTCCTTTACCCATGACGGACTGGGCAGTCTCCATTCCTTTGCCCAGGACGGAACAGGCAGTCTCCATTCCTTCACCCAGGACGGACTGGTCAGTCTCCATTCCTTCACCCATGATGGACTGGGCAGTCTCCATTCCTTTACCCAGGACGGACTGGGCAGTCTCCATTCCGTTACCCAGGACTGACTGGGCAGTCTCCATTCCTTTACCCAGGACTGACTGGGCAGTCTCCATTCGTTTACCCTTGACAGCTTGGGCAGTCTCCATTCCCTTACCCATGACGGACTGGGCAGCCCTATTCTTTTACCCATGACAGACAGGGCAGTCTCCATTCCTTCACCCATGACGGACTGGGCAGTCTGCATTCCTTCACCCATGACGGACGGGGCAGTCTCCATTCCTTTACCCATGACGGACTGGGCAGTCTCCATTCCCTTACCCATGACAGACTGGGCAGTCTCCATTCCTTTACCAAGGACGAACTGGGCAGTCTCCATTCCTTCACCCATGACGGACTGGGCAGTCTCCATTCCTTTACCCATGACAACTTGGGCAGTCTCCATTCCCTTACCCATGATGGACTGGGCAGCCCTATTCCTTTACCCATGACGGACAGGGCAGTCTCCAGTCCTTTACCCATGACGGAATGGGCAGCCCTATTCCTTTACCCATGACGGACTGGGCAGTCTCCATTCCTTTGCCCAGGACGGACCGGGCAGTCTCCATTCCTTCACCCAGGACGGACTGGGCAGTCTCCATTCCCTTACCCATGACGGAATGGGCAGCCATATTCCTTTACCCATGACGGACTGGGCAGTCTCCATTCCTTTGCCCAGGATGGACTGGGCAGTCACCATTCCCTTACCCATGACGGACTGGGCAGTCCACATTCCTTTATCCATGACGGACTGGGCAGTCTCCATTCTTACACCCATGAAGGACTGGGCAGTCTACATTCCTTTACCCATGACGGACTGGGCCGTCCCCATTCCTTTACTCAGGACGGACTGCTCAGTCTCCTTCCTTCACCCATGATGGAGTGGGCAGTCTCCATTCCCTTGCCCAGGAAGGACTGGGCAGACTCCATTCCTTTAACCAGGACGGACTGGGTAGTCTCCATTCCTTCACCCATGACGGACTGGGCAGTCTCCATTCCTTCACCTCAGGACTGATTGGGCAGTCTCCATTACTTTACACATGACGGACTGGGCAGTCTCCATTCCTACACCCATGACAGCTTGGGCAGTCTCCATTCCCTTACCCATGACGGAATGGGCAGCCCTATTCCTTTACCCATGACGGACTGGGCAGTCTCCATTCCTTTGCCCAGGACGGAACAGGCAGTCTCCATTCCTTCACCCAGGACGGACTGGTCAGTCTCCATTCCTTCACCCATGATGGACTGGGCAGTCTCCATTCCTTTACCCAGGACTGACTGGTCAGCCTCCATTCCTTCACCTCAGGACTGATTGGGCAGTCTCCATTCCTTCACCCATTGCGGACTGGGCAGTCTCCATTCCCTTACCTATGACAGACTGGACAGTCTCCATTCCTTTACCCATGACAGCTTGGGCAGTCTCCATTCCCTTACCCATGACGGACTGGGCAGCCCTATTCCTTTACCCATGACGGACTGGGCAGTCTCCATTCCTTTTCCCAGGACGGACCAGGAACTCTCCATTCCCTGACACATGACGGATTGGGCAGACTCCATTCCTTCACCCAGGACGGACTGGGCAGTCTACATTCCTTTACCCATGACAGACTGGGCAGTCTCCATTCCTTTACCCATGACGGACTGGCAGTCTCCATTCCTTTACCCATGACGGACCGGGCAGTCTCCATTCCTTCACCCAGGATGGACTGGGCAGTCTCCATTCCTTTACCCAGGACGGTCTGGGCAGTCTCCATTCCTTTACCTAGGACGGTCTGGGCAGTCTCCATTCCTTCACCCATGACGGACAAGGCAGTCTCCATTCCTTCACACATGACGGACTGGGCAGTCTCCATTCCTTTACCCAGGATCGTCTGGGCAGTCTCCATTCCTTCACCCATCACGGACTGGGCAGACTCCATTCCTTCACCCATGACGGACTGGGCAGTCTGCATTCCTTCACCCATGACGGACGGGGCAGTCTCCATTCCTTTACCCATGACGGACTGGGCAGTCTCCATTCCCTTACCCATGACAGACTGGGCAGTCTCCATTCCTTTACCAAGGACGAACTGGGCAGTCTCCATTCCTTCACCCATGACGGACTGGGCAGTCTCCATTCCTTTACCCATGACAACTTGGGCAGTCTCCATTCCCTTACCCATGAAGGACTGGGCAGCCCTATTCCTTTACCCATGACGGACAGGGCAGTCTCCAGTCCTTTACCCATGACGGAATGGGCAGCCCTATTCCTTTACCCATGACGGACTGGGCAGTCTCCATTCCTTTGCCCAGGACGGACCGGGCAGTCTCCATTCCTTCACCCAGGACGGACTGGGCAGTCTCCATTCCCTTACCCATGACGGAATGGGCAGCCATATTCCTTTACCCATGACGGACTGGGCAGTCTCCATTCCTTTGCCCAGGATGGACTGGGCAGTCACCATTCCCTTACCCATGACGGACTGGGCAGTCCACATTCCTTTATCCATGACGGACTGGGCAGTCTCCATTCTTACACCCATGAAGGACTGGGCAGTCTACATTCCTTTACCCATGACGGACTGGGCCGTCCCCATTCCTTTACTCAGGACGGACTGCTCAGTCTCCTTCCTTCACCCATGATGGAGTGGGCAGTCTCCATTCCCTTGCCCAGGAAGGACTGGGCAGACTCCATTCCTTTAACCAGGACGGACTGGGTAGTCTCCATTCCTTCACCCATGACGGACTGGGCAGTCTCCATTCCTTTACCCAGGACGGACTGGGCAGTCTCCATTCCGTTACCCAGGACTGACTGGGCAGTCTCCATTCCTTTACCCAGGACGGACTGGGCAGTCTCCATTCCGTTACCCAGGACTGACTGGGCAGTCTCCATTCCTTTACTCAGGACGGACTGGGCAGTCTCCATTCCTTTACCCATGACGGACTGGGCAGTCTCCATTCGTTTACCCTTGACAGCTTGGGCAGTCTCCATTCCCTTACCCATGACGGACAGGGCAGTCTCCATTCCTTTACCCAGGACTGATTGGGCAGTCTCCATTCCTTCACCCATTGCGGACTGGGCAGTCTCCATTCCCTTACCTATGACGGACTGGACAGTCTCCATTCCTTTACCCATGACAGCTTGGGCAGTCTCCATTCCCTTAACCATGACGGACTGGGCAGCCCTATTCCTTTACCCATGACGGACTGGGCAGTCTCCATTCCTTTGCCCAGGACGGACTGGGTAGTCTCCATTCCTTCACCCATGATGGACTGGGCAGTCTCCATTCCTTTACCCAGGATGGACTGGGCAGTCTCCATTCCGTTACCCAGGACTGACTGCGCAGTCTCCATTCCTTTACCCAGGACGGACTGGGCAGTCTCCATTCGTTTACCCTTGACAGCTTGGGCAGTCTCCATTCCCTTACCCATGACGGACTGGGCAGCCCTATTCTTTTACCCATGACGGACAGGGCAGTCTCTATTCCTTTACCCAGGACTGACTGGTCAGCCTCCATTCCTTCACCTCAGGACTGATTGGGCAGTCTCCATTCCTTCACCCATTGCGGACTGGGCAGTCTCCATTCCCTTACCTATGACAGACTGGGCAGTCTCCATTCCCTTACCCATGACGGACTGGGCAGCCCTATTCCTTTACCCATGACGGACTGGGCAGTCTACATTCCTTTGCCCAGGACGGACCAGGAACTCTCCATTCCCTTATACATGACGGACTGGGCAGACTCCATTCCTTCACCCAGGACGGACTGGGCAGTCTACATTCCTTTACCCATGAAGGACTGGGCAGTCTCCATTCCTTTACCCAGGACTGACTGGGCCGTCTCCATTCCTTTCCCCAGGACGGACTGGGCCGTCTCCATTCCCTTATCCAAGATGGACCGGGCAGTCTCCATTCCTTCACCCAGGACGGACTGGGCAGTCTCCATTCCTTTACCCAGGACGGTCTGGGCAGTCTCCATTCCTTTACCCAGGACGGTCTGGGCAGTCTCCATTCCTTCACCCATGACGGACAAGGCAGTCTCCATTCCTTCACACATGACGGACTGGGCAGTCTCCATTCCCTTACCCATGACGGAATGGGCAGCCCTATTCCTTTACCCATGACGGACTGGGCAGTCTCCATTCCTTTGCCCAGGATTGTCTGGGCAGTCACCATTCCCTTACCCATGACGGACTGGGCAGTCCACATTCCTTTATCCATGACGGACTAGGCAGTCTCCATTCTTACACCCATGAAGGACTGGGCAGTCTACATTCCTTTACCCATGACGGATTGGGTCGTCCCCATTCCTTTACTCAGGACGGACTTGTCAGTCTCCATTCCTTCACCCATGATGGAGTGGGCAGTCTCCATTCCCTTACCCAGGACGGACTGGGCAGTCTCCATTCCTTTACCCAGGACGGACTGGGTAGTCTCCATTCCTTCACCCATGATGGACTGGGCAGTCTCCATTCCGTTACCCAGGACTGACTGGGCAGTCTCCATTCCTTTACCCAGGACGGACTGGGAATCTCCATTCCTTCACCTCAGGACTGACTGGGCCGTCTCCATTCCTTCACCCATGACGGACTGGGCAGTCTCCATTCGTTTACCCTTGACAGCTTGGGCAGTCTCCATTCCCTTACCCATGACGGTCAGGGCAGTCTCCATTCCTTTACCCATGACAGCTTGGGCAGTCTCCATTCCCTTAACCATGACGGACTGGGCAGCCCTATTCCTTTACCCAGGACAGACTGGGCAGTCTCCATTCGTTTACCCTTGACAGCTTGGGCAGTCTCCATTTCCTTACCCATGACGGACTGGGCAGCCCTATTCTTTTACCCATGATGGACTGGGCAGTCTCTATTCCTTTACCCAGGACTGACTGGTCAGCCTCCATTCCTTCACCTCAGGACTGATTGGGCAGTCTCCATTCCTTCACCCATTGCGGACTGGGCAGTCTCCATTCCCTTACCTATGACAGACTGGACAGTCTCCATTCCATTACCCATGACAGCTTGGGCAGTCTCCATTCCCTTACCCATGACGGACTGGGCAGTCTCTGTTCCTTTACCCAGGAAGGACTGGGCAGTCTCCATTCCTTTACCCAGGACGGACTGGGCAGTCTCCATTCCTTTACCCAGGTCTGTCTGGGCTGTCTCCATTCCTTCACCCAGGACGGACTGGGCAGTCTCCATTCCTTTACCCAGAACGGTCTGGGCAGTCTCCATTCCTTTACCCAGGACGGTCTGGGCAGTCTCCATTCCTTCACCCATGACGGACAAGGCAGTCTCCATTCCTTCACACATGAAGGACTGGGCAGTCTCCATTCCTTTACCCAGGACGGTGTGGGCAGTCTCCATTCCTTCACCCATAACGGACTGGGCAGTCTCCATTCCTTCCCCCATGACGGACTGGGCAGTCTCCATTCCTTCACCCATGACGGACTGGGCGGTCTCCATTCCTTTACCCATGACGGACTGGGCAGTCTCCATTCCCTTACCCATGACGGACTGGGCTGTCTCCATTACTTTACCAAGGACGAACTGGGCAGTCTCCATTCCTTCACCCATGACGGACTGGGCAGTCTCCATTCCTTTTCCCATCACAACTTGAGCAGTCTCCATTCCCTTACCCATGACGGACTGGACAGCCCTATTCCTTTACCCATGACGGACAGGGCAGTCTCCATTCCTTTACCCATGACGGAATGGGCAGCCCTATTCCTTTACCCATGATGGACTGGGCAGTCTCCATTCCTTTGCCCAGGATGGACCGGGCAGTCTCCATTCCTTCACCCAGGATGGACTGGGCAGTCTCCATTCCTTTACCCATGACGGACTGGGCAGTCTCCATTCCCTTACCCATGACGCAATGGGCAGCCCTATTCCTTTACCCATGACGGACTGGGCAGTCTCCATTCCTTTGCCCAGGATGGACTGGGCAGTCACCATTCCCTTACCCATGACGGACTGGGCAGTCCACATTCCTTTATCCATGACGGAGTGGGCAGTCTCCATTCTTACACCCATGAAGGACTGGGCAGTCTACATTCCTTTACCCATGACGGACTGGGCCGTCCCCATTCCTTTACTCAGGACGGACTGGTCAGTCTCCATTCCTTCACCCATGATGGAGTGGGCAGTCTCCATTCCCTTACCCAGGACGGACTGGGCAGTCTCCATTCCTTTACCCATGACGGACTGGGTAGTCTCCATTCCTTCACCCATGATGGACTGGGCAGTCTCCATTCCTTTACCCATGATGGACTGGGCAGTCTCCATTCCTTTACCCAGGACGGACTGGGCAGTCTCCATTCCGTTACCCAGGACTGACTGGGCAGTCTCCATTCCTTTACCCAGGACGGACTGGGCAGTCTCCATTCCGTTACCCGGGACTGACTGGGCAGTCTCCATTCCTTTACCCAGGACGGACTGGGCAGTCTCCATTCCTTTACCCATGACGGACTGGGCAGTCTCCATTCGTTTACCCTTGACAGCTTGGGCAGTCTCCATTCCCTTACCCATGACGGACAGGGCAGTCTCCATTCCTTTACCCAGGACTGATTGGGCAGTCTCCATTCCTTCACCCATTGCGGACTGGGCAGTCTCCATTCCCTTACCTATGACGGACTGGACAGTCTCCATTCCTTTACCCATGACAGCTTGGGCAGTCTCCATTCCCTTAACCATGACGGACTGGGCAGCCCTATTCCTTTACCCATGACGGACTGGGCAGTCTCCATTCCTTTGCCCAGGACGGACTGGGCAGTCTCCATTCCTTTACCCAGGATGGACTGGGCAGTCTCCATTCCGTTACCCAGGACTGACTGGGCAGTCTCCATTCCTTTACCCAGGACGGACTGGGCAGTCTCCATTCGTTTACCCTTGACAGCTTGGGCAGTCTCCATTCCTTTACCCAGGACTGATTGGGCAGTCTCCATTCCCTTAACCATGACGGACTGGGCAGCCCTATTCCTTTACCCATGACGGACTGGGCAGTCTCCATTCCTTTGCCCAGGACGGACCAGGAACTCTCCATTCCCTTAACCATGACGGACTGGGCAGCCCTATTCCTTTACCCATGACGGACTGGGCAGTCTCCATTCCTTTACCCAGGACTGACTGGGCCGTCTCCATTCCTTTCCCCAGGACGGACTGGGCCGTCTCCATTCCCTTATACAAGATGGACCGGGCAGTCTCCATTCCTTCACCCAGGACGGACTGGGCAGTCTCCATTCCTTTACCCAGGACGGTCTGGGCAGTCTCCATTCCTTTACCCAGGACGGTCTGGGCAGTCTCCATTCCTACACCCATAACGGACTGGGCAGTCTCCATTCCTTCACCCATGACGGACTGGGCAGTCTCCATTGCTTCACCCATGACGGAAGGGGCAGTCTCCATTCCTTTACCCATGACGGACTTTGCTGTCTCCATTCCCTTACCCATGACGGACTGGGCAGTCTCCATTCCTTTACCAAGGACGAACTGGGCAGTCTCCATTCCTTCACCCATGACGGACTGGGCAGTCTCCATTCCTTTACCCATGACAACTTGGGCAGTCTCCATTCCCTTACCCATGACGGACTGGGCAGCCCTATTCCTTTACCCATGACGGACAGGGCAGTCTCCATTCCTTTACCCATGACGGAATGGGCAGCCCTATTCCTTTACCCATGACGGACTGGGCAGTCTCCATTCCTTTGCCCAGGACGGACCGGGCAGTCTCCATTCCTTCACCCAGGATGGACTGGGCAGTCTCCATTCCTTTACCCATGACGGACTGGGCAGTCTCCATTCCCTTACCCATGACGGAATGGGGAGCCCTATTCCTTTACCCATGACGGACTGGGCAGTCTCCATTCCTTTGCCCAGGATGGACTGGGCAGTCACCATTGCCTTACCCATGACGGACTGGGCAGTCCACATTCCTTTATCCATGACGGACTGGGCAGTCTCCATTCTTACACCCATGAAGGACTGGGCAGTCTACATTCCTTTACCCATGACGGACTGGGCCGTCCCCATTCCTTTACTCAGGACGGACTGGTCAGTCTCCATTCCTTCACCCATGATGGAGTGGGCAGTCTCCATTCCCTTACCCAGGACGGACTGGGCAGTCTCCATTCCGTTACCCAGGACGGACTGGGTAGTCTCCATTCCTTCACCCATGATGGACTGGGCAGTCTCCATTCCGTTACCCGGGACTGACTGGGCAGTCTCCATTCCTTTACCCAGGACGGACTGGGAATCTCCATTCCTTCACCTCAGGACTGACTGGGCCGTCTCCATTCCTTCACCCATGACGGACTGGGCAGTATCCATTCGTTTACCCTTGACAGCTTGGGCAGTCTCCATTCCCTTACCCATGACGGACAGGGCAGTCTCCATTCCTTTACCCAGGACTGATTGGGCAGTCTCCATTCCTTCACCCAGGATGGACTGGGCAGTCTCCATTCCTTTACCCATGACGGACTGGGCAGTCTCCATTCCCTTACCCATGACGGAATGGGCAGCCCTATTCCTTTACCCATGACGGACTGGGCAGTCTCCATTCCTTTGCCCAGGATGGACTGGGCAGTCACCATTCCCTTACCCATGACGGACTGGGCAGTCCACATTCCTTTATCCATGACGGACTGGGCAGTCTCCATTTTTACACCCATGAAGGACTGGGCAGTCTACATTCCTTTACCCATGACGGACTGGGCCGTCCCCATTCCTTTACTCAGGACGGACTGGTCAGTCTCCATTCCTTCACCCATGATGGAGTGGGCAGTCTCCATTCCCTTACCCAGGACGGACTGGGCAGTCTCCATTCCTTTACCCAGGACGGACTGGGTAGTCTCCATTCCTTCACCTATGATGGATTGGGCAGTCTCCATTCCGTTACCCAGGACTGACTGGGCAGTCTCCATTCCTTTACCCAGGACGGACTGGGAATCTCCATTCCTTCACCTCAGGACTGACTGGGCCGTCTCCATTCCTTCACCCATGACGGACTGGGCAGTCTCCATTCGTTTACCCTTGACAGCTTGGGCAGTCTCCATTCCCTTACCCATGACGGACTGGGCAGCCCTATTCTTTTACCCATGACGGACTGGGCAGCCCTATTCTTTTACCCATGACGGACAGGGCAGTCTCCATTCCTTTACCCAGGACTGACTGTTCAGCCTCCATTCCTTCACCTCAGGACTGATTGGGCAGTCTCCATTCCTTCACCCATTGCGGACTGGGCAGTCTCCATTCCCTTACCTATGACAGACTGGACAGTCTCCATTCCATTACCCATGACAGCTTGGGCAGTCTCCATTCCCTTACCCATGACGGACTGGACAGTCTCTGTTCCTTTACCCAGGAAGGACTGGGCAGTCTCTATTCCTTTACCCAGGACGGACTGGGCAGTCTCCATTCCTTTACCCAGGACTGACTGGGCTGTCTCCATTCCTTTCCCCAGGACGGACTGGGCCGTCTCCATTCCCTTATCCAAGATGGACCGGGCAGTCTCCATTCCTTCACCCAGGACGGACTGGGCAGTCTCCATTCCTTTACCCAGAACGGTCTGGGCAGTCTCCATTCCTTTACCCAGGACGGTCTGGGCAGTCTCCATTCCTTCACCCATGACGGACAAGGCAGTCTCCATTCCTTCACACATGAAGGACTGGGCAGTCTCCATTCCTTTACCCAGGACGGTTTGGGCAGTCTCCATTCCTTCACCCATAACGGACTGGGCAGTCTCCATTCCTTCCCCCATGACGGACTGGGCAGTCTCCATTCCTTCACCCATGACGGACTGGGCGGTCTCCATTCCTTTACCCATGACGGACTGGGCAGTCTCCATTCCTTCACCCATGACGGACTGGGCAGTCTCCATTCCTTTACCCATGACAACTTGAGCAGTCTCCATTCCCTTACCCATGACGGACTGGACAGCCCTATTCCTTTACCCATGACGGACAGGGAAGTCTCCATTCCTTTACCCATGACGGAATAGGCAGCCCCATTCCTTTACCCATGATGGACTGGGCAGTCTCCTTTCCTTTGCCCAGGATGGACCGGGCAGTCTCCATTCCTTCACCCAGGATGGACTGGGCAGTCTCCATTCCTTTACCCATGACGGACTGGGCAGTCTCCATTCCCTTACCCATGACGGAATGGGCAGCCCTATTCCTTTACCCATGACGGACTGGGCAGTCTCCATTCCTTTGCCCAGGATGGACTGGGCAGTCACCATTCCCTTACCCATGACGGACTGGGCAGTCCACATTCCTTTATCCATGACGGACTGGGCAGTCTCCATTCTTACACCCATGAAGGACTGTGCAGTCTACATTCCTTTACCCATGACGGACTGGGCCGTCCCCATTCCTTTACTCAGGACGGACAGGTCAGTCTCCATTCCTTCACCCATGATGGAGTGGGCAGTCTCCATTCCCTTACCCAGGACTGACTGGGCCGTCTCCATTTCTTCACCCATGACGGACTGTGCAGTCTCCATTCGTTTACCCTTGACAGCTTGGGCAGTCTCCATTTCCTTACCCATAACGGACAGGGCAGTCTCCATTCCGTTACCCAGGACTGACTGGGCAGTCCCTATTCCTTTACCCAGGACTGACTGGTCAGCCTCCATTCCTTCACCTCAGGACTGATTGGGCAGTCTCCATTCCTTCACCCATTGCGGACTGGGCAGTCTCCATTCCCTTACCTATGACAGACTGGACAGTCTCCATTCCATTACCCATGACAGCTTGGGCAGTCTCCATTCCCTTACCCATGACGGACTGGGCAGTCTCCATTCCTTTACCCAGGACTGAGTGGGCTGTCTCCATTCCTTTCCCCAGGACGGACTGGGCCGTCTCCATTCCCTTATCCAAGATGGACCGGGCAGTCTCCATTCCTTCACCCAGGACGGACTGGGCAGTCTCCATTCCTTTACCCAGAACGGTCTGGGCAGTCTCCATTCCTTTACCCAGGACGGTCTGGGCAGTCTCCATTCCTTCACCCATGACGGACAAGGCAGTCTCCATTCCTTCACACATGAAGGACTGGGCAGTCTCCATTCCTTTACCCAGGACGGTTTGGGCAGTCTCCATTCCTTCACCCATAACGGACTGGGCAGTCTCCATTCCTTCCCCCATGACGGACTGGGCAGTCTCCATTCCTTCACCCATGACGGACTGGGCGGTCTCCATTCCTTTACCCATGACGGACTGGGCAGTCTCCATTCCTTCACCCATGACGGACTGGGCAGTCTCCATTCCTTTACCCATGACAACTTGAGCAGTCTCCATTCCCTTACCCATGACGGACTGGACAGCCCTATTCCTTTACCCATGACGGACAGGGCAGTCTCCATTCCTTTACCCATGACGGAATAGGCAGCCCCATTCCTTTACCCATGATGGACTGGGCAGTCTCCTTTCCTTTGCCCAGGATGGACCGGGCAGTCTCCATTCCTTCACCCAGGATGGACTGGGCAGTCTCCATTCCTTTACCCATGACGGACTGGGCAGTCTCCATTCCCTTACCCATGACGGAATGGGCAGCCCTATTCCTTTACCCATGACGGACTGGGCAGTCTCCATTCCTTTGCCCAGGATGGACTGGGCAGTCACCATTCCCTTACCCATGACGGACTGGGCAGTCCACATTCCTTTATCCATGACGGACTGGGCAGTCTCCATTCTTACACCCATGAAGGACTGGGCAGTCTACATTCCTTTACCCATGACGGACTGGGCCGTCCCCATTCCTTTACTCAGGACGGACAGGTCAGTCTCCATTCCTTCACCCATGATGGAGTGGGCAGTCTCCATTCCCTTACCCAGGACGGACTGGGCAGTCTCCATTCCTTTACCCAGGACGGACTGGGAGTCTCCATTCCTTCACCTCAGGACTGACTGGGCCGTCTCCATTCCTTCACCCATGACGGACTGGGCAGTCTCCATTCGTTTACCCTTGACAGCTTGGGCAGTCTCCATTCCCTTACCCATAACGGACAGGGCTGTCTCCATTCCGTTACCCAGGACTGACTGGGCAGTCTCCATTCCTTTACCCAGGACGGACAGGGCAGTCCCTATTCCTTTACCCAGGACTGATTGGGCAGTCTCCATTCCTTCACCCATTGCGGACTGGGCAGTCTCCATTCCCTTACCTATGACAGACTGGACAGTCTCCATTCCATTACCCATGACAGCTTGGGCAGTCTCCATTCCCTTACCCATGACGGACTGGGCAGTCTCTGTTCCTTTACCCAGGAAGGACTGGGCAGTCTCCATTCCTTTACCCAGGACGGACTGGGCAGTCTCCATTCCTTTACCCAGGACTGAGTGGGCTGTCTCCATTCCTTTCCCCAGGACGGACTGGGCCGTCTCCATTCCCTTATCCAAGATGGACCGGGCAGTCTCCATTCCTTCACCCAGGACGGACTGGGCAGTCTCCATTCCTTTACCCAGAACGGTCTGGGCAGTCTCCATTCCTTTACCCAGGACGGTCTGGGCAGTCTCCATTCCTTCACCCATGACGGACAAGGCAGCCTCCATTCCTTCACACATGAAGGACTGGGCAGTCTCCATTCCTTTACCCAGGACGGTGTGGGCAGTCTCCATTCCTTCACCCATAACGGACTGGGCAGTCTCCATTCCTTCCCCCATGACGGACTGGGCAGTCTCCATTCCTTCACCCATGACGGACTGGGCGGTCTCCATTCCTTTACCCATGACGGACTGGGCAGTCTCCATTCCCTTACCCATGACGGACAGGGCTGTCTCCATTCCTTTACCAAGGACGAACTGGGCAGTCTCCATTCCTTCACCCATGACGGACTGGGCAGACTCCATTCCTTTACCCATGACAACTTGAGCAGTCTCCATTCCCTTACCCATGACGGACTGGCCAGTCTCCATTCCCCTACCCAGGACGGACTGGGCAGTCTCCATACCTTCACCCATGATGGACTGGGTAGTCTCCATTCCTTCACCCATAACGGAATGGGCAGTCTCCATTCCTTTACCCATGACGGACAGGGCAGTCTCCATTCCTTTACCCAGGACGGACCGGGAGTCTCCATTCCTTCACCTCAGGACTGATTGGGCAGTCTCCATTCCTTCACCCATGACGGACTGGGCAGTCTCCATTCCCTTACCCATGACGGACTGGGCAGTCTCCATTCCTTCACCCATGACAGCTTTGGCAGTCTCCATTCCCTTACCCATGACGGAATGGGCAGCCCTATTCCTTTACCCATGACGGACTGGGCAGTCTCCATTCGTTCACCCAGGACGGACCGGGCAGACTCCATTCCGTCACCCAGGACGGACCGGGCAGACTCCATTCCTTTACCCAGGACAGACTGGGCCGTCTCCATTCCCTTACCCACGACGGATTGGGCAGTCTCCATTCCTTCACCCATGATGGATTGGGCAGTCTCCATTCCTTCACCGATGACGGACTGGGCAGTCTCCATTCCTTTACCCAGGACGGACTGGGCAGTCTCCATTCCCTTAACCAGGACAGACTGGGCCGTCTCCATTCCCTTACCCATGACGGTCTGGGCAGTCTCCATTCCTTCACCCAGGACGGACTGGGCTGTCTCCATTCCTTTACCCAGGACGGGATGGGCAGAATCCATTCCTTCACCCAGGACGGACTGGGCAGTCTCCATTCCTTCACCCAGGACTGACTGGGCAGTCTCCATTCCTTTACCCAGGACGGACTGGGCAGTCTCCATTCCTTTACCCATTACGGACCATGCAGTCTCCATTCCTTCACCCATTGCGGACTGGCAGACTACATTCCTTCACCCATGACGGAGTGGGCAGTCTCCATTCCCTTACCCAGGATGGACTGGGCAGTCTCCATTTCTTTACCCAGGACGGGCTGGGCAGACTACATTCCTTCACCCCGGACGGACTGGGCAGTCTCCATTCCTTCACCCAGGACGGACTGGGCAGTCTCCATTCCCTTACCCAGGACGGACAGGGCCGTCTCCATTCCTTTACCCAGGACGGACAGAGCAGTCTCCATTCCTTCACCCATGACGGACTGGGCAGTCTCCATTCCCTTACCCATGACGGAATGGGCAGCCCTATTCCTTTACCCATGACGAACTGGGCTGTCTCCATTCCTTCAACCATGACGGACTGGGCAGACTCCATTCCGTCACCCAGGACGGACCGGGCAGACTCCATTCCTTTACCCAGGACGAACCGGGCAGTCTCCATTCCTTCACCCATGACGGACCGGGCCGTCTCCATTCATTCACCCATGACGGACCGGGCAGTGTCCATTCCTTTACCCAGGACGGACTGGGCAGTCACCATTCCCTTACCCAGGACGGACTGGGCAGTCACCATTCCCTTACCCATGACGGACTGGGTAGTCCCCATTCCTTTATCCATGACGGACTGGGCAGTCTCCATTCTTACACCCATGACGGACTGGGCAGTCTCCATTCCTTTACCCAGGACGGACTGGGCAGTCTCCATTCCTTCACCCATTGCGGACTGGCAGTCTCCATTCCTTTACCCATAACGGACTGGGCAGTCTCCATTCCTTTACCCAAGACGGACTGGCAGTCTCCATTCCTTTACCCATGACGGATTGGGCAGTCTCCATTCCTTTACCCATGACGGACTGGGCAGTCTCCATTCCTTTACCCAGGACAGACAGGGCAGTCTCCATTCCTTTACCCATGACGGACTGGGCAGTCTCCATTCCTTTACCCATGACGGACTGGGCAGTCTCCATTCCTTTACCCAGGACGGACTGGGCAGTCACCATTCCTTTACCCATGACGGACTGGGCAGTCTCCATTCATTTACCCATGACGGACTGGGCAGTCTCCGTTCCTTTACCAAGGATGGACTGGGCACTCTCCATTACTACACCCATGATGGACTGGCCAGTCTCCATTCCCCTACCCAGGACGGACTGGGCAGTCTCCATTCCTTCACCCATGATGGACTGGGTAGTCTCCATTCCTTCACCCATAACGGACTAGGCAGACTCCATTCCTTTACCCAGGACAGACTGGGCCGTCTCCATTCCCTTACCCACGACGGATTGGGCAGTCTCCATTCCTTCACCCAGGACGGACTGGGCAGAATCCATTCCTTCACCCAGGACGGACTGGGCAGTCTCCATTCCTTCACCCAGGACTGACTGGGCAGTCTCCATTCCTTTACCCAGGACGGACTGGGCAGTCTCCATTCCTTTACCCATTATGGACCATGCAGTCTCCATTCCTTCACCCATTGCGGACTGGCAGACTACATTCCTTCACCCATGACGGAGTGGGCAGTCTCCATTCCCTTACCCAGGATGGACTGGGCAGTCTCCATTTCTTTACCCAGGACGGGCTGGGCAGACTACATTCCTTCACCCAGGACGGACTGGGCAGTCTCCATTCCTTCACCCAGGACGGACTGGGCAGTCACCATTCCTTTACCCATGACGGACTGGGCAGTCTCCATTCCTTTACCCATGACGGACTGGGCAGTCTCCGTTCCTTTACCCAGGACGGACTGGGCAGTCTCCATTCCTTCACCCAGGACGGACTGGGCAGTCACCATTCCTTTACCCATGACGGACTGGGCAGTCTCCATTCCTTTACCCATGACGGACTGGGCAGTCTCCGTTCCTTCACCCATGACGGACTGGGCAGTCTCCGTTCCTTTACCCATGACGGACTGGGCAGTCTCCATTCCTTTACCCAGGACTGACTGGGCAGTCTCCATTCCTTTACCCATGACGGACTGGGCATTCTCTATTCCGTTACCCATGACGGACTGGGCAGTCTCCATTCCTTTACCCATGACGGACTGGGCAGTCTCCATTCCTTTACCCATGACGTACTGGGCAGTCTCCATTCCTTTACACAGGACGGACTGGGCAGTCACCATTCCTTTACCCATGACGGACTGGGCAGTCTCCATTCCTTTACCCATGATGGACTGGGCAGTCTCCGTTCCTTTACCCAGGATGGACTGGGCACTCTCCATTCCTACACCCATGATGGACTGGCCAGTCTCCATTCCCCTACCCAGGACGGACTGGGCAGTCTCCATTCCTTCACCCATGATGGACCGGGTAGTCTCCATTCCTTCACCCATAACGGACTGGGCAGTCTCCATTCCTTTACCCATGACGGACAGGGCAGTCTCCATTCCTTTACCCAGGACGGACCGGGAGTCTCCATTCCTTCACCTCAGGACTGATTGGGCAGTCTCCATTCCTTCACCCATGACGGACTGGGCAGTCTCCATTCCCTTACCCATGACGGACTGGGCAGTCTCCATTCCTTCACCCATGACAGCTTGGGCAGTCTCCATTCCCTTCCCCATGACGGAATGGGCAGCCCTATTCCTTTACCCATGACGGACTGGGCAGTCTCCATTCCTTCACCCATGACGGATTGGGAAGTCTCCATTCCTTCACCGATGACAGACTGGGCAGTCTCCATTCCTTTACCCAGGACGGACTGGGCAGTCTCCATTCCCTTAACCAGGACAGACTGGGCCGTCTCCATTCCCTTACCCATGACGGTCTGGGCAGTCTCCATTCCTTCACCCAGGACGGACTGGGCTGTCTCCATTCCTTTACCCAGGACGGGCTGGGCAGAATCCATTCCTTCACCCAGGACGGACTGGGCAGTCTCCATTCCTTCACCCAGGACTGACTGGGCAGTCTCCATTCCTTTACCCAGGACGGACTGGGCAGTCTCCATTCCTTTACCCATTACCGACCATGCAGTCTCCATTCCTTCACCCATTGCGGACTGGCAGACTACATTCCTTCACCCATGACGGAGTGGGCAGTCTCCATTCCCTTACCCAGGATGGACTGGGCAGTCTCCATTTCTTTACCCAGGACGGGCTGGGCAGACTACATTCCTTCACCCCGGATGGACTGGGCAGACTCCATTCCTTCACCCAGGACGTACTGGGCAGTCTCCATTCCCTTACCCAGGACGGACAGAGCAGTCTCCATTCCTTCACCCATGACGGACTGGGCAGTCTCCATTCCCTTACCCATGACGGAATGGGCAGCCCTATTCCTTTACCCATGACGGACTGGGCAGTCTCCATTCCTTCATCCAGGACGGACTGGGCAGACTCCATTCCGTCACCCAGGACGGACCTGGCAGACTCCATTCCTTTACCCAGGACGAACCGGGCAGTCTCCATTCCTTCACCCATGACGGACCGGGCCGTCTCCATTCATTCACCCATGACGGACCGGGCAGTGTCCATTCCTTTACCCAGGACGGACTGGGCAGTCACCATTCCCTTACCCAGGACGGACTGGGCAGTCACCATTCCCTTACCCATGACGGACTGGGTAGTCCCCATTCCTTTATCCATGACGGACTGGACAGTCTCCATTCTTACACCCATGACGGACTGGGCAGTCTCCATTCCTTTACCCAGGACGGACAGGGCCGTCTCCATTCCTTCACCCATTGCGGACTGGAAGTCTCCATTCCTTTACCCATAACGGACTGGGCAGTCTCCATTCCTTTACCCATGACGGACTGGGCAGTCTCCATTCCTTTACCCATGACGGACTGGGCAGTCTCCATTCCTTTACCCATGACGGACTGGGTAGTCTCCATTCCTTTACCCAGGACAGACAGGGCAGTCTCCATTCCTTTACCCATGACGGACTGGGCAGTCTCCATTCCTTTACCCATGACGGACTGGGCAGTCTCCATTCCTTTACCCAGGACGGACTGGGCAGTCACCATTCCTTTACCCATGACGGACTGGGCAGTCTCCATTCCTTTACCCATGACGGACTGGGCAGTCTCCGTTCCTTTACCCAGGATGGACTGGGCACTCTCCATTACTACACCCATGATGGACTGGCCAGTCTCCATTACCCTACCCAGGACGGACTGGGCAGTCTCCATTCCTTCACCCATGATGGACTGGGTAGTCTCCATTCCTTCACCCATAACGGACTGGGCAGTCTCCAATCCTTTACCCATGACGGACAGGGCAGTCTCCATTCCTTTACCCAGGACGGACCGGGTGTCTCCATTCCTTCACCTCAGGACTGATTGGGCAGTCTCCATTCCTTCACCCATGACGGACTGGGCAGTCTCCATTCCCTTACCCATGACGGACTGGGCAGTCTCCATTCCTTCACCCATGACAGCTTGGGCAGTCTCCATTCCCTTACCCATGACGGAATGGGCAGCCCTATTCCTTTACCCATGACGGACTGGGCAGTCTCCATTCCTTCACCCAGGACGGACCGGGCAGACTCCATTCCGTCACCCAGGACGGACCGGGCAGACTCCATTCCTTTACCCAGGACAGACTGGGCCGTCTCCATTCCCTTACCCACGACGGATTGGGCAGTCTCCATTCCTTCACCCATGACGGATTGGGCAGGCTCCATTCCTTCACCGATGACGGACTGGGCAGTCTCCATTCCTTTACCCAGGACGGACTGGGCAGTCTCCATTCCCTTACCCAGGACGGACTGGGTAGTCACCATTCCCTTACCCATGACGGACTGGGTAGTCCCCATTCCTTTATCCATGACGGACTGGGCAGTCTCCATTCTTACACCCATGACAGACTGGGCAGTCTCCATTCCTTTACCCAGGACGGACAGGGCCGTCTCCATTCCTTCACCCATTGCGGACTGGAAGTCTCCATTCCTTTACCCATAACGGACTGGGCAGTCTCCATTCCTTTACCCATGACGGACTGGGCAGTCTCCATTCCTTTTCCCATGACGGACTGGGCAGTCTCCATTCCTTTACCCAGGACAGACAGGGCAGTCTCCATTCCTTTACCCATGACGGACTGGGCAGTCTCCATTCCTTTACCCATGACAGACTGGGCAGTCTCCATTCCTTTACCCAGGACGGACTGGGCAGTCACCATTCCTTTACCCATGACGGACTGGGCAGTCTCCATTCCTTTACCCATGACGGACTGGGCAGTCTCCGTTCCTTTACCCAGGATGGACTGGGCACTCTCCATTACTACACCCATGATGGACTGGCCAGTCTCCATTACCCTACCCAGGACGGACTGGGCAGTCTCCATTCCTTCACCCATGATGGACTGGGTAGTCTCCATTCCTTCACCCATAACGGACTGGGCAGTCTCCAATCCTTTACCCATGACGGACAGGGCAGTCTCCATTCCTTTACCCAGGACGGACCGGGAGTCTCCATTCCTTCACCTCAGGACGGACTGGGCAGTCTCCATTCCTTCACCGATGACGGACTGGGCAGTCTCCATTCCTTTACCCAGGACGGACTGGGCAGTCTCCATTCCCTTAACCAGGACAGACTGGGCCGTCTCCATTCCCTTACCCATGACGGTCTGGGCAGTCTCCATTCCTTCACCCAGGACGGACTGGGCTGTCTCCATTCCTTTACCCAGGACGGGCTGGGCAGAATCCATTCCTTCACCCAGGACGGACTGGGCAGTCTCCATTCCTTCACCCAGGACTGACTGGGCAGTCTCCATTCCTTTACCCAGGACGGACTGGGCAGTCTCCATTCCTTTACCCATTACGGACCATGCAGTCTCCATTCCTTCACCCATTGCGGACTGGCAGACTACATTCCTTCACCCATGACGGAGTGGGCAGTCTCCATTCCCTTACCCAGGATGGACTGGGCAGTCTCCATTTCTTTACCCAGGACGGGCTGGGCAGACTACATTCCTTCACCCCGGACGGACTGGGCAGTCTCCATTCCTTCACCCAGGACGGACTGGGCAGTCTCCATTCCCTTACCCAGGACGGACAGGGCCGTCTCCATTCCTTTACCCAGGACGGACAGAGCAGTCTCCATTCCTTCACCCATGACGGACTGGGCAGTCTCCTTTCCCTTACCCATGACGGAATGGGCAGCCCTATTCCTTTACCCATGACGAACTGGGCTGTCTCCATTCCTTCAACCAGGACGGACTGGGCAGACTCCATTCCGTCACCCAGGACGGACCGGGCAGACTCCATTCCTTTACCCAGGACGAACCGGGCAGTCTCCATTCCTTCACCCATGACGGACCGGGCCGTCTCCATTCATTCACCCATGACGGACCGGGCAGTGTCCATTCCTTTACCCAGGACGGACTGGGCAGTCACCATTCCCTTACCCAGGACGGACTGGGCAGTCACCATTCCCTTACCCATGACGGACTGGGTAGTCCCCATTCCTTTATCCATGACGGACTGGGCAGTCTCCATTCTTACACCCATGACGGACTGGGCAGTCTCCATTCCTTTACCCAGGACGGACTGGGCAGTCTCCATTCCTTCACCCATTGCGGACTGGCAGTCTCCATTCCTTTACCCATAACGGACTGGGCAGTCTCCATTCCTTTACCCAAGACGGACTGGCAGTCTCCATTCCTTTACCCATGACGGATTGGGCAGTCTCCATTCCTTTACCCATGACGGACTGGGCAGTCTCCATTCCTTTACCCAGGACAGACAGGGCAGTCTCCATTCCTTTACCCATGACGGACTGGGCAGTCTCCATTCCTTTACCCATGACGGACTGGGCAGTCTCCATTCCTTTACCCAGGACGGACTGGGCAGTCACCATTCCTTTACCCATGACGGACTGGGCAGTCTCCATTCCTTTACCCATGACGGACTGGGCAGTCTCCGTTCCTTTACCAAGGATGGACTGGGCACTCTCCATTACTACACCCATGATGGACTGGCCAGTCTCCATTCCCCTACCCAGGACGGACTGGGCAGTCTCCATTCCTTCACCCATGATGGACTGGGTAGTCTCCATTCCTTCACCCATAACGGACTGGGCAGTCTCCAATCCTTTACCCATGACGGACAGTGCAGTCTCCATTCCTTTACCCAGGACGGACCGGGAGTCTCCATTCCTTCACCTCAGGACTGATTGGGCAGTCTCCATTCCTTCACCCATGACGGACTGGGCAGTCTCCATTCCCTTACCCATGACGGACTGGGCAGTCTCCATTCCTTCACCCATGACAGCTTGGGCAGTCTCCATTCCCTTACCCATGACGGAATGGGCAGCCCTATTCCTTTACCCATGACGGACTGGGCAGTCTCCGTTCCTTTACCCAGGACGGATTGGGCAGACTCCATTCCTTTACCCAGGACAGACTGGGCCGTCTCCATTCCCTTCCCCACGACGGATTGGGCAGTCTCCATTCCTTCACCCATGACGGATTGGGCAGTCTCCATTCCTTCACCCATGACGGAGTGGGCAGTCTCCATTCCCTTACCCAGGATGGACTGGGCAGTCTCCATTTCTTTACCCAGGACGGGCTGGGCAGACTACATTCCTTCACCCAGGACGGACTGGGCAGTCTCCATTCCTTCACCCAGGACGGACTGGGCAGTCACCATTCCTTTACCCATGACGGACTGGGCAGTCTCCATTCCTTTACCCATGACGGACTGGGCAGTCTCCGTTCCTTTACCCAGGACGGACTGGGCAGTCTCCATTCCTTCACCCAGGACGGACTGGGCAGTCACCATTCCTTTACCCATGACGGACTGGGCAGTCTCCATTCCTTTACCCATGACGGACTGGGCAGTCTCCGTTCCTTCACCCATGACGGACTGGGCAGTCTCCGTTCCTTTACCCATGACGGACTGGGCAGTCTCCATTCCTTTACCCAGGACTGACTGGGCAGTCTCCATTCCTTTACCCATGACGGACTGGGCATTCTCTATTCCGTTACCCATGACGGACTGGGCAGACTCCATTCCTTTACCCATGACGGACTGGGCAGTCTCCATTCCTTTACCCATGACGTACTGGGCAGTCTCCATTCCTTTACACAGGACGGACTGGGCAGTCACCATTCCTTTACCCATGACGGACTGGGCAGTCTCCATTCCTTTACCCATGATGGACTGGGCAGTCTCCGTTCCTTTACCCAGGATGGACTGGGCACTCTCCATTCCTACACCCATGATGGACTGGCCAGTCTCCATTCCCCTACCCAGGACGGACTGGGCAGTCTCCATTCCTTCACCCATGATGGACTGGGTAGTCTCCATTCCTTCACCCATAACGGACTGGGCAGTCTCCATTCCTTTACCCATGACGGACAGGGCAGTCTCCATTCCTTTACCCAGGACGGACCGGGAGTCTCCATTCCTTCACCTCAGGACTGATTGGGCAGTCTCCATTCCTTCACCCATGACGGACTGGGCAGTCTCCATTCCCTTACCCATGACGGACTGGTCAGTCTCCATTCCTTCACCCATGATGGAGTGGGCAGTCTCCATTCCCTTACCCAGGACGGACTGGGCAGTCTCCATTCCTTTACCCAGGACGGACTGGGTAGTCTCCATTCCTTCACCTATGATGGATTGGGCAGTCTCCATTCCGTTACTCAGGACTGACTGGGCAGTCTCCATTCCTTTACCCAGGACGGACTGGGAATCTCCATTCCTTCAGCTCAGGACTGACTGGGCCGTCTCCATTCCTTCACCCATGACGGACTGGGCAGTCTCCATTCGTTTACCCTTGACAGCTTGGGCAGTCTCCATTCCCTTACCCATGACGGACTGGGCAGCCCTATTCTTTTACCCATGACGGACTGGGCAGCCCTATTCTTTTACCCATGACGGACAGGGCAGTCTCCATTCCTTTACCCAGGACTGACTGTTCAGCCTCCATTCCTTCACCTCAGGACTGATTGGGCAGTCTCCATTCCTTCACCCATTGCGGACTGGGCAGTCTCCATTCCCTTACCTATGACAGACTGGACAGTCTCCATTCCATTACCCATGACAGCTTGGGCAGTCTCCATTCCCTTACCCATGACGGACTGGGCAGTCTCTGTTCCTTTACCCAGGAAGGACTGGGCAGTCTCTATTCCTTTACCCAGGACGGACTGGGCAGTCTCCATTCCTTTACCCAGGACTGACTGGGCTGTCTCCATTCCTTTCCCCAGGACGGACTGGGCCGTCTCCATTCCCTTATCCAAGATGGACCGGGCAGTCTCCATTCCTTCACCCAGGACGGACTGGGCAGTCTCCATTCCTTTACCCAGAACGGTCTGGGCAGTCTCCATTCCTTTACCCAGGACGGTCTGGGCAGTCTCCATTCCTTCACCCATGACGGACAAGGCAGTCTCCATTCCTTCACACATGAAGGACTGGGCAGTCTCCATTCCTTTACCCAGGACGGTTTGGGCAGTCTCCATTCCTTCACCCATAACGGACTGGGCAGTCTCCATTCCTTCCCCCATGACGGACTGGGCAGTCTCCATTCCTTCACCCATGACGGACTGGGCGGTCTCCATTCCTTTACCCATGACGGACTGGGCAGTCTCCATTCCCTTACCCATGACGGACTGGACAGCCCTATTCCTTTACCCATGATGGACTGGGCAGTCTCCTTTCCTTTACCCATGACGGAATAGGCAGCCCCATTCCTTTACCCATGATGGACTGGGCAGTCTCCTTTCCTTTGCCCAGGATGGACCGGGCAGTCTCCATTCCTTCACCCAGGATGGACTGGGCAGTCTCCATTCCTTTACCCATGACGGACTGGGCAGTCTCCATTCCCTTACCCATGACGGAATGGGCAGCCCTATTCCTTTACCCATGACGGACTGGGCAGTCTCCATTCCTTTGCCCAGGATGGACTGGGCAGTCACCATTCCCTTACCCATGACGGACTGGGCAGTCCACATTCCTTTATCCATGACGGACTGGGCAGTCTCCATTCTTACACCCATGAAGGACTGGGCAGTCTACATTCCTTTACCCATGACGGACTGGGCCGTCCCCATTCCTTTACTCAGGACGGACAGGTCAGTCTCCATTCCTTCACCCATGATGGAGTGGGCAGTCTCCATTCCCTTACCCAGGACGGACTGGGCAGTCTCCATTCCTTTACCCAGGACGGACTGGGAGTCTCCATTCCTTCACCTCAGGACTGACTGGGCCGTCTCCATTTCTTCACCCATGACGGACTGTGCAGTCTCCATTCGTTTACCCTTGACAGCTTGGGCAGTCTCCATTTCCTTACCCATAACGGACAGGGCAGTCTCCATTCCGTTACCCAGGACTGACTGGGCAGTCCCTATTCCTTTACCCAGGACTGACTGGTCAGCCTCCATTCCTTCACCTCAGGACTGATTGGGCAGTCTCCATTCCTTCACCCATTGCGGACTGGGCAGTCTCCATTCCCTTACCTATGACAGACTGGACAGTCTCCATTCCATTACCCATGACAGCTTGGGCAGTCTCCATTCCCTTACCCATGACGGACTGGGCAGTCTCCATTCCTTTACCCAGGACTGAGTGGGCTGTCTCCATTCCTTTCCCCAGGACGGACTGGGCCGTCTCCATTCCCTTATCCAAGATGGACCGGGCAGTCTCCATTCCTTCACCCAGGACGGACTGGGCAGTCTCCATTCCTTTACCCAGAACGGTCTGGGCAGTCTCCATTCCTTTACCCAGGATGGTCTGGGCAGTCTCCATTCCTTCACCCATGACGGACAAGGCAGTCTCCATTCCTTCACACATGAAGGACTGGGCAGTCTCCATTCCTTTACCCAGGACGGTTTGGGCAGTCTCCATTCCTTCACCCATAACGGACTGGGCAGTCTCCATTCCTTCCCCCATGACGGACTGGGCAGTCTCCATTCCTTCACCCATGACGGACTGGGCGGTCTCCATTCCTTTACCCATGACGGACTGGGCAGTCTCCATTCCTTCACCCATGACGGACTGGGCAGTCTCCATTCCTTTACCCATGACAACTTGAGCAGTCTCCATTCCCTTACCCATGACGGACTGGACAGCCCTATTCCTTTACCCATGACGGACAGGGCAGTCTCCATTCCTTTACCCATGACGGAATAGGCAGCCCCATTCCTTTACCCATGATGGACTGGGCAGTCTCCTTTCCTTTGCCCAGGATGGACCGGGCAGTCTCCATTCCTTCACCCAGGATGGACTGGGCAGTCTCCATTCCTTTACCCATGACGGACTGGGCAGTCTCCATTCCCTTACCCATGACGGAATGGGCAGCCCTATTCCTTTACCCATGACGGACTGGGCAGTCTCCATTCCTTTGCCCAGGATGGACTGGGCAGTCACCATTCCCTTACCCATGACGGACTGGGCAGTCCACATTCCTTTATCCATGACGGACTGGGCAGTCTCCATTCTTACACCCATGAAGGACTGGGCAGTCTACATTCCTTTACCCATGACGGACTGGGCCGTCCCCATTCCTTTACTCAGGACGGACAGGTCAGTCTCCATTCCTTCACCCATGATGGAGTGGGCAGTCTCCATTCCCTTACCCAGGACGGACTGGGCAGTCTCCATTCCTTTACCCAGGACGGACTGGGAGTCTCCATTCCTTCACCTCAGGACTGACTGGGCCGTCTCCATTCCTTCACCCATGACGGACTGGGCAGTCTCCATTCGTTTACCCTTGACAGCTTGGGCAGTCTCCATTCCCTTACCCATAACGGACAGGGCTGTCTCCATTCCGTTACCCAGGACTGACTGGGCAGTCTCCATTCCTTTACCCAGGACGGACAGGGCAGTCCCTATTCCTTTACCCAGGACTGATTGGGCAGTCTCCATTCCTTCACCCATTGCGGACTGGGCAGTCTCCATTCCCTTACCTATGACAGACTGGACAGTCTCCATTCCATTACCCATGACAGCTTGGGCAGTCTCCATTCCCTTACCCATGACGGACTGGGCAGTCTCTGTTCCTTTACCCAGGAAGGACTGGGCAGTCTCCATTCCTTTACCCAGGACGGACTGGGCAGTCTCCATTCCTTTACCCAGGACTGAGTGGGCTGTCTCCATTCCTTTCCCCAGGACGGACTGGGCCGTCTCCATTCCCTTATCCAAGATGGACCGGGCAGTCTCCATTCCTTCACCCAGGACGGACTGGGCAGTCTCCATTCCTTTACCCAGAACGGTCTGGGCAGTCTCCATTCCTTTACCCAGGACGGTCTGGGCAGTCTCCATTCCTTCACCCATGACGGACAAGGCAGTCTCCATTCCTTCACACATGAAGGAGTGGGCAGTCTCCATTCCTTTACCCAGGACGGTGTGGGCAGTCTCCATTCCTTCACCCATAACGGACTGGGCAGTCTCCATTCCTTCCCCCATGACGGACTGGGCAGTCTCCATTCCTTCACCCATGACGGACTGGGCGGTCTCCATTCCTTTACCCATGACGGACTGGGCAGTCTCCATTCCCTTACCCATGACGGACTGGGCTGTCTCCATTCCTTTACCAAGGACGAACTGGGCAGTCTCCATTCCTTCACCCATGACGGACTGGGCAGACTCCATTCCTTTACCCATGACAACTTGAGCAGTCTCCATTCCCTTACCCATGACGGACTGGCCAGTCTCCATTCCCCTACCCAGGACGGACTGGGCAGTCTCCATACCTTCACCCATGATGGACTGGGTAGTCTCCATTCCTTCACCCATAACGGAATGGGCAGTCTCCATTCCTTTACCCATGACGGACAGGGCAGTCTCCATTCCTTTACCCAGGACGGACCGGGAGTCTCCATTCCTTCACCTCAGGACTGATTGGGCAGTCTCCATTCCTTCACCCATGACGGACTGGGCAGTCTCCATTCCCTTACCCATGACGGACTGGGCAGTCTCCATTCCTTCACCCATGACAGCTTTGGCAGTCTCCATTCCCTTACCCATGACGGAATGGGCAGCCCTATTCCTTTACCCATGACGGACTGGGCAGTCTCCATTCGTTCACCCAGGACGGACCGGGCAGACTCCATTCCGTCACCCAGGACGGACCGGGCAGACTCCATTCCTTTACCCAGGACAGACTGGGCCGTCTCCATTCCCTTACCCACGACGGATTGGGCAGTCTCCATTCCTTCACCCATGATGGATTGGGCAGTCTCCATTCCTTCACCGATGACGGACTGGGCAGTCTCCATTCCTTTACCCAGGACGGACTGGGCAGTCTCCATTCCCTTAACCAGGACAGACTGGGCCGTCTCCATTCCCTTACCCATGACGGTCTGGGCAGTCTCCATTCCTTCACCCAGGACGGACTGGGCTGTCTCCATTCCTTTACCCAGGACGGGATGGGCAGAATCCATTCCTTCACCCAGGACGGACTGGGCAGTCTCCATTCCTTCACCCAGGACTGACTGGGCAGTCTCCATTCCTTTACCCAGGACGGACTGGGCAGTCTCCATTCCTTTACCCATTACGGACCATGCAGTCTCCATTCCTTCACCCATTGCGGACTGGCAGACTACATTCCTTCACCCATGACGGAGTGGGCAGTCTCCATTCCCTTACCCAGGATGGACTGGGCAGTCTCCATTTCTTTACCCAGGACGGGCTGGGCAGACTACATTCCTTCACCCCGGACGGACTGGGCAGTCTCCATTCCTTCACCCAGGACGGACTGGGCAGTCTCCATTCCCTTACCCAGGACGGACAGGGCCGTCTCCATTCCTTTACCCAGGACGGACAGAGCAGTCTCCATTCCTTCACCCATGACGGACTGGGCAGTCTCCATTCCCATACCCATGACGGAATGGGCAGCCCTATTCCTTTACCCATGACGAACTGGGCTGTCTCCATTCCTTCAACCATGACGGACTGGGCAGACTCCATTCCGTCACCCAGGACGGACCGGGCAGACTCCATTCCTTTACCCAGGACGAACCGGGCAGTCTCCATTCCTTCACCCATGACGGACCGGGCCGTCTCCATTCATTCACCCATGACGGACCGGGCAGTGTCCATTCCTTTACCCAGGACGGACTGGGCAGTCACCATTCCCTTACCCAGGACGGACTGGGCAGTCACCATTCCCTTACCCATGACGGACTGGGTAGTCCCCATTCCTTTATCCATGACGGACTGGGCAGTCTCCATTCTTACACCCATGACGGACTGGGCAGTCTCCATTCCTTTACCCAGGACGGACTGGGCAGTCTCCATTCCTTCACCCATTGCGGACTGGCAGTCTCCATTCCTTTACCCATAACGGACTGGGCAGTCTCCATTCCTTTACCCAAGACGGACTGGCAGTCTCCATTCCTTTACCCATGACGGATTGGGCAGTCTCCATTCCTTTACCCATGACGGACTGGGCAGTCTCCATTCCTTTACCCAGGACAGACAGGGCAGTCTCCATTCCTTTACCCATGACGGACTGGGCAGTCTCCATTCCTTTACCCATGACGGACTGGGCAGTCTCCATTCCTTTACCCAGGACGGACTGGGCAGTCACCATTCCTTTACCCATGACGGACTGGGCAGTCTCCATTCATTTACCCATGACGGACTGGGCAGTCTCCGTTCCTTTACCAAGGATGGACTGGGCACTCTCCATTACTACACCCATGATGGACTGGCCAGTCTCCATTCCCCTACCCAGGACGGACTGGGCAGTCTCCATTCCTTCACCCATGATGGACTGGGTAGTCTCCATTCCTTCACCCATAACGGACTGGGCAGACTCCATTCCTTTACCCAGGACAGACTGGGCCGTCTCCATTCCCTTACCCACGACGGATTGGGCAGTCTCCATTCCTTCACCCATGACGGATTGGGCAGTCTCCATTCCTTCACCGATGACGGACTGGGCAGTCTCCATTCCTTTACCCAGGACGGACTGGGCAGTCTCCATTCCCTTACCCAGGACAGACTGGGCCGTCTCCATTCCCTTACCCATGACGGTCTGGGCAGTCTCTATTCCTTCACCCAGGACTGACTGGGCTGTCTCCATTCCTTTACCCAGGACGGGCTGGGCAGAATCCATTCCTTCACCCAGGACGGACTGGGCAGAATCCATTCCTTCACCCAGGACGGACTGGGCAGTCTCCATTCCTTCACCCAGGACTGACTGGGCAGTCTCCATTCCTTTACCCAGGACGGACTGGGCAGTCTCCATTCCTTTACCCATTATGGACCATGCAGTCTCCATTCCTTCACCCATTGCGGACTGGCAGACTACATTCCTTCACCCATGACGGAGTGGGCAGTCTCCATTCCCTTACCCAGGGTGGACTGGGCAGTCTCCATTTCTTTACCCAGGACGGGCTGGGCAGACTACATTCCTTCACCCAGGACGGACTGGGCAGTCTCCATTCCTTCACCCAGGACGGACTGGGCAGTCACCATTCCTTTACCCATGACGGACTGGGCAGTCTCCATTCCTTTACCCATGACGGACTGGGCAGTCTCCGTTCCTTTACCCAGGACGGACTGGGCAGTCTCCATTCCTTCACCCAGGACGGACTGGGCAGTCACCATTCCTTTACCCATGACGGACTGGGCAGTCTCCATTCCTTTACCCATGACGGACTGGGCAGTCTCCGTTCCTTCACCCATGACGGACTGGGCAGTCTCCGTTCCTTTACCCATGACGGACTGGGCAGTCTCCATTCCTTTACCCAGGACTGACTGGGCAGTCTCCATTCCTTTACCCATGACGGACTGGGCATTCTCTATTCCGTTACCCATGACGGACTGGGCAGTCTCCATTCCTTTACCCATGACGGACTGGGCAGTCTCCATTCCTTTACCCATGACGTACTGGGCAGTCTCCATTCCTTTACACAGGACGGACTGGGCAGTCACCATTCCTTTACCCATGACGGACTGGGCAGTCTCCATTCCTTTACCCATGATGGACTGGGCAGTCTCCGTTCCTTTACCCAGGATGGACTGGGCACTCTCCATTCCTACACCCATGATGGACTGGCCAGTCTCCATTCCCCTACCCAGGACGGACTGGGCAGTCTCCATTCCTTCACCCATGATGGACCGGGTAGTCTCCATTCCTTCACCCATAACGGACTGGGCAGTCTCCATTCCTTTACCCATGACGGACAGGGCAGTCTCCATTCCTTTACCCAGGACGGACCGGGAGTCTCCATTCCTTCACCTCAGGACTGATTGGGCAGTCTCCATTCCTTCACCCATGACGGACTGGGCAGTCTCCATTCCCTTACCCATGACGGACTGGGCAGTCTCCATTCCTTCACCCATGACAGCTTGGGCAGTCTCCATTCCCTTCCCCATGACGGAATGGGCAGCCCTATTCCTTTACCCATGACGGACTGGGCAGTCTCCATTCCTTCACCCATGACGGATTGGGAAGTCTCCATTCCTTCACCGATGACAGACTGGGCAGTCTCCATTCCTTTACCCAGGACGGACTGGGCAGTCTCCATTCCCTTAACCAGGACAGACTGGGCCGTCTCCATTCCCTTACCCATGACGGTCTGGGCAGTCTCCATTCCTTCACCCAGGACGGACTGGGCTGTCTCCATTCCTTTACCCAGGACGGGCTGGGCAGAATCCATTCCTTCACCCAGGACGGACTGGGCAGTCTCCATTCCTTCACCCAGGACTGACTGGGCAGTCTCCATTCCTTTACCCAGGACGGACTGGGCAGTCTCCATTCCTTTACCCATTACCGACCATGCAGTCTCCATTCCTTCACCCATTGCGGACTGGCAGACTACATTCCTTCACCCATGACGGAGTGGGCAGTCTCCATTCCCTTACCCAGGATGGACTGGGCAGTCTCCATTTCTTTACCCAGGACGGGCTGGGCAGACTACATTCCTTCACCCCGGATGGACTGGGCAGACTCCATTCCTTCACCCAGGACGTACTGGGCAGTCTCCATTCCCTTACCCAGGACGGACAGAGCAGTCTCCATTCCTTCACCCATGACGGACTGGGCAGTCTCCATTCCCTTACCCATGACGGAATGGGCAGCCCTATTCCTTTACCCATGACGGACTGGGCAGTCTCCATTCCTTCATCCAGGACGGACTGGGCAGACTCCATTCCGTCACCCAGGACGGACCTGGCAGACTCCATTCCTTTACCCAGGACGAACCGGGCAGTCTCCATTCCTTCACCCATGACGGACCGGGCCGTCTCCATTCATTCACCCATGACGGACCGGGCAGTGTCCATTCCTTTACCCAGGACGGACTGGGCAGTCACCATTCCCTTACCCAGGACGGACTGGGCAGTCACCATTCCCTTACCCATGACGGACTGGGTAGTCCCCATTCCTTTATCCATGACGGACTGGACAGTCTCCATTCTTACACCCATGACGGACTGGGCAGTCTCCATTCCTTTACCCAGGACGGACAGGGCCGTCTCCATTCCTTCACCCATTGCGGACTGGAAGTCTCCATTCCTTTACCCATAACGGACTGGGCAGTCTCCATTCCTTTACCCATGACGGACTGGGCAGTCTCCATTCCTTTACCCATGACGGACTGGGCAGTCTCCATTCCTTTACCCATGACGGACTGGGCAGTCTCCATTCCTTTACCCAGGACAGACAGGGCAGTCTCCATTCCTTTACCCATGACGGACTGGGCAGTCTCCATTCCTTTACCCATGACGGACTGGGCAGTCTCCATTCCTTTACCCAGGACGGACTGGGCAGTCACCATTCCTTTACCCATGACGGACTGGGCAGTCTCCATTCCTTTACCCATGACGGACTGGGCAGTCTCCGTTCCTTTACCCAGGATGGACTGGGCACTCTCCATTACTACACCCATGATGGACTGGCCAGTCTCCATTACCCTACCCAGGACGGACTGGGCAGTCTCCATTCCTTCACCCATGATGGACTGGGTAGTCTCCATTCCTTCACCCATAACGGACTGGGCAGTCTCCAATCCTTTACCCATGACGGACAGGGCAGTCTCCATTCCTTTACCCAGGACGGACCGGGTGTCTCCATTCCTTCACCTCAGGACTGATTGGGCAGTCTCCATTCCTTCACCCATGACGGACTGGGCAGTCTCCATTCCCTTACCCATGACGGACTGGGCAGTCTCCATTCCTTCACCCATGACAGCTTGGGCAGTCTCCATTCCCTTACCCATGACGGAATGGGCAGCCCTATTCCTTTACCCATGACGGACTGGGCAGTCTCCATTCCTTCACCCAGGACGGACCGGGCAGACTCCATTCCGTCACCCAGGACGGACCGGGCAGACTCCATTCCTTTACCCAGGACAGACTGGGCCGTCTCCATTCCCTTACCCACGACGGATTGGGCAGTCTCCATTCCTTCACCCATGACGGATTGGGCAGGCTCCATTCCTTCACCGATGACGGACTGGGCAGTCTCCATTCCTTTACCCAGGACGGACTGGGCAGTCTCCATTCCCTTACCCAGGACGGACTGGGTAGTCACCATTCCCTTACCCATGACGGACTGGGTAGTCCCCATTCCTTTATCCATGACGGACTGGGCAGTCTCCATTCTTACACCCATGACAGACTGGGCAGTCTCCATTCCTTTACCCAGGACGGACAGGGCCGTCTCCATTCCTTCACCCATTGCGGACTGGAAGTCTCCATTCCTTTACCCATAACGGACTGGGCAGTCTCCATTCCTTTACCCATGACGGACTGGGCAGTCTCCATTCCTTTTCCCATGACGGACTGGGCAGTCTCCATTCCTTTACCCAGGACAGACAGGGCAGTCTCCATTCCTTTACCCATGACGGACTGGGCAGTCTCCATTCCTTTACCCATGACGGACTGGGCAGTCTCCATTCCTTTACCCAGGACGGACTGGGCAGTCACCATTCCTTTACCCATGACGGACTGGGCAGTCTCCATTCCTTTACCCATGACGGACTGGGCAGTCTCCGTTCCTTTACCCAGGATGGACTGGGCACTCTCCATTACTACACCCATGATGGACTGGCCAGTCTCCATTACCCTACCCAGGACGGACTGGGCAGTCCTCCATTCCTTCACCCATGATGGACTGGGTAGTCTCCATTCCTTCACCCATAACGGACTGGGCAGTCTCCAATCCTTTACCCATGACGGACAGGGCAGTCTCCATTCCTTTACCCAGGACGGACCGGGAGTCTCCATTCCTTCACCTCAGGACGGACTGGGCAGTCTCCATTCCTTCACCGATGACGGACTGGGCAGTCTCCATTCCTTTACCCAGGACGGACTGGGCAGTCTCCATTCCCTTAACCAGGACAGACTGGGCCGTCTCCATTCCCTTACCCATGACGGTCTGGGCAGTCTCCATTCCTTCACCCAGGACGGTCTGGGCTGTCTCCATTCCTTTACCCAGGACGGGCTGGGCAGAATCCATTCCTTCACCCAGGACGGACTGGGCAGTCTCCATTCCTTCACCCAGGACTGACTGGGCAGTCTCCATTCCTTTACCCAGGACGGACTGGGCAGTCTCCATTCCTTTACCCATTACGGACCATGCAGTCTCCATTCCTTCACCCATTGCGGACTGGCAGACTACATTCCTTCACCCATGACGGAGTGGGCAGTCTCCATTCCCTTACCCAGGATGGACTGGGCAGTCTCCATTTCTTTACCCAGGACGGGCTGGGCAGACTACATTCCTTCACCCCGGACGGACTGGGCAGTCTCCATTCCTTCACCCAGGACGGACTGGGCAGTCTCCATTCCCTTACCCAGGACGGACAGGGCCGTCTCCATTCCTTTACCCAGGACGGACAGAGCAGTCTCCATTCCTTCACCCATGACGGACTGGGCAGTCTCCTTTCCCTTACCCATGACGGAATGGGCAGCCCTATTCCTTTACCCATGACGAACTGGGCTGTCTCCATTCCTTCAACCAGGACGGACTGGGCAGACTCCATTCCGTCACCCAGGACGGACCGGGCAGACTCCATTCCTTTACCCAGGACGAACCGGGCAGTCTCCATTCCTTCACCCATGACGGACCGGGCCGTCTCCATTCATTCACCCATGACGGACCGGGCAGTGTCCATTCCTTTACCCAGGACGGACTGGGCAGTCACCATTCCCTTACCCAGGACGGACTGGGCAGTCACCATTCCCTTACCCATGACGGACTGGGTAGTCCCCATTCCTTTATCCATGACGGACTGGGCAGTCTCCATTCTTACACCCATGACGGACTGGGCAGTCTCCATTCCTTTACCCAGGACGGACTGGGCAGTCTCCATTCCTTCACCCATTGCGGACTGGCAGTCTCCATTCCTTTACCCATAACGGACTGGGCAGTCTCCATTCCTTTACCCAAGACGGACTGGCAGTCTCCATTCCTTTACCCATGACGGATTGGGCAGTCTCCATTCCTTTACCCATGACGGACTGGGCAGTCTCCATTCCTTTACCCAGGACAGACAGGGCAGTCTCCATTCCTTTACCCATGACGGACTGGGCAGTCTCCATTCCTTTACCCATGACGGACTGGGCAGTCTCCATTCCTTTACCCAGGACGGACTGGGCAGTCACCATTCCTTTACCCATGACGGACTGGGCAGTCTCCATTCCTTTACCCATGACGGACTGGGCAGTCTCCGTTCCTTTACCAAGGATGGACTGGGCACTCTCCATTACTACACCCATGATGGACTGGCCAGTCTCCATTCCCCTACCCAGGACGGACTGGGCAGTCTCCATTCCTTCACCCATGATGGACTGGGTAGTCTCCATTCCTTCACCCATAACGGACTGGGCAGTCTCCAATCCTTTACCCATGACGGACAGTGCAGTCTCCATTCCTTTACCCAGGACGGACCGGGAGTCTCCATTCCTTCACCTCAGGACTGATTGGGCAGTCTCCATTCCTTCACCCATGACGGACTGGGCAGTCTCCATTCCCTTACCCATGACGGACTGGGCAGTCTCCATTCCTTCACCCATGACAGCTTGGGCAGTCTCCATTCCCTTACCCATGACGGAATGGGCAGCCCTATTCCTTTACCCATGACGGACTGGGCAGGCTCCGTTCCTTTACCCAGGACGGATTGGGCAGACTCCATTCCTTTACCCAGGACAGACTGGGCCGTCTCCATTCCCTTCCCCACGACGGATTGGGCAGTCTCCATTCCTTCACCCATGACGGATTGGGCAGTCTCCATTCCTTCACCGATGACGGACTGGGCAGTCTCCATTCCTTTACCCAGGACGGACTGGGCAGTCTCCATTCCCTTACCCAGGACAGACTGGGCCGTCTCCATTCCCTTACCCATGACGGTCTGGGCAGTCTCCATTCCTTTACCCAGGACGGGCTGGGCAGAATCCATTCCTTCACCCAGGACGGACTGGGCAGAATCCATTCCTTCACCCAGGACGGACTGGGCAGTCTCCATTCCTTCACCCAGGACTGACTGGGCAGTCTCCATTCCTTTACCCAGGACGGACTGGGCAGTCTCCATTCCTTTACCTATTATGGACCATGCAGTCTCCATTCCTTCACCCATTGCGGACTGGCAGACTACATTCCTTCACCCATGACGGAGTGGGCAGTCTCCATTCCCTTACCCAGGATGGACTGGGCAGTCTCCATTTCTTTACCCAGGACGGGCTGGGCAGACTACATTCCTTCACCCAGGACGGACTGGGCAGTCTCCATTCCTTCACCCAGGACGGACTGGGCAGTCACCATTCCTTTACCCATGACGGACTGGGCAGTCTCCATTCCTTTACCCATGACGGACTGGGCAGTCTCCGTTCCTTTACCCAGGACGGACTGGGCAGTCTCCATTCCTTCACCCAGGACGGACTGGGCAGTCACCATTCCTTTACCCATGACGGACTGGGCAGTCTCCATTCCTTTACCCATGACGGACTGGGCAGTCTCCGTTCCTTCACCCATGACGGACTGGGCAGTCTCCGTTCCTTTACCCATGACGGACTGGGCAGTCTCCATTCCTTTACCCAGGACTGACTGGGCAGTCTCCATTCCTTCACCCATGACGGACTGGGCATTCTCTATTCCGTTACCCATGACGGACTGGGCAGACTCCATTCCTTTACCCATGACGGACTGGGCAGTCTCCATTCCTTTACCCATGACGTACTGGGCAGTCTCCATTCCTTTACACAGGACGGACTGGGCAGTCACCATTCCTTTACCCATGACGGACTGGGCAGTCTCCATTCCTTTACCCATGATGGACTGGGCAGTCTCCGTTCCTTTACCCAGGATGGACTGGGCACTCTCCATTCCTACACCCATGATGGACTGGCCAGTCTCCATTCCCCTACCCAGGACGGACTGGGCAGTCTCCATTCCTTCACCCATGATGGACTGGGTAGTCTCAATTCCTTCACCCATAACGGACTGGGCAGTCTCCATTCCTTTACCCATGACGGACAGGGCAGTCTCCATTCCTTTACCCAGGACGGACCGGGAGTCTCCATTCCTTCACCTCAGGACTGATTGGGCAGTCTCCATTCCTTCACCCATGACGGACTGGGCAGTCTCCATTCCCTTACCCATGACGGACTGGGCAGTCTCCATTCCTTCACCCATGACAGCTTGGGCAGTCTCCATTCCCTTCCCCATGACGGAATGGGCAGCCCTATTCCTTTACCCATGACGGACTGGGCAGTCTCCATTCCTTCACCCATGACGGATTGGGAAGTCTCCATTCCTTCACCGATGACAGACTGGGCAGTCTCCATTCCTTTACCCAGGACGGACTGGGCAGTCTCCATTCCCTTAACCAGGACAGACTGGGCCGTCTCCATTCCCTTACCCATGACGGTCTGGGCAGTCTCCATTCCTTCACCCAGGACGGACTGGGCTGTCTCCATTCCTTTACCCAGGACGGGCTGGGCAGAATCCATTCCTTCACCCAGGACGGACTGGGCAGTCTCCATTCCTTCACCCAGGACTGACTGGGCAGTCTCCATTCCTTTACCCAGGACGGACTGGGCAGTCTCCATTCCTTTACCCATTACCGACCATGCAGTCTCCATTCCTTCACCCATTGCGGACTGGCAGACTACATTCCTTCACCCATGACGGAGTGGGCAGTCTCCATTCCCTTACCCAGGATGGACTGGGCAGTCTCCATTTCTTTACCCAGGACGGGCTGGGCAGACTACATTCCTTCACCCCGGACGGACTGGGCGGACTCCATTCCTTCACCCAGGACGTACTGGGCAGTCTCCATTCCCTTACCCAGGACGGACAGAGCAGTCTCCATTCCTTCACCCATGACGGACTGGGCAGTCTCCATTCCCTTACCCATGACGGAATGGGCAGCCCTATTCCTTTACCCATGACGGACTGGGCAGTCTCCATTCCTTTACCCATGACGGACTGGGCAGTCTCCATTCCTTTACCCATGACGGACTGGGCAGTCTCCATTCCTTTACCCATGACGGACTGGGCAGTCTCCATTCCTTTACCCAGGACAGACAGGGCAGTCTCCATTCCTTTACCCAGGACGGATTGGGCAGACTCCATTCCTTTACCCAGGACAGACTGGGCCGTCTCCATTCCCTTCCCCACGACGGATTGGGCAGTCTCCATTCCTTCACCCATGACGGATTGGGCAGTCTCCATTCCTTCACCGATGACGGACTGGGCAGTCTCCATTCCTTTACCCAGGACGGACTGGGCAGTCTCCATTCCCTTACCCAGGACAGACTGGGCCGTCTCCATTCCCTTACCCATGACGGTCTGGGCAGAATCCATTCCTTCACCCAGGACGGACTGGGCAGAATCCATTCCTTCACCCAGGACGGACTGGGCAGTCTCCATTCCTTTACCCAGGACGGGCTGGGCAGAATCCATTCCTTCACCCAGGACGGACTGGGCAGAATCCATTCCTTCACCCAGGACGGACTGGGCAGTCTCCATTCCTTCACCCAGGACTGACTGGGCAGTCTCCATTCCTTTACCCAGGACGGACTGGGCAGTCTCCATTCCTTTACCCATTATGGACCATGCAGTCTCCATTCCTTCACCCATTGCGGACTGGCAGACTACATTCCTTCACCCATGACGGAGTGGGCAGTCTCCATTCCCTTACCCAGGATGGACTGGGCAGTCTCCATTTCTTTACCCAGGACGGGCTGGGCAGACTACATTCCTTCACCCAGGACGGACTGGGCAGTCTCCATTCCTTCACCCAGGACGGACTGGGCAGACTCCATTCCTTCACCCATGACGGACTGGGCAGTCTCCGTTCCTTTACCCAGGACGGACTGGGCAGTCTCCATTCCTTTACCCATGACGGACTGGGCAGTCTCCGTTCCTTTACCCAGGACGGACTGGGCAGTCTCCATTCCTTCACCCAGGACGGACTGGGCAGTCACCATTCCTTTACCCATGACGGACTGGGCAGTCTCCATTCCTTTACCCATGACGGACTGGGCAGTCTCCGTTCCTTCACCCATGACGGACTGGGCAGTCTCCGTTCCTTTACCCATGACGGACTGGGCAGTCTCCATTCCTTTACCCAGGACTGACTGGGCAGTCTCCATTCCTTTACCCATGACGGACTGGGCATTCTCTATTCCGTTACCCATGACGGACTGGGCAGACTCCATTCCTTTACCCATGACGGACTGGGCAGTCTCCATTCCTTTACCCATGACGTACTGGGCAGTCTCCATTCCTTTACACAGGACGGACTGGGCAGTCACCATTCCTTTACCCATGACGGACTGGGCAGTCTCCATTCCTTTACCCATGATGGACTGGGCAGTCTCCGTTCCTTTACCCAGGATGGACTGGGCACTCTCCATTCCTACACCCATGATGGACTGGCCAGTCTCCATTCCCCTACCCAGGACGGACTGGGCAGTCTCCATTCCTTCACCCATGATGGACTGGGTAGTCTCCATTCCTTCACCCATAACGGACTGGGCAGTCTCCATTCCTTTACCCATGACGGACAGGGCAGTCTCCATTCCTTTACCCAGGACGGACCGGGAGTCTCCATTCCTTCACCTCAGGACTGATTGGGCAGTCTCCATTCCTTCACCCATGACGGACTGGGCAGTCTCCATTCCCTTACCCATGACGGACTGGGCAGTCTCCATTCCTTCACCCATGACAGCTTGGGCAGTCTCCATTCCCTTCCCCATGACGGAATGGGCAGCCCTATTCCTTTACCCATGACGGACTGGGCAGTCTCCATTCCTTCACCCATGACGGATTGGGAAGTCTCCATTCCTTCACCGATGACAGACTGGGCAGTCTCCATTCCTTTACCCAGGACGGACTGGGCAGTCTCCATTCCCTTAACCAGGACAGACTGGGCCGTCTCCATTCCCTTACCCATGACGGTCTGGGCAGTCTCCATTCCTTCACCCAGGACGGACTGGGCTGTCTCCATTCCTTTACCCAGGACGGGCTGGGCAGAATCCATTCCTTCACCCAGGACGGACTGGGCAGTCTCCATTCCTTCACCCAGGACTGACTGGGCAGTCTCCATTCCTTTACCCAGGACGGACTGGGCAGTCTCCATTCCTTTACCCATTACCGACCATGCAGTCTCCATTCCTTCACCCATTGCGGACTGGCAGACTACATTCCTTCACCCATGACGGAGTGGGCAGTCTCCATTCCCTTACCCAGGATGGACTGGGCAGTCTCCATTTCTTTACCCAGGACGGGCTGGGCAGACTACATTCCTTCACCCCGGACGGACTGGGCGGACTCCATTCCTTCACCCAGGACGTACTGGGCAGTCTCCATTCCCTTACCCAGGACGGACAGAGCAGTCTCCATTCCTTCACCCATGACGGACTGGGCAGTCTCCATTCCCTTACCCATGACGGAATGGGCAGCCCTATTCCTTTACCCATGACGGACTGGGCAGTCTCCATTCCTTCATCCAGGACGGACTGGGCAGACTCCATTCCGTCACCCAGGACGGACCTGGCAGACTCCATTCCTTTACCCAGGACGAACCGGGCAGTCTCCATTCCTTCACCCATGACGGACCGGGCCGTCTCCATTCATTCACCCATGACGGACCGGGCAGTGTCCATTCCTTTACCCAGGACGGACTGGGCAGTCACCATTCCCTTACCCAGGACGGACTGGGCAGTCACCATTCCCTTACCCATGACGGACTGGGTAGTCCCCATTCCTTTATCCATGACGGACTGGACAGTCTCCATTCTTACACCCATGACGGACTGGGCAGTCTCCATTCCTTTACCCAGGACGGACAGGGCCGTCTCCATTCCTTCACCCATTGCGGACTGGAAGTCTCCATTCCTTTACCCATAACGGACTGGGCAGTCTCCATTCCTTTACCCATGACGGACTGGGCAGTCTCCATTCCTTTACCCATGACGGACTGGGCAGTCTCCATTCCTTTACCCATGACGGACTGGGCAGTCTCCATTCCTTTACCCAGGACAGACAGGGCAGTCTCCATTCCTTTACCCATGACGGACTGGGCAGTCTCCATTCCTTTACCCATGACGGACTGGGCAGTCTCCATTCCTTTACCCAGGACGGACTGGGCAGTCACCATTCCTTTACCCATGACGGACTGGGCAGTCTCCATTCCTTTACCCATGACGGACTGGGCAGTCTCCGTTCCTTTACCCAGGATGGACTGGGCACTCTCCATTACTACACCCATGATGGACTGGCCAGTCTCCATTACCCTACCCAGGACGGACTGGGCAGTCTCCATTCCTTCACCCATGATGGACTGGGTAGTCTCCATTCCTTCACCCATAACGGACTGGGCAGTCTCCAATCCTTTACCCATGACGGACAGGGCAGTCTCCATTCCTTTACCCAGGACGGACCGGGAGTCTCCATTCCTTCACCTCAGGACTGATTGGGCAGTCTCCATTCCTTCACCCATGACGGACTGGGCAGTCTCCATTCCCTTACCCATGACGGACTGGGAAGTCTCCATTCCTTCACCCATGACAGCTTGGGCAGTCTCCATTCCCTTACCCATGACGGAATGGGCAGCCCTATTCCTTTACCCATGACGGACTGGGCAGTCTCCATTCCTTCACCCAGGACGGACCGGGCAGACTCCATTCCGTCACCCAGGACGGACCGGGCAGACTCCATTCCTTTACCCAGGACAGACTGGGCCGTCTCCATTCCCTTACCCACGACGGATTGGGCAGTCTCCATTCCTTCACCCATGACGGATTGGGCAGTCTCCATTCCTTCACCGATGACGGACTGGGCAGTCTCCATTCCTTTACCCAGGACGGACTGGGCAGTCTCCATTCCCTTACCCAGGACGGACTGGGTAGTCACCATTCCCTTACCCATGACGGACTGGGTAGTCCCCATTCCTTTATCCATGACGGACTGGGCAGTCTCCATTCTTACACCCATGACAGACTGGGCAGTCTCCATTCCTTTACCCAGGACGGACAGGGCCGTCTCCATTCCTTCACCCATTGCGGACTGGAAGTCTCCATTCCTTTACCCATAACGGACTGGGCAGTCTCCATTCCTTTACCCATGACGGACTGGGCAGTCTCCATTCCTTTTCCCATGACGGACTGGGCAGTCTCCATTCCTTTACCCAGGACAGACAGGGCAGTCTCCATTCCTTTACCCATGACGGACTGGGCAGTCTCCATTCCTTTACCCATGACGGACTGGGCAGTCTCCATTCCTTTACCCAGGACGGACTGGGCAGTCACCATTCCTTTACCCATGACGGACTGGGCAGTCTCCATTCCTTTACCCATGACGGACTGGGCAGTCTCCGTTCCTTTACCCAGGATGGACTGGGCACTCTCCATTACTACACCCATGATGGACTGGCCAGTCTCCATTACCCTACCCAGGACGGACTGGGCAGTCTCCATTCCTTCACCCATGATGGACTGGGTAGTCTCCATTCCTTCACCCATAACGGACTGGGCAGTCTCCAATCCTTTACCCATGACGGACAGGGCAGTCTCCATTCCTTTACCCAGGACGGACCGGGAGTCTCCATTCCTTCACCTCAGGACGGACTGGGCAGTCTCCATTCCTTCACCCAGGACGGACTGGGCAGTCACCATTCCTTTACCCATGACGGACTGGGCAGTCTCCATTCCTTTACCCATGACGGACTGGGCAGTCTCCGTTCCTTTACCCAGGATGGACTGGGCACTCTCCATTCCTACACCCATGATGGACTGGCCAGTCTCCATTCCCCTACCCAGGACGGACTGGGCAGTCTCCATTCCTTCACCCATGATGGACTGGGTAGTCTCCATTCCTTCACCCATGACGGACTGGGCAGTCTCCATTCCCTTACCCATGACGGACTGGGCAGTCTCCATTCCTTTACCCATGACGGACTGGTCAGTCTCCATTCCTTCATCCAGGACGGATTGGGCAGACTCCATTCCGTCACCCAGGACGGACCGGGCAGACTCCATTCCTTTACCCAGGATGAACCGGGCAGTCTCCATTCCTTCACCCATGACGGACTGGGCCGTCTCCATTCATTCACCCATGACGGACCGGGCAGTTTCCATTCCTTTACCCAGGACGGACTGGGCAGTCACCATTCCCTTACCCAGGACGGACTGGGCAGTCACCATTCCCTTACCCATGACGGACTGGGTAGTCCCCATTCCTTTATCCATGACGGACTGGGCAGTCTCCATTCTTACACCCATGACGGACTGGGCAGTCTCCATTCCTTTACCCAGGACGGACTGGGCAGTCTCCATTCCTTCACTAATTGCGGACTGGCAGTCTCCATTCCTTTACCCATAACGGACTGGTCAGTCTCCATTCCTTTACCCATGACGGACTGGGCAGTCTCCATTCCTTTACCCATGACGGACTGGGCAGTCTCCATTCCTTTACCCATGACGGACTGGGCAGTCTCCATTCCTTTACCCAGGACAGACAGGGCAGACTCCATTCCTTTACCCATGACGGACTGGGCAGTCTCCATTCCTTTACCCATTGCGGACTGGCAGACTACATTCCTTCACCCATGACGGAGTGGGCAGTCTCCATTCCCTTACCCAGGATGGACTGGGCAGTCTCCATTTCTTTACCCAGGACGGGCTGGGCAGACTACATTCCTTCACCCGGGACGGACTGGGCAGTCTCCATTCCTTCACCCAGGACGGACTGGGCAGTCTCCATTCCCTTACCCAGGACGGACAGGGCCGTCTCCATTCCTTTACCCAGGACGGACAGAGCAGTCTCCATTCCTTCACCCATGACGGACTGGGCAGTCTCCATTCCCTTACCCATGACGGAATGGGCAGCCCTATTCCTTTACCCATGACGGACTGGGCAGTCTCCATTCCTTCATCCAGGACGGACTGGGCAGACTCCATTCCGTCACCCAGGACGGACCGGGCAGACTCCATTCCTTTACCCAGGATGAACGGGGCAGTCTCCATTCCTTCACCCATGACGGACTGGGACGTTTCCATTCATTCACCCATGACGGACCGGGCAGTTTCCATTCCTTTACCCAGGACGGACTGGGCAGTCACCATTCCCTTACCCAGGACGGACTGGGCAGTCACCATTCCCTTACCCATGACGGACTGGGTAGTCCCCATTCCTTTATCAATGACGGACTGGGCAGTCTCCATTCTTACACCCATGACGGACTGGGCAGTCTCCATTCCTTTACCCAGGACGGACTGGGCAGTCTCCATTCCTTCACTAATTGCGGACTGGCAGTCTCCATTCCTTTACCCATAACGGACTGGTCAGTCTCCATTCCTTTACCCATGACGGACTGGGCAGTCTCCATTCCTTTACCCATGACGGACTGGGCAGTCTCCATTCCTTTACCCATGACGGACTGGGCAGTCTCCATTCCTTTACCCAGGACAGACAGGGCAGTCTCCATTCCTTTACCCATGACGGACTGGGCAGTCTCCATTCCTTTACCCATGACGGACTGGGCAGTCTCCATTCCTTTACCCAGGATGGACTGGGCAGTCACCATTCCTTTACCCATGACGGACTGGGCAGTCTCCATTCCTTCACCCATGACGGACTGGGCAGTCTCCGTTCCTTTACCCAGGATGGACTGGGCACTCTCCATTCCTACACCCATGATGGACTGGCCAGTCTCCATTCCCCTACCCAGGACGGACTGGGCAGTCTCCATTCCTTCACCCATGATGGACTGGGTAGTCTCCATTCCTTCACCCATAACGGACTGGGCAGTCTCCATTCCTTTACCCATGACGGACAGGGCAGTCTCCATTCCTTTACCCAGGACGGACCGGGAGTCTCCATTCCTTCACCTCAGGACTGATTGGGCTGTCTCCAGTCCTTCACCCAGGACCGACTTGGCAGCCTCCATTCCTTCACCCATGATGGACTGGGCAGTCTCCATTCCTTTACCCATGATGGGCTGGGCAGTCTCCATTCCCTTACCCAGGACAGACCGGGCAGTCTCCATTCCTTCACCCATGACGGACTGGGCCGTCTCCATCCCTACAACCATGACGGGCTGGGCAGTCTCCTTTCCCTTAAGTACGACGGACTGGGCAGTCACCATTCGTTTACCCAGGACGGACTGAGCAGTCTGCATTCCTACACCCATGACGGACTGGGGAGTCTCCATTCCCTTAAGTATGACGGACTGGGCAGTCTCCATTCCTTCATCCAGGACGGACTGGGCAGACTCCATTCCGTCACCCATGACGGACTGGGCAGACTCCATTCCTTTACCCAGGATGAACGGGGCAGTCTCCATTCCTTCACCCATGACGGACTGGGACGTCTCCATTCATTCACCCATGACGGACCGGGCAGTTTCCATTCCTTTACCCAGGACGGACTGGGCAGTCACCATTCCCTTACCCAGGACGGACTGGGCAGTCACCATTCCCTTACCCATGACGGACTGGGTAGTCCCCATTCCTTTATCCATGACGGACTGGGCAGTCTCCATTCTTACACCCATGACGGACTGGGCAGTCTCCATTCCTTTACCCAGGACGGACTGGGCAGTCTCCATTCCTTCACTAATTGCGGACTGGCAGTCTCCATTCCTTTACCCATAACGGACTGGTCAGTCTCCATTCCTTTACCCATGACGGACTGGGCAGTCTCCATTCCTTTACCCATGACGGACTGGGCAGTCTCCATTCCTTTACCCATGACGGATTGGGCAGTCTCCATTCCTTTACCCAGGACAGACAGGGCAGTCTCCATTCCTTTACCCATGACGGACTGGGCAGTCTCCATTCCTTTACCCATGACGGACTGGGCAGTCTCCATTCCTTTACCCAGGATGGACTGGGCAGTCACCATTCCTTTACCCATGACGGACTGGGCAGTCTCCATTCCTTCACCCATGACGGACCGGGCAGTCTCCGTTCCTTTACCCAGGATGGACTGGGCACTCTCCATTCCTACACCCATGATGGACTGGCCAGTCTCCATTCCCCTACCCAGGACGGACTGGGCAGTCTCCATTCCTTCACCCATGATGGACTGGGTAGTCTCCATTCCTTCACCCATAACGGACTGGGCAGTCTCCATTCCTTTACCCATGACGGACAGGGCAGTCTCCATTCCTTTACCCAGGACGGACCGGGAGTCTCCATTCCTTCACCTCAGGACTGATTGGGCTGTCTCCAGTCCTTCACCCAGGACGGACTTGGCAGCCTCCATTCCTTCACCCATGATGGACTGGGCAGTCTCCATTCCTTTACCCATGATGGGCTGGGCAGTCTCCATTCCCTTACCCAGGACAGACCTGGCAGTCTCCATTCCTTCACCCATGACGGACTGGGCCGTCTCCATTCCTACAACCATGACGGGCTGGGCAGTCTCCTTTCCCTTAAGTACGACGGACTGGGCAGTCTCCATTCGTTTACCCAGGACGGACTGAGCAGTCTGCATTCCTACACCCATGACGGACTGGGCAGTCTCCATTCCCTTAAGTATGACGGACTGGGCAGTCTCCATTCGTTTACCCAGGACGGACTGAGCAGTCTGCATTCCTACACTCATGACGGACTGGGCAGTCTCCATTCCGTCACCCATGATGGACTGGGCAGTCTCCATTCCCTTACGTATGACGGACTGGGCAGTCTCCATTCCATCACCCATGATGGATTGTGCCGTCTCCATTCCCCTACCCAGGACGGACTGGGCAGTCTCCATTCCTTCACCCATGACGGACTGGGTAGTCTCCATTCCTTCACCCATAACAGACTGGGCAGTCTCCATTCCTTCACCCATGACGGACTGGGCAGTCTCCATTCATTTACCCATGACGGACTGGGCAGTCTCCATTCCTTCACCCATGACGGACTGGGCAGTCTCCATTCCTTCACCCATGACGGACTGGGCAGTCTCCATTCCTTCACCCATGACGGACTGGGCTGTCTGCATTCCCTTAACCATGACGGATTGGGCAGTCTCCATTCCCTTACCCATGATTGACTGGGCCGTCTCCATTCCCTTCCCCATGACGGACAGAGCCGTCTCCATTCCTTTACCCAGGACGGACCGGGAGTCTCCATTCCTTCACCTCAGGACTGACTGGGCAGTCTCCATTCCCCTACCCAGGACGGACTGGGCAGTCTCCATTCCTTCACCCATGATGGACTGGGTAGTCTCCATTCCTTCACCCATAACGGACAGGGCAGTCTCCATTCCTTTACCCATGACGGACAGGGCAGTCTCCATTCCCTTACCCATGACGGACTGGGCAGTCTCCATTCCGTCACCCATGACAGCTTGGGCAGTCGCCATTCCCTTACCCATGACGGAATGGGCAGCCCTATTCCTTTACCCATCACGGACTGGGCAGTCTCCATTCCTTCACCCAGGACGGACCGGGCAGACTCCATTCCGTCACCCAGGACGGACCGGGCAGACTCCATTCCTTTACCCAGGACAGACTGGGCCATCTCCATTCCCTTACCCACGACGGATTGGGCAGTCTCCATTCCTTCACCCATGACGGATTGGGCAGTCTCCATTCCTTCACCGATGACGGACTGGGCAGTCTCCATTCCTTTACCCAGGACGGACTGGGCAGTCTCCATTCCCTTACCCAGGACAGACTGGGCCGTCTCCATTCCCTTACCCATGACGGTCTGGGCAGTCTCCATTCCTTCACCCAGGACGGACTGGGCTGTCTCCATGCCTTTACCCAGGACGGGCTGGGCAGAATCCATTCCTTCACCCAGGACGGACTGGGCAGTCTCCATTCCTTCACCCAGGACTGACTGGGCAGTCTCCATTCCTTTACCCAGGACGGACTGGGCAGTCTCCATTCCTTTACCCATTACGGACCATGCAGTCTCCATTCCTTCACCCATTGCGGACTGGCAGACTACATTACTTCACCCATGACGGAGTGGGCAGTCTCCATTCCCTTACCCAGGATGGACTGGGCAGTCTCCGTTCCTTTACCCAGGATGGACTGGGCACTCTCCATTCCTACACCCATGATGGACTGGCCAGTCTCCATTCCCCTACCCAGGACGGACTGGGCAGTCTCCATTCCTTCACCCATGATGGACTGGGTAGTCTCCATTCCTTCACCCATAACGGACTGGGCAGTCTCCATTCCTTTACCCATGACGGACAGGGCAGTCTCCAATCCTTTACCCAGGACGGACCGGGAGTCTCCATTCCTTCACCTCAGGACTGATTGGGCTGTCTCCAGTCCTTCACCCAGGACCGACTTGGCAGCCTCCATTCCTTCACCCATGATGGACTGGGCAGTCTCCATTCCTTTACCCATGATGGGCTGGGCAGTCTCCATTCCCTTACCCAGGACAGACCGGGCAGTCTCCATTCCTTCACCCATGACGGACTGGGCCGTCTCCATTCCTACAACCATGACGGGCTGGGCAGTCTCCTTTCCCTTAAGTACGACGGACTGGGCAGTCTCCATTCGTTTACCCAGGACGGACTGAGCAGTCTGCATTCCTACACCCATGACGGACTGGGCAGTCTCCATTCCCTTAAGTATGACGGGCTGGGCAGTCTCCATTCCCTTAAGTACGACGGACTGGGCAGTCTCCATTCGTTTACCCAGGACGGACTGAGCAGTCTGCATTCCTACACCCATGACGGACTGGGCAGTCTCCATTCCCTTAAGTATGACGGACTGGGCAGTCTCCATTCGTTTACCCAGGACGGACTGAGCAGTCTGCATTCCTACACTCATGACGGACTGGGCAGTCTCCATTCCGTCACCCATGATGGACTGGGCAGTCTCCATTCCCTTACGTATGACGGACTGGGCAGTCTCCATTCTTTTACCCAGGACGGACTGGGCAGTCTCCATTCCTACTCCCATGACGGACAGGGCAGACTCCATTCCCTTACGTATGACGGACTGGGCAGTCTCCATTCCATCACCCATGATGGACTGGGCAGTCTCCATTCCTTCACCCATGACGGACTGGGCTGTCTCCATTCCCTTAACCATGACGGATTTGGCAGTCTCCATTCCCTTACCCATGACGGATTGGGCAGTCTCCATTCCTTCACCCATGACGGATTGGGCAGTCTCCATTCCTTCACCCATGACGGACTGGGTACTCTCCATTCCTTCACCCATAACAGACTGGGCAGTCTCCATTCCTTCACCCATGACGGACTGGGCAGTCTCCATTCATTTACCCATGACGGACTGGGCAGTCTCCATTCCTTCACCCATGACGGACTGGGCCGTCTCCATTCCTTCACCCATGACGGACTGGGCAGTTTCCATTCTTTTACCCTTGACAGCTTGGGCAGTCTCCATTCCCTTACCCATGATGGGCTGGGCAGTCTCCATTCCCTTACCCAGGACAGACCGGGCAGTCTCCATTCCTTCACACATGACGGACTGGGCCGTCTCCATTCCTACAACCATGACGGGCTGGGCAGTCTCCTTTCCCTTAAATACGACGGACTGGGCAGTCTCCATTCGTTTACCCAGGACGGACTGAGCAGTCTGCATTCCTACACCCATGACGGACTGGACAGTCTCCATTCCCTTAAGTATGACGGACTGGGCAGTCTCCATTCGTTTACCCAGGACGGACTGAGCAGTCTGCATTCCTACACTCATGACGGACTGGGCAGTCTCCATTCCGTCACCCATGATGGACTGGGCAGTCTCCATTCCCTTACGTATGACGGACTGTGCAGTCTCCATTCCATCACCCATGATGGATTGTGCCGTCTCCATTCCCCTACCCAGGACGGACTGGGCAGTCTCCATTCCTTCACCCATGACGGACTGGGTAGTCTCCATTCCTTCACCCATAACAGACTGGGCAGTCTCCATTCCTTCACCCATGACGGACTGGGCAGTCTCCATTCATTTACCCATGACGGACTGGGCAGTCTCCATTCCTTCACCCATGACGGACTGGGCAGTCTCCATTCCTTCACCCATGACGGACTGGGCAGTCTCCATTCCTTTACCCATGATGGACTGGGTAGTCTCCATTCCTTCACCCATGACGGACTGGGCAGTCTCCATTCCTTCACCCATGACGGACTGGGCTGTCTCCATTCCCTTAACCATGACGGATTGGGCAGTCTCCATTCCCTTACCCATGACGGATTGGGCAGTCTCCATTCCTTCACCCATGACGGATTGGGCAGTCTCCATTCCCTTACCCATGAGTGACTGGGCCGTCTCCATTCCCTTACCCATGACGGACAGAGCCGTCTCCATTCCTTTACCCAGGACGGACTGGGCAGTCTCCATTCCTTTACCCATTACGGACCATGCAGTCTCCATTCCTTCACCCATTGCGGACTGGCAGACTACATTACTTCACCCATGACGGAGTGGGCAGTCTCCATTCCCTTACCCAGGATGGACTGGGCAGTCTCCGTTCCTTTACCCAGGATGGACTGGGCACTCTCCATTCCTACACCCATGATGGACTGGCCAGTCTCCATTCCCCTACCCAGGACGGACTGGGCAGTCTCCATTCCTTCACCCATGATGGACTGGGTAGTCTCCATTCCTTCACCCATAACGGACTGGGCATTCTCCATTCCTTTACCCATGACGGACAGGGCAGTCTCCAATCCTTTACCCAGGACGGACCGGGAGTCTCCATTCCTTCACCTCAGGACTGATTGGGCTGTCTCCAGTCCTTCACCCAGGACCGACTTGGCAGCCTCCATTCCTTCACCCATGATGGACTGGGCAGTCTCCATTCCTTTACCCATGATGGGCTGGGCAGTCTCCATTCCCTTACCCAGGACAGACCGGGCAGTCTCCATTCCTTCACCCATGACGGACTGGGCCGTCTCCATTCCTACAACCATGACGGGCTGGGCAGTCTCCTTTCCCTTAAGTACGACGGACTGGGCAGTCTCCATTCGTTTACCCAGGACGGACTGAGCAGTCTGCATTCCTACACCCATGACGGACTGGGCAGTCTCCATTCCCTTAAGTATGACGGGCTGGGCAGTCTCCATTCCCTTAAGTACGACGGACTGGGCAGTCTCCATTCGTTTACCCAGGACGGACTGAGCAGTCTGCATTCCTACACCCATGACGGACTGGGCAGTCTCCATTCCCTTAAGTATGACGGACTGGGCAGTCTCCATTCGTTTACCCAGGACGGACTGAGCAGTCTGCATTCCTACACTCATGACGGACTGGGCAGTCTCCATTCCGTCACCCATGATGGACTGGGCAGTCTCCATTCCCTTACGTATGACGGACTGGGCAGTCTCCATTCTTTTACCCAGGACGGACTGGGCAGTCTCCATTCCTACTCCCATGACGGACAGGGCAGACTCCATTCCCTTACGTATGACGGACTGGGCAGTCTCCATTCCATCACCATTAAGGACTGGGCAGTCTCCATTCCTTCACCCATGACGGACTGGGCTGTCTCCATTCCCTTAACCATGACGGATTTGGCAGTCTCCATTCCCTTACCCATGACGGATTGGGCAGTCTCCATTCCTTCACCCATGACGGATTGGGCAGTCTCCATTCCTTCACCCATGACGGACTGGGTAGTCTCCATTCCTTCACCCATAACAGACTGGGCAGTCTCCATTCCTTCACCCATGACGGACTGGGCAGTCTCCATTCATTTACCCATGACGGACTGGGCAGTCTCCATTCCTTCACCCATGACGGACTGGGCCGTCTCCATTCCTTCACCCATGACGGACTGGGCAGTTTCCATTCTTTTACCCTTGACAGCTTGGGCAGTCTCCATTCCCTTACCCATGATGGGCTGGGCAGTCTCCATTCCCTTACCCAGGACAGACCGGGCAGTCTCCATTCCTTCACCCATGACGGACTGGGCCGTCTCCATTCCTACAACCATGACGGGCTGGGCAGTCTCCTTTCCCTTAAATACGACGGACTGGGCAGTCTCCATTCGTTTACCCAGGACGGACTGAGCAGTCTGCATTCCTACACCCATGACGGACTGGACAGTCTCCATTCCCTTAAGTATGACGGACTGGGCAGTCTCCATTCGTTTACCCAGGACGGACTGAGCAGTCTGCATTCCTACACTCATGACGGACTGGGCAGTCTCCATTCCGTCACCCATGATGGACTGGGCAGTCTCCATTCCCTTACGTATGACGGACTGGGCAGTCTCCATTCCATCACCCATGATGGATTGTGCCGTCTCCATTCCCCTACCCAGGACGGACTGGGCAGTCTCCATTCCTTCACCCATGACGGACTGGGTAGTCTCCATTCCTTCACCCATAACAGACTGGGCAGTCTCCATTCCTTCACCCATGACGGACTGGGCAGTCTCCATTCATTTACCCATGACGGACTGGGCAGTCTCCATTCCTTCACCCATGACGGACTGGGCAGTCTCCATTCCTTCACCCATGACGGACTGGGCAGTCTCCATTCCTTTACCCATGATGGACTGGGTAGTCTCCATTCCTTCACCCATGACGGACTGGGCAGTCTCCATTCCTTCACCCATGACGGACTGGGCTGTCTCCATTCCCTTAACCATGACGGATTGGGCAGTCTCCATTCCCTTACCCATGACGGATTGGGCAGTCTCCATTCCTTCACCCATGACGGATTGGGCAGTCTCCATTCCCTTACCCATGAGTGACTGGGCCGTCTCCATTCCCTTACCCATGACGGACAGAGCCGTCTCCATTCCTTTACCCAGGACGGACCGGGAGTCTCCATTCCTTCACCTCAGGACTGACTGGGCAGTCTCCATTCCCCTACCCTGGACGGACTGGGCAGTCTCCATTCCTTCACCCATGATGGACTGGGTAGTCTCCATTCCTTCACCCATAACGGACAGGGCAGTCTCCATTCCTTTACCCATGACGGACAGGGCAGTCTCCATTCCCTTACCCATGACGGACTGGGCAGTCTCCATTCCTTCACCCATGACAGCTTGGGCAGTCGCCATTCCCTTACCCATGACGGAATGGGCAGCCCTATTCCTTTACCCATGACGGACTGGGCAGTCTCCATTCCTTCACCCAGGACGGACCGGGCAGACTCCATTCCGTCACCCAGGACGGACCGGGCAGACTCCATTCCTTTACCCAGGACAGACTGGGCCATCTCCATTCCCTTACCCACGACGGATTGGGCAGTCTCCATTCCTTCACCCATGACGGATTGGGCAGTCTCCATTCCTTCACCGATGACGGACTGGGCAGTCTCCATTCCTTTACCCAGGACGGACTGGGCAGTCTCCATTCCCTTACCCAGGACAGACTGGGCCGTCTCCATTCCCTTACCCATGACGGTCTGGGCAGTCTCCATTCCTTCACCCAGGACGGACTGGGCTGTCTCCATGCCTTTACCCAGGACGGGCTGGGCAGAATCCATTCCTTCACCCAGGACGGACTGGGCAGTCTCCATTCCTTCACCCAGGACTGACTGGGCAGTCTCCATTCCTTTACCCAGGACGGACTGGGCAGTCTCCATTCCTTTACCCATTACGGACCATGCAGTCTCCATTCCTGCACCCATTGCGGACTGGCAGACTACATTACTTCACCCATGACGGAGTGGGCAGTCTCCATTCCCTTACCCAGGATGGACTGGGCAGTCTCCATTCCTTTACCCAGGACGGACTGGGCAGTCACCATTCCTTCACCCATGACGGACTGGGCAGTCTCCGTTCCTACACCCATGATGGACTGGCCAGTCTCCATTCCCCTACCCAGGACGGACTGGGCAGTCTCCATTCCTTCACCCATGATGGACTGGGTAGTCTCCATTCCTTTACCCATGACGGACAGGGCAGTCTCCATTCCTTTACCCAGGACGGACCGGGAGTCTCCATTCCTTCACCTCAGGACTGATTGGGCTGTCTCCATTCCTTCACACAGGACCGACTTGGCAGCCTCCATTCCTTCACCCATGATGGACTGGGCAGTCTCCATTCCTTTACCCATGATGGGCTGGGCAGTCTCCATTCCCTTACCCAGGACAGACCGGGCAGTCTCCATTCCTTCACCCATGACGGACTGGGCCGTCTCCATTCCTACAACCATGACGGGCTGGGCAGTCTCCATTCCCTTAAGTACGACGGACTGGGCAGTCTCCATTCGTTTACCCAGGACGGACTGAGCAGTCTGCATTCCTACACCCATGACGGATTGGGCAGTCTCCATTCCTTCACCCATGACGGATTGGGCAGTCTCCATTCCCTTACCCATGATTGACTGGGCCGTCTCCATTCCCTTACCCATGACGGACAGAGCCGTCTCCATTCCTTTACCCAGGACGGACCGGGAGTCTCCATTCCTTCACCTCAGGACTGACTGGGCAGTCTCCATTCCCCTACCCAGGACGGACTGGGCAGTCTCCATTCCTTCACCCATGATGGACTGGGTAGTCTCCATTCCTTCACCCATAACGGACAAGGCAGTCTCCATTCCTTTACCCATGACGGACAGGGCAGTCTCCATTCCCTTACCCATGACGGACTGGGCAGTCTCCATTCCTTCACCCATGACAGCTTGGTCAGTCGCCATTCCCTTACCCATGACGGAATGGGCAGCCCTATTCCTTTACCCATGACGGACTGGGCAGTCTCCATTCCTTCACCCAGGACGGACCGGGCAGACTCCATTCCGTCACCCAGGACGGACCGGGCAGACTCCATTCCTTTACCCAGGACAGACTGGGCCATCTCCATTCCCTTACCCACGACGGATTGGGCAGTCTCCATTCCTTCACCCATGACGGATTGGGCAGTCTCCATTCCTTCACCGATGACGGACTGGGCAGTCTCCATTCCTTTACCCAGGACGGACTGGGCAGTCTCCATTCCCTTACCCAGGACAGACTGGGCCGTCTCCATTCCCTTACCCATGACGGTCTGGGCTGTCTCCATTCCTTCACCCAGGACGGACTGGGCTGTCTCCATGCCTTTACCCTTGACGGGCTGGGCAGAATCCATTCCTTCACCCAGGACGGACTGGGCAGTCTCCATTCCTTCACCCAGGACTGACTGGGCAGTCTCCATTCCTTTACCCAGGACGGACTGGGCAGTCTCCATTCCTTTACCCATTACGGACCATGCAGTCTCCATTCCTTCACCCATTGAGGACTGGCAGACTACATTACTTCACCCATGACGGAGTGGGCAGTCTCCATTCCCTTACCCAGGATGGACTGGGCAGTCTCCATTTCTTTACCCAGGACGGGCTGGGCAGACTACATTCCTTCACCCAGGACGGACTGGGCAGTCTCCATTCCTTCACCCAGGACGGACTGGGCAGTCTCCATTCCCTTACCCAGGACGGACAGGGCCGTCTCCATTCCTTTACCCAGGACGGACAGAGCAGTCTCCATTCCTTCACCCATGACGGACTGGGCAGTCTCCATTCCCTTACCCATGACGGAATGGGCAGCCCTATTCCTTTACCCATGACGGACTGGGCAGTCTCCATTCCTTCATCCAGGACGGACTGGGCAGACTCCATTCCGTCACCCAGGACGGACCGGGCAGTCTCCATTCCTTTACCCAGGACAGACAGGGCAGTCTCCTTTCCTTTACCCATGACGGACTGGGCAGTCTCCATTCCTTTACCCATGACGGACTGGGCAGTCTCCATTCCTTTACCCAGGACGGACTGGGCAGTCACCATTCCTTTACCCATGACGGACTGGGCAGTCTCCGTTCCTACACCCATGATGGACTGGCCAGTCTCCATTCCCCTACCCAGGACGGACTGGGCAGTCTCCATTCCTTCACCCATGATGGACTGGGTAGTCTCCATTCCTTCACCCATAACGGACTGGGCAGTCTCCATTCCTTTACCCATGACGGACAGGGCAGTCTCCATTCCTTTACCCAGGACGGACCGGGAGTCTCCATTCCTTCACCTCAGGACTGATTGGGCTGTCTCCATTCCTTCACACAGGACCGACTTGGCAGCCTCCATTCCTTCACCCATGATGGACTGGGCAGTCTCCATTCCTTTACCCATGATGGGCTGGGCAGTCTCCATTCCCTTACCCAGGACAGACCGGGCAGTCTCCATTCCTTCACCCATGACGGACTGGGCCGTCTCCATTCCTACAACCATGACGGGCTGGGCAGTCTCCATTCCCTTAAGTACGACGGACTGGGCAGTCTCCATTCGTTTACCCAGGACGGACTGAGCAGTCTGCATTCCTACACCCATGACGGACTGGGCAGTCTCCATTCCCTTAAGTATGACGGACTGGGCAGTCTCCATTCGTTTACCCAGGACGGACTGAGCAGTCTGCATTCCTACACTCATGACGGACTGGGCAGTCTCCATTCCGTCACCCATGATGGACTGGGCAGTCTCCATTCCCTTACGTATGACGGACTGGGCAGTCTCCATTCTTTTACCCAGGACGGACTGGGCAGTCTCCATTCCTACTCCCATGACGGACAGGGCAGACTCCATTCCCTTACGTATGACGGACTGGGCAGTCTCCATTCCATCACCCATGATGGACTGGGCAGTCTCCATTCCTTCACCCATGACGGACTGGGCTGTCTCCATTCCCTTAACCATGACGGATTGGGCAGTCTCCATTCCTTCACCCATGACGGATTGGGCAGTTCTCCATTCCTTCACCCATGACGGACTGGGTAGTCTCCATTCCTTCACCCATAACAGACTGGGCAGTCTCCATTCCTTCACCCATGACGGACTGGGCAGTCTCCATTCATTTACCCATGACGGACTGGGCAGTCTCCATTCCTTCACCCATGACGGACTGGGCCGTCTCCATTCCTTCACCCATGACGGACTGGGCAGTCTCCATTCGTTTACCCTTGACAGCTTGGGCAGTCTCCATTCCCTTACCCATGACGGACAGGGCAGTCTCCATTCCTTTACCCAGGACTGATTGGGCAGTCTCCATTCCTTCACCCAGGATGGACTGGGCAGTCTCCATTCCTTCACCCATGACGGACTGGGCAGTCTCCATTCCCTTACCCATGACGGAATGGGCAGCCCTATTCCTTTACCCATGACGGACTGGGCAGTCTCCATTCCTTCATCCAGGACGGACTGGGCAGACTCCATTCCGTCACCCAGGACGGACCGGGCAGTCTCCATTCCTTTACCCAGGACAGACAGGGCAGTCTCCATTCCTTTACCCATGACGGACTGGGCAGTCTCCATTCCTTTACCCAGGACGGACTGGGCAGTCACCATTCCTTTACCCATGACGGACTGGGCAGTCTCCATTCCTACACCCATGATGGACTGGCCAGTCTCCGTTCCCCTACCCAGGACGGATTGGGCTGTCTCCATTCCTTCACCCAGGACCGACTTGGCAGCCTCTATTCCTTCACCCATGATGGACTGGGCAGTCTCCATTCCTTTACCCATGATGGGCTGGGCAGTCTCCATTCCCTTACCCAGGACAGACCGGGCAGTCTCCATTCCTTCACCCATGACGGACTGGGCCGTCTCCATTCCTACAACCATGACGGGCTGGGCAGTCTCCATTCCCTTAAGTACGACGGACTGGGCAGTCTCCATTCGTTTACCCAGGACGGACTGAGCAGTCTGCATTCCTACACCCATGACGGACTGGGCAGTCTCCATTCCCTTAAGTATGACGGACTGGGCAGTCTCCATTCGTTTACCCAGGACGGACTGAGCAGTCTGCATTCCTACACTCATGACAGACTGGGCAGTCTCCATTCCGTCACCCATGATGGACTGGGCAGTCTCCATTCCCTTACGTATGACGGACTGGGCAGTCTCCATTCTTTTACCCAGGACGGACTGGGCAGTCTCCATTCCTACTCCCATGACGGACAGGGCAGACTCCATTCCCTTACGTATGACGGACTGGGCAGTCTCCATTCCATCACCCATGATGGACTGGGCAGTCTCCATTCCTTCACCCATGACGGACTGGGCTGTCTCCATTCCCTTAACCATGACGGATTTGGCCGTCTCCATTCCCTTACCCATGACGGATTGGGCAGTCTCCATTCCTTCACCCATGACCGATTGGGCAGTCTCCATTCCTTCACCCATGACGGACTGGGTAGTCTCCATTACTTCACCCATAACAGACTGGGCAGTCTCCATTCCTTCACCCATGACGGACTGGGCAGTCTCCATTCATTTACCCATGACGGACTGGGCAGTCTCCATTCCTTCACCCATGACGGACTGGGCAGTCTCCATTCCTTCACCCATGACGGACTGGGCAGTCTCCATTCCTTTACCCATGATGGACTGGGTAGTCTCCATTCCTTCACCCATGACGGACTGGGCAGTCTCCATTCCCTTAACCATGACGGATTGGGCAGTCTCCATTCCCTTACCCATGACGGATTGGGCAGTCTCCATTCCTTCACACATGACGGATTGGGCAGTCTCCATTCCTTCACGGATGATGCACTGGGCAGACTCCATTCCCTTACCCATGATTGACTGGGCCGTCTCCATTCCCTTACCCATGACGGACAGAGCCTTCTCCATTCCTTTACCCAGGACGGACCGGGAGTATCCATTCCTTCACCTCAGGACTGACTGGGCAGTCTCCATTCCCCTACCCAGGACGGACTGGGCAGTCTCCATTCCTTCACCCATGATGGACTGGGTAGTCTCCATTCCTTCACCCATAACGGACTGGGCAGTCTCCATTCCTTTACCCATGACGGACAGGGCAGTCTCCATTCCTTTACCCAGGACGGACCGGGAGTCTCCATTCCTTCACCTCAGGACTGATTGGGCAGTCTCCATTCCTTCACCCATGACGGAATGGGCAGTCTCCATCCCCTTACCCATGACGGACTGGGCAGTCTCCAGTCCTTCACCTATGACAGCTTGGGCAGTCTCCATTCCCTTACCCATGACGGAATGGGCAGCCCTATTCCTTTACCCATCACGGACTGGGCAGTCTCCATTCCTTCACCCAGGACGGACCGGGCAGACTCCATTCCATCACCCAGGACGGACCGGGCAGACTCCATTCCTTTACCCAGGACAGACTGGGCCGTCTCCATTCCCTTACCCACAACGGATTGGGCAGTCTCCATTCCTTCACCCATGACGGATTGGGCAGTCTCCATTCCTTCACCGATGACGGACTGGGCAGTCTCCATTCCTTTACCCAGGCCGGACTGGGCAGTCTCCATTCCCTTACCCAGGACAGACTGGGCCGTCTCCATTCCCTTACCCATGACGGTCTGGGCAGTCTCCATTCCTTCACCCAGGACGGACTGGGCTGTCTCCATGCCTTTACCCAGGACGGGCTGGGCAGAATCCATTCCTTCACCCAGGACGGACTGGGCAGTCTCCATTCCTTCACCCAGGACTGACTGGGCAGTCTCCATTCCTTTACCCAGGACGGACTGGGCAGTCTCCATTCCTTTACCCATTACGGACCATGCAGTCTCCATTCCTTCACCCATTGCGGACTAGCAGACTACATTCCTTCACCCATGACGGAGTGGGCAGTCTCCATTCCCTTACCCAGGACGGACTGGGCAGTCTCCATTTCTTTACCCAGGACGGGCTGGGCAGACTACATTCCTTCACCCAGGACGGACTGGGCAGTCTCGATTCCTTCACCCAGGACGGACTGGGCAGTCTCCATTCCCTTACCCAGGACCGACAGGGCCGTCTCCATTCCTTTACCCAGGACGGACAGAGCAGTCTCCATTCCTTCACCCATGACGGACTGGGCAGTCTCCATTCCCTTACCCATGACGGAATGGGCAGCCCTATTCCTTTACCCATGACGGACTGGGCAGTCTCCATTCCTTCATCCAGGACGGACTGGGCAGACTCCATTCCGTCACCGAGGACGGACCGGGCAGTCTCCATTCCTTTACCCAGGACGAACCGGGCAGTCTCCATTCCTTCACCCATGACGGACTGGGCCGTCTCCATTCATTCACCCATGACGGACCGGGCAGTTTCCATTCCTTTACCCAGGACGGACTGGGCAGTCACCATTCCCTTACCCAGGACGGACTGGGCAGTCACCATTCCCTTACCCATGACGGACTGGGTAGTCCCCATTCCTTTATCCATGACGGACTGGGCAGTCTCCATTCTTACACCCATGACGGACTGGGCAGTCTCCATTCCTTTACCCAGGACGGACTGGGCTGTCTCCATTCCTTCACTAATTGCGGACTGGCAGTCTCCATTCCTTTACCCATAACGTACTGGTCAGTCTCCATTCCTTTACCCATGACGGACTGGGCAGTCTCCATTCCGTTACCCATGACGGACTGGGCAGTCTCCATTCCTTTACCCATGACGGACTGGGCAGTCTCCATTCCTTTACCCAGGACAGACAGGGCAGTCTCCATTCCTTTACCCATGACGGACTGGGCAGTCTCCATTCCTTTACCCATGACGGACTGGGCAGTCTCCATTCCTTTACCCAGGACGGACTGGGCAGTCACCATTTCTTTACCCATGACGGACTGGGCAGTCTCCATTCCTTCACCCATGACGGACTGGGCCGTCTCCATTCCTACAACCATGACGGGCTGGGCAGTCTCCATTCCCTTAAGTACGACGGACTGGGCAGTCTCCATTCGTTTACCCAGGACGGACTGAGCAGTCTGCATTCCTACACCCATGACGGACTGGGCAGTCTCCATTCCCTTAAGTATGACGGACTGGGCAGTCTCCATTCGTTTACCCAGGACGGACTGAGCAGTCTGCATTCCTACACTCATGACAGACTGGGCAGTCTCCATTCCGTCACCCATGATGGACTGGGCAGTCTCCATTCCCTTACGTATGACGGACTGGGCAGTCTCCATTCTTTTACCCAGGACGGACTGGGCAGTCTCCATTCCTACTCCCATGACGGACAGGGCAGACTCCATTCCCTTACGTATGACGGACTGGGCAGTCTCCATTCCATCACCCATGATGGACTGGGCAGTCTCCATTCCTTCACCCATGACGGACTGGGCTGTCTCCATTCCCTTAACCATGACGGATTTGGCAGTCTCCATTCCCTTACCCATGACGGATTGGGCAGTCTCCATTCCTTCACCCATGACCGATTGGGCAGTCTCCATTCCTTCACCCATGACGGACTGGGTAGTCTCCATTACTTCACCGATAACAGACTGGGCAGTCTCCATTCCTTCACCCATGACGGACTGGGCAGTCTCCATTCATTTACCCATGACGGACTGGGCAGTCTCCATTCCTTCACCCATGACGGACTGGGCAGTCTCCATTCCTTCACCCATGACGGACTGGGCAGTCTCCATTCCTTTACCCATGATGGACTGGGTAGTCTCCATTCCTTCACCCATGACGGACTGGGCAGTCTCCATTCCCTTAACCATGACGGATTGGGCAGTCTCCATTCCCTTACCCATGACGGATTGGGCAGTCTCCATTCCTTCACACATGACGGATTGGGCAGTCTCCATTCCTTCACGGATGATGCACTGGGCAGACTCCATTCCCTTACCCATGATTGACTGGGCCGTCTCCATTCCCTTACCCATGACGGACAGAGCCTTCTCCATTCCTTTACCCAGGACGGACCGGGAGTATCCATTCCTTCACCTCAGGACTGACTGGGCAGTCTCCATTCCCCTACCCAGGACGGACTGGGCAGTCTCCATTCCTTCACCCATGATGGACTGGGTAGTCTCCATTCCTTCACCCATAACGGACTGGGCAGTCTCCATTCCTTTACCCATGACGGACAGGGCAGTCTCCATTCCTTTACCCAGGACGGACCGGGAGTCTCCATTCCTTCACCTCAGGACTGATTGGGCAGTCTCCATTCCTTCACCCATGACGGAATGGGCAGTCTCCATCCCCTTACCCATGACGGACTGGGCAGTCTCCAGTCCTTCACCTATGACAGCTTGGGCAGTCTCCATTCCCTTACCCATGACGGAATGGGCAGCCCTATTCCTTTACCCATCACGGACTGGGCAGTCTCCATTCCTTCACCCAGGACGGACCGGGCAGACTCCATTCCATCACCCAGGACGGACCGGGCAGACTCCATTCCTTTACCCAGGACAGACTGGGCCGTCTCCATTCCCTTACCCACAACGGATTGGGCAGTCTCCATTCCTTCACCCATGACGGATTGGGCAGTCTCCATTCCTTCACCGATGACGGACTGGGCAGTCTCCATTCCTTTACCCAGGCCGGACTGGGCAGTCTCCATTCCCTTACCCAGGACAGACTGGGCCGTCTCCATTCCCTTACCCATGACGGTCTGGGCAGTCTCCATTCCTTCACCCAGGACGGACTGGGCTGTCTCCATGCCTTTACCCAGGACGGGCTGGGCAGAATCCATTCCTTCACCCAGGACGGACTGGGCAGTCTCCATTCCTTCACCCAGGACTGACTGGGCAGTCTCCATTCCTTTACCCAGGACGGACTGGGCAGTCTCCATTCCTTTACCCATTACGGACCATGCAGTCTCCATTCCTTCACCCATTGCGGACTAGCAGACTACATTCCTTCACCCATGACGGAGTGGGCAGTCTCCATTCCCTTACCCAGGACGGACTGGGCAGTCTCCATTTCTTTACCCAGGACGGGCTGGGCAGACTACATTCCTTCACCCAGGACGGACTGGGCAGTCTCGATTCCTTCACCCAGGACGGACTGGGCAGTCTCCATTCCCTTACCCAGGACCGACAGGGCCGTCTCCATTCCTTTACCCAGGACGGACAGAGCAGTCTCCATTCCTTCACCCATGACGGACTGGGCAGTCTCCATTCCCTTACCCATGACGGAATGGGCAGCCCTATTCCTTTACCCATGACGGACTGGGCAGTCTCCATTCCTTCATCCAGGACGGACTGGGCAGACTCCATTCCGTCACCGAGGACGGACCGGGCAGTCTCCATTCCTTTACCCAGGACGAACCGGGCAGTCTCCATTCCTTCACCCATGACGGACTGGGCCGTCTCCATTCATTCACCCATGACGGACCGGGCAGTTTCCATTCCTTTACCCAGGACGGACTGGGCAGTCACCATTCCCTTACCCAGGACGGACTGGGCAGTCACCATTCCCTTACCCATGACGGACTGCGTAGTCCCCATTCCTTTATCCATGACGGACTGGGCAGTCTCCATTCTTACACCCATGACGGACTGGGCAGTCTCCATTCCTTTACCCAGGACGGACTGGGCTGTCTCCATTCCTTCACTAATTGCGGACTGGCAGTCTCCATTCCTTTACCCATAACGTACTGGTCAGTCTCCATTCCTTTACCCATGACGGACTGGGCAGTCTCCATTCCGTTACCCATGACGGACTGGGCAGTCTCCATTCCTTTACCCATGACGGACTGGGCAGTCTCCATTCCTTTACCCAGGACAGACAGGGCAGTCTCCATTCCTTTACCCATGACGGACTGGGCAGTCTCCATTCCTTTACCCATGACGGACTGGGCAGTCTCCATTCCTTTACCCAGGACGGACTGGGCAGTCACCATTTCTTTACCCATGACGGACTGGGCAGTCTCCATTCCTTTACCCATGACGGACTGGGCAGTCTCCGTTCCATTACCCAGGATGGACTGGGCACTCTCCATTCCTACACCCATGATGGACTGGCCAGTCTCCATTCCCCTACCCAGGACGGACTGGGCAGTCTCCATTCCTTCACCCATGATGGACTGGGTAGTCTCCATTCCTTCACCCATAACGGACTGGGCAGTCTCCATTCCTTTACCCATGACGGACAGGGCAGTCTCCATTCCTTTACCCAGGACGGACCGGGAGTCTCCATTCCTTCACCTCAGGACTGATTGGGCTGTCTCCATTCCTTCACCCAGGACCGACTTGGCAGCCTCCATTCCTTCACCCATGTTGGACTGGGCAGTCTCCATTCCTTTACCCATGATGGGCTGGGCAGTCTCTATTCCCTTACCCAGGACAGACCGGGCAGTCTCCATTCCTTCACCCATGACGGACTGGGCCGTCTCCATTCCTACAACCATGACGGGCTGGGCAGTCTCCATTCCCTTAAGTACGACGGACTGGGCAGTCTCCATTCGTTTACCCAGGACGGACTGAGCAGTCTGCATTCCTACACTCATGACGGACTGGGCAGTCTCCATTCCGTCACCCATGATGGACTGGGCAGTCTCCATTACCTTACGTATGACGGACTGGGCAGTCTCCATTCCATCACCCATGATGGATTGTGCCGTCTCCATTCCCCTACCCAGGACGGACTGGGCAGTCTCCATTCCTTCACCCATGACGGACTGGGTAGTCTCCATTCCTTCACCCATAACAGACTGGGCAGTCTCCATTCCTTCACCCATGACGGACTGGGCAGTCTCCATTCATTTACCCATGACGGACTGGGCAGTCTCCATTGCTTCACCCATGACGGACTGGGCAGTCTCCATTCCTTCACCCATGACGGACTGGGCAGTCTCCATTCCTTTACCCATGATGGACTGGGTAGTCTCCATTCCTTCACCCATGACGGACTGGGCAGTCTCCATTCCTTCACCCATGACGGACTGGGCTGTCTCCATTCCCTTAACCATGACGGATTGGGCAGTCTCCATTCCCTTACCCATGACGGATTGGGCAGTCTCCATTCCTTCACCCATGACGGACTGGGCCGTCTCCATTCCCTTACCCATGACGGATTGGGCAGTCTCCATTCCTTTACCCATGACGGACTGGGCAGTCTCCATTCCCTTACCCATGATTGACTGGGCCGTCTCCATTCCCTTACCCATGACGGACAGAGCCGTCTCCATTCCTTTACCCAGGACGGACCGGGAGTCTCCATTCCTTCACCTCAGGACTGACTGGGCAGTCTCCATTCCCCTACCCAGGACGGACTGGGCAGTCTCCATTCCTTCACCCATGATGGACTGGGTAGTCTCCATTCCTTCACCCATAACGGACTGGGCAGTCTCCATTCCTTTACCCATGACGGACAGGGCAGTCTCCATTCCTTTACCCAGGACGGACCGGGAGTCTCCATTCCTTCACCTCAGGACTGATTGGGCAGTCTCCATTCCTTCACCCATGATGGACTGGGCAGTCTCCATTCCCTTACCCATGACGGACTGGGCAGTCTCCATTCCTTCACCCATGACAGCTTGGGCAGTCTCCATTCCCTTACCCATGACGGAATGGGCAGCCCTATTCCTTTACCCATGACGGACTGGGCAGTCTCCATTCCTTCACACAGGACGGAACGGGCAGACACCATTCCGTCACCCAGGACGGACCGGGCAGACTCCATTCCTTTACCCAGGACAGACTGGGCCGTCTCCATTCCCTTACCCACGACGGATTGGGCAGTCTCCATTCCTTCACCCATGACGGATTGGGCAGTCTCCATTCCTTCACCGATGACGGACTGGGCAGTCTCCATTCCTTTACCCAGGACGGACTGGGCAGTCTCCATTCCCTTACCCAGGACAGACTGGGCCGTCTCCATTCCCTTACCCATGACGGTCTGGGCAGTCTCCATTCCTTCACCCAGGACGGACTGGGCTGTCTCCATGCCTTTACCCAGGACGGGCTGGGCAGAATCCATTCCTTCACCCAGGACGGACTGGGCAGTCTCCATTCCATCACCCAGGACTGACTGGGCAGTCTCCATTCCTTTACCCAGGACGGACTGGGCAGTCTCCATTCCTTTACCCATTACGGACCATGCAGTCTCCATTCCTTCACCCATTGCGGACTGGCAGTCTACATTACTTCACCCATGACGGAGTGGACAGTCTCCATTCCCTTACCCAGGATGGACTGGGCAGTCTCCATTTCTTTACCCAGGACGGGTTGGGCAGACTACATTCCTTCCCCCAGGACGGACTGGGCAGTCTCCATTCCTTCACCCAGGACGGAGTGGGCAGTCTCCATTCCCTTACCCAGGACGGACAGGGCCGTCTCCATTCCTTTACCCTGGACGGACAGAGCAGTCTCCATTCCTTCACCCATGACGGACTGGGCAGTCTCCATTCCCTTACCCATGACGGAATGGGCAGCCCTATTCCTTTACCCATGACGGACTGGGCAGTCTCCATTCCTTCATCCAGGACGGACTGGGCAGACTACATTCCGTCACCCAGGACGGACCGGGCAGTCTCCATTCCTTTACCCAGGACAGACAGGGCAGTCTCCATTCCTTTACCCATGACGGACTGGGCAGTCTCCATTCCTTTACTCATGACGGACTGGGCAGTCTCCATTCCTTTACCCAGGACGGACTGGGCAGTCACCATTCCTTTACCCATGACGGACTGGGCAGTCTCCATTCCTACACCCATGATGGACTGGCCAGTCTCCATTCCCCTACCCAGGACGGACTGGGAAGTCTCCATTCCTTCACCCATGATGGACTGGGTAGACTCCATTCCTTCACCCATAACGGACTGGGCAGTCTCCATTCCTTTACCCATGACGGACAGGGCAGTCTCCATTCCTTTACCCAGGACGGACCGGGAGTCTCCATTCCTTCACCTCAGGACTGATTGGGCTGTCTCCATTCCTTCACCCAGGACCGACTTGGCAGCCTCCATTCCTTCACCCATGATGGACTGGGCAGTCTCCATTCCTTTACCCATGATGGGCTGGGCAGTCTCCATTCCCTTACCCAGGACAGACCGGGCAGTCTCCATTCCTTCACCCATGACGGACTGGGCCGTCTCCATTCCTACAACCATGACGGGCTGGGCAGTCTCCATTCCCTTAAGTACGACGGACTGGGCAGTCTCCATTCGTTTACCCAGGACGGACTGAGCAGTCTGCATTCCTACACCCATGACGGACTGGGCAGTCTCCATTCCCTTAAGTATGACGGACTGGGCAGTCTCCATTCGTTTACCCAGGACGGACTGAGCAGTCTGCATTCCTACACTCATGACGGACTGGGCAGTCTCCATTCCGTCACCCATGATGGACTGGGCAGTCTCCATTCCCTTACGTATGACGGACTGGGCAGTCTCCATTCTTTTACCCAGGACGGACTGGGCAGTCTCCATTCCTACTCCCATGACGGACAGGGCAGACTCCATTCCCTTACGTATGACGGACTGGGCAGTCTCCATTCCATCACCCATGATGGATTGTGCCGTCTCCATTCCCCTACCCAGGACGGACTGGGCAGTCTCCATTCCTTCACCCATGACGGACTGGGTAGTCTCCATTCCTTCACCCATAACAGACTGGGCAGTCTCCATTCCTTCACCCATGACGGACTGGGCAGTCTCCATTCATTTACCCATGACGGACTGGGCAGTCTCCATTCCTTCACCCAGGACGGACTGGGCAGTCTCCATTCCTTCACCCATGATGGACTGGGTAGTCTCCATTCCTTCACCCATAACGGACTGGGCAGTCTCCATTCCTTTACCCATGACGGACAGGGCAGTCTCCATTCCTTTACCCAGGACGGACCGGGAGTCTCCATTCCTTCACCTCAGGACTGATTGGGCAGTCTCCATTCCTTCACCCATGACGGACTGGGTAGTCTCCATTCCCTTACCCATGACGGACTGGGCAGTCTCCATTCCTTCACCCATGACAGCTTGGGCAGTCTCCATTCCCTTACCCATGACGGAATGGGCAGCCCTATTCCTTTACCCATGACGGACTGGGCAGTCTCCATTCCTTCACCCAGGACGGACCGGGCAGACTCCATTCCGTCACCTAGGACGGACCGGGCAGACTCCATTACTTTACCCAGGACAGACTGGGCCGTCTCCATTCCCTTACCCACGACGGATTGGGCAGTCTCCATTCCTTCACCCATGACGGATTGGGCAGTCTCCATTCCTTCACCGATGACGGACTGGGCAGTCTCCATTCCTTTACCCAGGACGGACTGGGCAGTCTCCATTCCCTTACCCAGGACAGACTGGGCCGTATCCATTCCCTTACCCATGACGGTCTGGGTAGTCTCCATTCCTTCACCCAGGACGGACTGGGCTGTCTCCATGCCTTTACCCAGGACGGGCTGGGCAGAATCCATTCCTTCACCCAGGACGGACTGGGCAGTCTCCATTCCTTCACCCAGGACTGACTGGGCAGTCTCCATTCCTTTACCCAGGACGGACTGGGCAGTCTCCATTCCTTTACCCATTACGGACCATGCAGTCTCCATTCCTTCACCCATTGCGGACTGGCAGACTACATTACTTCACCCATGACGGAGTGGGCAGTCTCCATTCCCTTACCCAGGATGGACTGGGCAGTCTCCATTTCTTTACCCAGGACGGGCTGGGCAGACTACATTCCTTCACCCAGGACGGACTGGGCAGTCTCCATTCCTTCACCCAGGACGGAGTGGGCAGTCTCCATTCCCTTACCCAGGACGGACAGGGCCGTCTCCATTCCTTTACCCAGGACGGACAGAGCAGTCTCCATTCCTTCACCCATGACGGACTGGGCAGTCTCCATTCCCTTACCCATGACGGAATGGGCAGCCCTATTCCTTTACCCATGACGGACTGGGCAGTCTCCATTCCTTCATCCAGGACGGACTGGGCAGACTACATTCCGTCACCCAGGACGGACCGGGCAGTCTCCATTCCTTTACCCAGGACAGACAGGGCAGTCTCCATTCCTTTACCCATGACGGACTGGGCAGTCTCCATTCCTTTACCCAGGACGGACTGGGCAGTCACCATTCCTTTACCCATGACGGACTGGGCAGTCTCCATTCCTACACCCATGATGGACTGGCCAGTCTCCATTCCCCTACCCAGGACGGACTGGGCAGTCTCCATTCCTTCACCCATGATGGACTGGGTAGTCTCCATTCCTTCACCCATAACGGACTGGGCAGTCTCCATTCCTTTACCCATGACGGACAGGGCAGTCTCCATTCCTTTACCCAGGACGGACCGGGAGTCTCCATTCCTTCACCTCAGGACTGATTGGGCTGTCTCCATTCCTTAACCCAGGACCGACTTGGCAGCCTCCATTCCTTCACCCATGATGGACTGGGCAGTCTCCATTCCTTTACCCATGATGGGCTGGGCAGTCTCCATTCCCTTACCCAGGACAGACCGGGCAGTCTCCATTCCTTCACCCATGACGGACTGGGTCGTCTCCATTCCTACAACCATGACGGGCTGGGCAGTCTCCATTCCCTTAAGTACGACGGACTGGGCAGTCTCCATTCGTTTACCCAGGACGGACTGAGCAGTCTGCATTCCTACACCCATGACGGACTGGGCAGTCTCCATTCCCTTAAGTATGACGGACTGGGCAGTCTCCATTCGTTTACCCAGGACGGACTGAGCAGTCTGCATTCCTACACTCATGACGGACTGGGCAGTCTCCATTCCGTCACCCATGATGGACTGGGCAGTCTCCATTCCCTTACGTATGACGGACTGGGCAGTCTCCATTCTTTTACCCAGGACGGACTGGGCAGTCTCCATTCCTACTCCCATGACGGACAGGGCAGACTCCATTCCCTTACGTATGACGGACTGGGCAGTCTCCATTCCTTCACCCAGGACGGACTGGGCAGTCTCCATTCCTTCACCCATGATGGACTGGGTAGTCTCCATTCCTTCACCCATAACGGACTGGGCAGTCACCTTTCCTTTACCCATGACGGACAGGGCAGTCTCCATTCCTTTACCCAGGACGGACCGGGAGTCTCCATTCCTTCACCTCAGGACTGATTGGGCAGTCTCCATTCCTTCACCCATGACGGACTGGGCAGTCTCCATTCCCTTACCCATGACGGACTGGGCAGTCTCCATTCCTTCACCCATGACAGCTTGGGCAGTCTCCATTCCCTTACCCATGACGGAATGGGCAGCCCTATTCCTTTACCCATGACGGACTGGGCAGTCTCCATTCCTTCACCCAGGACGGACCGGGCAGACTCCATTCCGTCACCTAGGACGGACCGGGCAGACTCCATTACTTTACCCAGGACAGACTGGGCCGTCTCCATTCCCTTACCCACGACGGATTGGGCAGTCTCCATTCCTTCACCCATGACGGATTGGGCAGTCTCCATTCCTTCACCGATGACGGACTGGGCAGTCTCCATTCCTTTACCCAGGACGGACTGGGCAGTCTCCATTCCCTTACCCAGGACAGACTGGGCCGTATCCATTCCCTTACCCATGACGGTCTGGGTAGTCTCCATTCCTTCACCCAGGACGGACTGGGCTGTCTCCATGCCTTTACCCAGGACGGGCTGGGCAGAATCCATTCCTTCACCCAGGACGGACTGGGCAGTCTCCATTCCTTCACCCAGGACTGACTGGGCAGTCTCCATTCCTTTACCCAGGACGGACTGGGCAGTCTCCATTCCTTTACCCATTACGGACCATGCAGTCTCCATTCCTTCACCCATTGCGGACTGGCAGACTACATTACTTCACCCATGACGGAGTGGGCAGTCTCCATTCCCTTACCCAGGATGGACTGGGCAGTCTCCATTTCTTTACCCAGGACGGGCTGGGCAGACTACATTCCTTCACCCAGGACGGACTGGGCAGTCTCCATTCCTTCACCCAGGACGGAGTGGGCAGTCTCCATTCCCTTACCCAGGACGGACAGGGCCGTCTCCATTCCTTTACCCAGGACGGACAGAGCAGTCTCCATTCCTTCACCCATGACGGACAGGGCAGTCTCCATTCCCTTACCCATGACGGAATGGGCAGCCCTATTCCTTTACCCATGACGGACTGGGCAGTCTCCATTCCTTCATCCAGGACGGACTGGGCAGACTACATTCCGTCACCCAGGACGGACCGGGCAGTCTCCATTCCTTTACCCAGGACAGACAGGGCAGTCTCCATTCCTTTACCCATGACGGACTGGGCAGTCTCCATTCCTTTACCCAGGACGGACTGGGCAGTCACCATTCCTTTACCCATGACGGACTGGGCAGTCTCCATTCCTACACCCATGATGGACTGGCCAGTCTCCATTCCCCTACCCAGGACGGACTGGGCAGTCTCCATTCCTTCACCCATGATGGACTGGGTAGTCTCCATTCCTTCACCCATAACGGACTGGGCAGTCTCCATTCCTTTACCCATGACGGACAGGGCAGTCTCCATTCCTTTACCCAGGACGGACCGGGAGTCTCCATTCCTTCACCTCAGGACTGATTGGGCTGTCTCCATTCCTTCACCCAGGACCGACTTGGCAGCCTCCATTCCTTCACCCATGATGGACTGGGCAGTCTCCATTCCTTTACCCATGATGGGCTGGGCAGTCTCCATTCCCTTACCCAGGACAGACCGGGCAGTCTCCATTCCTTCACCCATGACGGACTGGGTCGTCTCCATTCCTACACCCATGACGGGCTGGGCAGTCTCCATTCCCTTAAGTATGACGGACTGGGCCGTCTCCATTCGTTTACCCAGGACGGACTGAGCAGTCTGCATTCCTACACTCATGACCGACTGGGCAGTCTCCATTCCGTCACCCATGATGGACTGGGCAGTCTCCATTCCCTTACGTATGACGGACTGGGCAGTCTCCATTCTTTTACCCAGGACGGACTGGGCAGTCTCCATTCCTACTCCCATGACGGACAGGGCAGACTCCATTCCCTTACGTATGACGGACTGGGCAGTCTCCATTCCATCACCCATGATGGATTGTGCCGTCTCCATTCCCCTATCCAGGACGGACTGGGCAGTATCCATTCCTTCACCCATGACGGACTGGGTAGTCTCCATTCCTTCACCCATGATGGACTGGGCAGTCTCCATTCCTTTACCCATGATGTGCTGGGCAGTCTCCATTCCCTTACCCAGGACAGACCGGGCAGTCTCCATTCCTTCACCCATGACGGACTGGGCCGTCTCCATTCCTACAACCATGACGGGCTGGGCAGTCTCCATTCCCTTAAGTACGACGGACTGGGCAGTCTCCATTCGTTTACCCAGGACGGACTGAGCAGTCTGCATTCCTACACCCATGACGGACTGGGCAGTCTCCATTCCCTTAAGTATGACGGACTGGGTAGTCTCCATTTGTTTACCCAGGACGGACTGAGCAGTCTGCATTCCTACACTCATGACGGACTGGGCAGTCTCCATTCCGTCACCCATGATGGACTGGGCAGTCTCCATTCCCTTACGTATGACGGACTGGGCAGTCTCCATTCTTTTACCCAGGACGGACTGGGCAGTCTCCATTCCTACTCCCATGACGGACAGGGCAGACTCCATTCCCTTACGTATGACGGACTGGGCAGTCTCCATTCCATCACCCATGATGGATTGTGCCGTCTCCATTCCCCTATCCAGGACGGACTGGGCAGTATCCATTCCTTCACCCATGACGGACTGGGTAGTCTCCATTCCTTCACCCATGATGGACTGGGCAGTCTCCATTCCTTTACCCATGATGTGCTGGGCAGTCTCCATTCCCTTACCCAGGACAGACCGGGCAGTCTCCATTCCTTCACCCATGACGGACTGGGCCGTCTCCATTCCTACAACCATGACGGGCTGGGCAGTCTCCATTCCCTTAAGTACGACGGACTGGGCAGTCTCCATTCGTTTACCCAGGACGGACTGAGCAGTCTGCATTCCTACACCCATGACGGACTGGGCAGTCTCCATTCCCTTAAGTATGACGGACTGGGTAGTCTCCATTTGTTTACCCAGGACGGACTGAGCAGTCTGCATTCCTACACTCATGACGGACTGGGCAGTCTCCATTCCGTCACCCATGATGGACTGGGCAGTCTCCATTCCCATACGTATGACGGACTGGGCAGTCTCCATTCTTTTACCCAGGACGGACTGGGCAGTCTCCATTCCTACTCCCATGACGGACAGGGCAGACTCCATTCCCTTACGTATGACGGACTGGGCAGTCTCCATTCCCTTAAGTATGACGGACTGGGTAGTCTCCATTCGTTTACCCAGGACGGACTGAGCAGTCTGCATTCCTACACTCATGACGGACTGGGCAGTCTCCATTCCGTCACCCATGATGGACTGGGCAGTCTCCATTCCCATACGTATGACGGACTGGGCAGTCTCCATTCTTTTACCCAGGACGGACTGGGCAGTCTCCATTCCTACTCCCATGACGGACAGGGCAGACTCCATTCCCTTACGTATGACGGACTGGGCAGTCTCCATTCCATCACCCCTGATGGATTGTGCCGTCTCCAGTCCCCTACCCAGGACGGACTGGGCAGTATCCATTCCTTCACCCATGACGGACTGGGTAGTCTCCATTCCTTCACCCATAACAGACTGGGCAGTCTCCATTCCTTCACCCATGACGGACTGGGCAGTCTCCATTCATTTACCCATGACGGACTGGGCAGTCTCCATTCCTTCACCCATGACGGACTGGGCAGTCTCCATTCCTTCACCCATGACGGACTGGGCAGTCTCCATTCCTTTACCCATGATGGACTGGGTAGTCTCCATTCCTTCACCCATGACGGACTGGGCAGTGTCCATTCCTTCACCCATGACGGACTGGGATGTCTCCATTCCCTTAACCATGACGGATTGGGCAGTCTCCATTCCCTTACCCATGACGGATTGGGCAGTCTCCATTCCTTCACCTCAGGACTGATTGGGCTGTCTCCATTCCTTCACCCAGGACCGACTTGGCAGCCTCCATTCCTTCACCCATGATGGACTGGGCAGTCTCCATTCCTTTACCCATGATGGGCTGGGCAGTCTCCATTCCCTTACCCAGGACAGACCGGGCAGTCTCCATTCCTTCACCCATGACGGACTGGGTCGTCTCCATTCCTACAACCATGACGGGCTGGGCAGTCTCCATTCCCTTAAGTACGACGGACTGGGCAGTCTCCATTCGTTTACCCAGGACGGACTGAGAAGTCTGCATTCCTACACCCATGACGGACTGGGCAGTCTCCATTCCCTTAAGTATGACGGACTGGGCAGTCTCCATTCGTTTACCCAGGACGGACTGAGCAGTCTGCATTCCTACACTCATGACGGACTGGGCAGTCTCCATTCCGTCACCCATGATGGACTGGGCAGTCTCCATTCCCTTACGTATGACGGACTGGGCAGTCTCCATTCTTTTACCCAGGACGGACTGGGCAGTCTCCATTCCTACTCCCATGACGGACAGGGCAGACTCCATTCCCTTACGTATGACGGACTGGGCAGTCTCCATTCCATCACCCATGATGGATTGTGCCGTCTCCATTCCCCTACCCAGGACGGACTGGGCAGTATCCATTCCTTCACCCATGACGGACTGGGTAGTCTCCATTCCTTCACCCATGATGGACTGGGCAGTCTCCATTCCTTTACCCATGATGTGCTGGGCAGTCTCCATTCCCTTACCCAGGACAGACCGGGCAGTCTCCATTCCTTCACCCATGACGGACTGGGCCGTCTCCATTCCTACAACCATGACGGGCTGGGCAGTCTCCATTCCCTTAAGTACGACGGACTGGGCAGTCTCCATTCGTTTACCCAGGACGGACTGAGCAGTCTGCATTCCTACACCCATGACGGACTGGGCAGTCTCCATTCCCTTAAGTATGACGGACTGGGTAGTCTCCATTCGTTTACCCAGGACGGACTGAGCAGTCTGCATTCCTACACTCATGACGGACTGGGCAGTCTCCATTCCGTCACCCATGATGGACTGGGCAGTCTCCATTCCCATACGTATGACGGACTGGGCAGTCTCCATCCTTTTACCCAGGACGGACTGGGCAGTCTCCATTCCTACTCCCATGACGGACAGGGCAGACTCCATTCCCTTACGTATGACGGACTGGGCAGTCTCCATTCCATCACCCCTGATGGATTGTGCCGTCTCCAGTCCCCTACCCAGGACGGACTGGGCAGTATCCATTCCTTCACCCATGACGGACTGGGTAGTCTCCATTCCTTCACCCATAACAGACTGGGCAGTCTCCATTCCTTCACCCATGACGGACTGGGCAGTCTCCATTCATTTACCCATGACGGACTGGGCAGTCTCCATTCCTTCACCCATGACGGACTGGGCAGTCTCCATTCCTTCACCCATGACGGACTGGGCAGTCTCCATTCCTTTACCCATGATGGACTGGGTAGTCTCCATTCCTTCACCCATGACGGACTGGGCAGTGTCCATTCCTTCACCCATGACGGACTGGGCTGTCTCCATTCCCTTAACCATGACGGATTGGGCAGTCTCCATTCCCTTACCCATGACGGATTGGGCAGTCTCCATTCCTTCACCCATGACGGATTGGGCAGTCTCCATTCCTTCACCGATGATGCACTGGGCAGACTCCATTCCCTTACCCATGATTGACTGGGCCGTCTCCATTCCTTTACCCAGGACGGACCGGGAGTCTCCATTCCTTCACCTCAGGACTGACTGGGCAGTCTCCATTCCCCTACCCAGGACGGACTGGGCAGTCTCCATTCCTTCACCCATGATGGACTGGGTAGTCTCCATTCCTTCACCCATAACGGACTGGGCAGTCTCCATTCCTTTACCCTTGACGGACAGGGAGGTCTCCATTCCTTTACCCAGGAGGGACTGGGAGTCTCCATTCCTTCACCTCAGGACTGATTGGGCAGTCTCCATTTCTTCACCCATGACGGACTGGGCAGTCTCCATTCCCTTACCCATGACGGACTGGGCAGTCTCCATTCCTTCTCCCATGACAGCTTGTGCAGTCTCCATTCCCTTACCCATGACGGAATGGGCAGCCCTATTCCTTTACCCATGACGGACTGGGCAGTCTCCATTCCTTCACCCAGGACGGACCGGGCAGACTCCATTCCATCACCCAGGACGGACCGGGCAGACTCCATTCCTTTACCCAGGACAGACTGGGCCGTCTCCATTCCCTTACCCACAACGGATTGGGCAGTCTCCATTCCTTCACCCATGACGGATTGGGCAGTCTCCATTCCTTCACCGATGATGGACTGGGCAGTCTCCATTCCTTTACCCAGGCCGGACTGGGCAGTCTCCATTCCCTTACCCAGGACAGACTGGGCCGTCTCCATTCCCTTACCCATGACGGTCTGGGCAGTCTCCATTCCTTCACCCAGGACGGACTGGGCTGTCTCCATGCCTTTACCCAGGACGGGCTGGGCAGAATCCATTCCTTCACCCAGGACGGACTGGGCAGTCTCCATTCCTTCACCCAGGACTGACTGGGCAGTCTCCATTCCTTTACCCAGGACGGACTGGGCAGTCTCCATTCCTTTACCCATTACGGACCATGCAGTCTCCATTCCTTCACCCATTGCGGACTGGCAGACTACATTCCTTCACCCATGACGGAGTGGGCAGTCTCCATTCCCTTACCGAGGATGGACTGGGCAGTCTCCATTTCTTTACCCAGGACGGGCTGGGCAGACTACATTCCTTCACCCAGGACGGACTGGGCAGTCTCGAATCCTTCACCCAGGACGGACTGGGCAGTCTCCATTCCCTTACCCAGGACCGACAGGGCCGTCTCCATTCCTTTACCCAGTACGGACAGAGCAGTCTCCATTCCTTCATCCAGGACGGACTGAGCAGACTCCATTCTGTCACCGAGGACGGACCGGGCAGTCTCCATTCCTTTACCCAGGACGAACCGAGGTGTCTCCATTCCTTCACCCATGACGGACTGGGCCGTCTCCATTCATTCACCCATGACGGACCGGGCAGTTTCCATTCCTTTACCCAGGACGGACTGGGCAGTCACCATTCCCTTACCCAGGACGGACTGGGCAGTCACCATTCCCTTACCCATGACGGACTGGGTAGTCCCCATTCCTTTATCCATGACGGACTGGGCAGTCTCCATTCTTACACCCATGACGGACTGGGCAGTCTCCATTCCTTTACCCAGGACGGACTGGGCAGTCTCCATTCCTTCACTAATTGCGGACTGGCAGTCTCCATTCCTTTACCCATAACGGACTGGTCAGTCTCCATTCCTTTACCCATGACGGACTGGGCAGTCTCCATTCCTTTACCCATGACGGACTGGGCAGTCTCCATTCCTTTACCCATGACGGACTGGGAAGTCTCCATTCCTTTACCCATGACGGACTGGGCAGCCCTATTCCTTTACCCATGACGGACTGGGCAGTCTCCATTCCTTTACCCATGACGGACTGGGCAGTCTCCGTTCCTTTACCCAGGATGGACTGGGCACTCTCCATTCCTTCACCCATGATGGACTGGCCAGTCTCTATTCCCCTACCCAGGACGGACTGGGCAGTCTCCATTCCTTCACCCATGATGGACTGGGTAGTCTCCATTCCTTCACCCATAACGGACAGGGCAGTCTCCATTCCTTTACCCATGACGCACAGGGCAGTCTCCATTCCTTTACCCAGGACGGACCGGGAGTCTCCATTCCTTCACCTCAGGACTGATTGGGCTGTCTCCATTCCTTCACCCAGGACCGACTTGGCAGCCTCCATTCCTTCACCCATGATGGACTGGGCAGTCTCCATTCCTTTACCCATGATGGGCTGGGCAGTCTCCATTCCCTTACCCAGGACAGACCGGGCAGTCTCCATTCCTTCACCCATGACGGACTGGGCCGTCTCCATTCCTACAACCATGACGGGCTGGGCAGTCTCCATTCCCTTAAGTACGACGGACTGGGCAGTCTCCATTCGTTTACCCAGGACGGACTGAGCAGTCTGCATTCCTACACCCATGACGGACTGTGTAGTCTCCATTCCTTCACCCATAACGGACTGGGCAGTCTCCATTCCTTTACCCATGACGGACCGGGAGTCTCCATTCCTTCCCCTCAGGACTGACTGGGCAGTCACCATTCCCTTACCCAGGACGGACTGGGCAGTCACCATTCCCTTACCCATGACGGACTGGGCAGTCCCCATTCCTTTATCCATGACGGACCGGGAGTCTCCATTCCTTTACTCAGGACGGACTGGTCAGTCTCCATTCCTTCACCCATGACGGACCGGGCAGTTTCCATTCCTTTACCCCGGACGGACTGGGCAGTCACCATTCCCTTACCCAGGACGGACTGGGCAGTCACCATTCCCTTACCCATGTCGGACTGGGCAGACCCCATTCCTTTATCCATGACGGACTGGGCAGTCTCCATTCTTACACCCATGACGGACTGGGCAGTCTCCATTCCTTTACTCAGGACGGACTGGTCAGTCTCCATTCCTTCACCCATGACGGACCGGGCAGTCTCCATTCCTTCACCCATTGCGGACTGGCAGTCTCCATTCCTTTACCCATAACGGACTGGGTAGTCTCCATTCCTTTACACATGACGGACTGGGCAGTCTCCATTCCATCACCCATGACGGATTGGGCCGTCTCCATTCCCCTGCCCAGGACGGACTGGGCAGTCTCCATTCCTTCACCCATGACGGACTGTGTAGTCTCCATTCCTTCACCCATAACGGACTGGGCAGTCTCCATTCCTTTACCCATGACGGACAGGGCAGTCTCCATTCCTTTACCCAGGACGGACTGTGTAGTCTCCATTCCTTCACCCATAACGGACTGGGCAGTCTCCATTCCTTTACCCATGACGGACCGGGAGTCTCCATTCCTTCACCTCAGGACTGACTGGGAAGTCACCATTCCCTTACCCAGGACGGACTGGGCAGTCACCATTCCCTTACCCATGACGGACTGGGCAGTCCCCATTCCTTTATCCATGACGGACCGGGAGTCTCCATTCCTTTACTCAGGACGGAATGGTCAGTCTCCATTCCTTCACCCATGACGGACCGGGCAGTCTCCATTCCTTTACACATAACGGACTGGGCAGTCTCCATTCCTTTACCCATGACGGACTGGGCAGTCTCCATTCCTTTACCCATGACGGACTGGGCAGTCTCCATTCCTTCACCCATTGCGGACTGGCAGTCTCCATTCCTTTACACATAACGGACTGGGCAGTCTCCATTCCCTTACCCAGGACCGACAGGGCCGTCTCCATTCCTTTACCCAGGACGGACAGAGCAGTCTCCATTCCTTCACCCATGACGGACTGGGCAGTCTCCATTCCCTTACCCATGACGGAATGGGCAGCCCTATTCCTTTACCCATGACGGACTGGGCAGTCTCCATTCCTTCATCCAGGACGGACTGGGCAGACTCCATTCTGTCACCGAGGACAGACCGGGCAGTCTCCATTCCTTTACCCAGGACGAACCGGGCAGTCTCCATTCCTTCACCCATGACGGACTGGGCCGTCTCCATTCATTCAACCATGACGGACCGGGCAGTTTCCATTCCTTTACCCAGGACGGACTGGGCAGTCAACATTCCCTTACCCAGGACGGACTGGGCAGTCACCATTCCCTTACCCATGACGGACTGGGCAGTCGCCATTCCTTTATCCATGACGGACCGGGAGTCTCCATTCCTTTACTCAGGACGGACTGGTCAGTCTCCATTCCTTCACCCATGACGGACCGGGCAGTTTCCATTCCTTTACCCCGGACGGACTGGGCAGTCACCATTCCTTTACCCAGGACGGACTGGGCAGTCACCATTCCCTTACCCATGACGGACTGGGCAGTCCCCATTCCTTTATCCATGACGGACTGGGCAGTCTCCATTCTTACACCCATGACGGACTGGGCAGTCTCCATTCCTTTACTCAGGACGGACTGGTCAGTCTCCATTCCTTCACCCATGACGGACCGGGCAGTCTCCATTCCTTCACCCATTGCGGAATGGCAGTCTCCATTCCTTTACCCATAACGGACTGGGCAGTCTCCATTCCTTCACCCATGACGGATTGGGCCGTCTCCATTCCCCTGCCCAGGACGGACTGGGCAGTCTCCATTCCTTCACCCATGACGGACTGTGTAGTCTCCATTCCTTCACCCATAACGGACTGGGCAGTCTCCATTCCTTTACCCATGACGGACAGGGCAGTCTCCATTCCTTTACCCAGGACGGACTGTGTAGTCTCCATTCCTTCACCCATAACGGACTGGGCAGTCTCCATTCCTTTACCCATGACGGACCGGGTGTCTCCATTCCTTCACCTCAGGACTGACTGGGCAGTCACCATTCCCTTACCCAGGACGGACTGGGCAGTCACCATTCCCTTACCCATGACGGACTGGGCAGTCCCCATTCCTTTATCCATGACGGACCGGGAGTCTCCATTCCTTTACTCAGGACGGAATGGTCAGACTCCATTCCTTCACCCATGACGGACCGGGCAGTCTCCATTCCTTTACACATAACGGACTGGGCAGTCTCCATTCCTTTACCCATGACGGACTGGGCAGTCTCCATTCCTTTACCCATGACGGACTGGGCAGTCTCCATTCCTTCACCCATTGCGGACTGGCAGTCTCCATTCCTTTACACATAACGGACTGGGCAGTCTCCATTCCTTTACCCATGACGGACTGGGCAGTCTCCATTCCTTTACCCATGACGGACAGGGCAGTCTCCATTCCTTTTCCCATGACGGACTGGGCATTCTCCATTCCGTCACCCAGGACGGGCCGGGCATACTCCATTCCTTTACCCAGGACAGACTGGGCCGTCTCCATTCCCTTACCCATGACGAATTGGGCAGTCTCCATTCCTTCACCCATGACGGATTGGTCAGTCTCCATTCCTTCACCTCAGGACTGACTGGGCAGTCACCATTCCCTTACCCAGGACGGACTGGGCAGTCACCATTCCCTTACCCATGACGGACTGGGCAGTCGCCATTCCTTTATCCATGACGGACTGGGAGTCTCCATTCCTTTACTCAGGACGGACTGGTCAGTCTCCATTCCTTCACCCATGACGGACCGGGCAGTTTCCATTCCTTTACCCCGGACGGACTGGGCAGTCACCATTCCTTTACCCAGGACGGACTGGGCAGTCACCATTCCCTTACCCATGACGGACTGGGCAGTCCCCATTCCTTTATCCATGACGGACTGGGCAGTCTCCATTCTTACACCCATGACGGACTGGGCAGTCTCCATTCCTTTACTCAGGACGGACTGGTCAGTCTCCATTCCTTCACCCATGACGGACCGGGCAGTCTCCATTCCTTCACCCATTGCGGAATGGCAGTCTCCATTCCTTTACCCATAACGGACTGGGCAGTCTCCATTCCTTCACCCATGACGGATTGGGCCGTCTCCATTCCCCTGCCCAGGACGGACTGGGCAGTCTCCATTCCTTCACCCATGACGGACTGTGTAGTCTCCATTCCTTCACCCATAACGGACTGGGCAGTCTCCATTCCTTTACCCATGACGGACAGGGCAGTCTCCATTCCTTTACCCAGGACGGACTGTGTAGTCTCCATTCCTTCACCCATAACGGACTGGGCAGTCTCCATTCCTTTACCCATGACGGACCGGGAGTCTCCATTCCTTCACCTCAGGACTGACTGGGCAGTCACCATTCCCTTACCCAGGACGGACTGGGCAGTCACCATTCCCTTACCCATGACGGACTGGGCAGTCCCCATTCCTTTATCCATGACGGACCGGGAGTCTCCATTCCTTTACTCAGGACGGAATGGTCAGACTCCATTCCTTCACCCATGACGGACCGGGCAGTCTCCATTCCTTTACACATAACGGACTGGGCAGTCTCCATTCCTTTACCCATGACGGACTGGGCAGTCTCCATTCCTTTACCCATGACGGACTGGGCAGTCTCCATTCCTTCACCCATTGCGGACTGGCAGTCTCCATTCCTTTACACATAACGGACTGGGCAGTCTCCATTCCTTTACCCATGACGGACTGGGCAGTCTCCATTCCTTTACCCATGACGGACAGGGCAGTCTCCATTCCTTTACCCATGACGGACTGGGCATTCTCCATTCCGTCACCCAGGACGGGCCGGGCATACTCCATTCCTTTACCCAGGACAGACTGGGCCGTCTCCATTCCCTTACCCATGACGAATTGGGCAGTCTCCATTCCTTCACCCATGACGGATTGGGCAGTCTCCATTCCTTCACCGATGACGGACTGGGCAGTCTCCATTCCTTTTCCCAGGACGGACTGGGCAGTCTCCATTCCCTTACCCAGGACAGACTGAGCCGGCTCCATTCCCTTACCCATGACGGTCTGGGCAGTCTCCATTCCTTCACCCAGTACGGGCTGGGCAGAATCCATTCCTTCACCCAGGACGGACTGGGCAGTCTCCATTCCTTCACCCAGGACTGACTGGGCAGGCTCCATTCCTTTACCCAGGACGGACTGGGCAGTCTCCATTCCTTTACCCATTACGGACCATGCAGTCTCCATTCCTTCACCCATTGCGGACTGGCAGACTACATTCCTTCACCCATGACGGAGTGGGCAGTCTCCATTCCTTTACCCAGGACGGACTGGGTAGTCTCCATTCCCTTACGTATGACGGACTGGGCAGTCTCCATTCCTTTACCCAGGACGGACTGGGCAGTCTCCATTCCTATTCCCATGACGGACTGGGCAGACTCCATTCCCTTACGTATGACGGACTGGGCAGTCTCCATTCCATCACCCATGACGGATTGTGCCGTCTCCATTCCCCTACCCAGGACGGACTGGGCTGTCTCCATTCCTTCACCCATGACGGACTGGGTAGTCTCCATTCCTTCACCCATAACGGACTGGGCAGTCTCCATTCCTTCACCAATGACGGACTGGGCAGTCTCCATTCCTTCACCCATAACGGACTGGGCAGTCTCCATTCCCTTACCCATGATTGACTGGGCCGTCTCCATTCCCTTACCCATGACGGACAGAGCCGTCTCCATTCCTTTACCCAGGACGGACCGGGAGTCTCCATTCCTTCACCTCAGGACTAACTGGGCAGTCTCCATTCCTTCACCCATGACGGACTGGGCAGTCTCCATTCCCTTACCCATGACGGACTGGGCAGTCTCCATTCCTTCACCCATGACAGCTTGGGCAGTCTCCATTCCCTTACCCATGACGGAATGAGCAGCCCTATTCCTTTACCCATGAAGGACTGGGCAGTCTCCATTCCTTCACCCAGGACGGACTGGGCAGACTCCATTCCGTCACCCAGGACGGACCGGGCAGACTCCATTCCTTTACCCAGGACGGACCGGGCAGTCTCCATTCCTTCACCCATGACGGACTGGGGCGTCTCCATTCATTCACCCATGACGGACCGGGCAGTTTCCATTCCTTTACCCAGGACGGACTGGGCAGTCACCATTCCCTTACCCAGGACGGACTGGGCAGTCACCATTCCCTTACCCATGACGGACTGGGCAGTCACCATTCCTTTATCCATGACGGACTGGGCAGTCCCCATTCCTTTATCCAGGACGGACTGGGCAGTCTCCATTCTTACACCCATGACGGACTGGTCAGTCTCCATTCCTTTACTCAGGACGGACTGGTCAGTCTCCATTCCTTCACCAATGACAGACCGGGCAGTCTCCATTCCTTCACCCATTGCGGACTGGCAGTCTCCATTCCTTTACCCATAACGGACTGGGCAGTCTTCATTCCTTTACCCAGGACGGACTGGGCAGTCTCCATTCCCTTACCCAGGACAGACTGGGCCGTCTCCATTCCCTTACCCATGACGGACTGGGCAGTCTCCATTCCTTCACCCAGGACGGACTGGGCTGTCTCCATTCCTTTACCCAGGACGGGCTGGGCAGAATCCATTCCTTCACCCAGGACGGACTGGGCAGTATCCATTCCTTCACCCAGGACTGACAGGGCAGTCTCCATTCCTTTACCCATTACGGACCATGCAGTCTCCATTCCTTCACCCATTGCGGACTGGCAGACTACATTCCTTCACCCATGACGGAGTGGGCAGTCTCCATTCCTTTACCCAGGACGGACTGGGCAGTCTCCATTCCCTTACTTATGATGGACTGGGCAGTCTCCATTCCTTTACCCAGGACGGACTGGGCAGTCTCCATTCCTACTCCCATGACGGACTGGGCAGACTCCATTCCCTTATGTATGACGGACTGGGCAGTCTCCATTGCATCACCCACGACGGATTGTGCCATCTCCATTCCCCTACATAGGACGGACTGGGCAGTCTCCATTCCTTTACCCAGGACAGACTGGGCAGTCTCCATGCCTTTACCCATGACGGACTGGGCAGTCTCCATTCCTTCACCCATGACGGACTGGGCAGTCTCCATTCCTTCACCCATGACGGACTGGGCAGTCTCCATTCCTTCACCCATGACGGACTGGGCAGTCTCCATTCCCTTACCCATGATTGACTGGGCCGTCTCCGTTCCCTTACCCATGACGGACAGAGCCGTCTCCATTCCTTTACCCAGGACGGACCGGGGGTCTCCATTCCTTCACCTCAGGACTGACTGGGCAGTCTCCATTCCTTCACCCATGACGGACTGGGCAGTCTCCATTCCCTTACCCATGACGGACTGGGCAGTCTCCATTCCTTCACCCATGACAGCTTGGGCAGTCTCCATTCCCTTACCCATTACGGAATGAGCAGCCCTATTCCTTTACCCATGACGGACAGGGCAGTCTCAATTCCTTTACCCAGGACGGACTGTGTAGTCTCCATTCCTTCACCTCAGGACTGACTGGGCAGTCACCAATCCCTTACCCTGGACGGACTGGGCAGTCACCATTCCCTTACCCATGACGGACTGGGCAGTCCCCATTCCTTTATCCATGACGGACCGGGAGTCTCCATTCCTTTACTCAGGACGGACTGATCAGTCTCCATTCCTTCACCCATGACGGACCGGGCAGTTTCCATTCCTTTACCCAGGACGGACTGGGCAGTCACCATTCCCTTACCCAGGACAGACTGGGCAGTCACCATTCCCTTACCCATGACGGACTGGGCAGTCCCCATTCCTTTATCCATGACGGACTGGGCAGTCTCCATTCTTACACCCATGACGGACTGGGCAGTCTCCAATTCTTTACTCAGGACGGACTGGTCAGTCTCCATTCCTTCACCCATGACGGACCGGGCAGTCTCCATTCCTACACCCATTGCGGACTGGCAGTCTCCATTCCTTTACCCATAACGGACTGGGCAGTCTCCATTCCTTTACACATGACGGACTGGGCAGTCTCCATTCCATCACCCATGACGGATTGGGCCGTCTCCATTCCCCTGCCCAGGACGGACTGGGCAGTCTCCATTCCTTCACCCATGACGGACTGTGTAGTCTCCATTCCTTCACCCATAACGGACTGGGCAGTCTCCATTCCTTTACCCATGACGGACAGGGCAGTCTCCATTCCTTTACGCAGGACGGACTGTGTAGTCTCCATTCCTTCACCCATAACGGACTGGGCAGTCTCCATTCCTTCACCCATTGCGGACTGGCAGTCTCCATTCCTTTACCCATAACGGACTGGGCAGTCTCCATTCCTTTACACATGACGGACTGGGCAGTCTCCATTCCATCACCAATGACGGATTGGGCCGTCTCCATTCCCCTGCCCAGGACGGACTGGGCAGTCTCCATTCCTTCACCCATGATGGACTGTGTAGTCTCCATTCCTTCACCCATAACGGACTGGGCAGTCTCCAATCCTTTACCCATGACGGACAGGGCAGTCTCCATTCCTTTACCCAGGACGGACTGTGTAGTCTCCATTCCTTCACCCATAACGGACTGGGCAGTCTCCATTCCTTTACCCATGACGGACCGGGAGTCTCCATTCCTTCATCTCAGGACTGACTGGGCAGTCACCATTCCCTTACCCAGGACGGACTGGGCAGTCACCATTCCCTTACCCATGACGGACTGGGCAGTCCCCATTCCTTTATCCATGACGGACCGGGAGTCTCCATTCCTTTACTCAGGACGGACTGGTCAGTCTCCATTCCTTCACCCATGACGGACCGGGCAGTTTCCATTCCTTTACCCCGGACGGACTGGGGAGTCACCATTCCCTTACCCAGGACGGACTGGGCAGTCACCATTCCATTACCCATGACGGACTGGGCAGTTCCCATTCCTTTATCCATGACGGACTGGGCAGTCTCCATTCTTACACCCATGACGGACTGGGCAGTCTCCATTCCTTTACTCAGGACGGACTGGTCAGTCTCCATTCCTTCACCCATGACGGACCGGGCAGTCTCCATTCCTTCACCCATTGCGGACTGGCTGTCTCCATTCCTTTACCTATAACGGACTGGGCAGTCTCCATTCCTTTACACATGACGGACTGGGCAGTCTCCATTCCATCACCCATGACGGATTGGGCCGTCTCCATTCCCCTGCCCAGGACGGACTGGGCAGTCTCCATTCCTTCACCCATGACGGACTGTGTAGTCTCCATTCCTTCACCCATAACGGACTGGGCAGTCTCCATTCCTTTACCCATGACGGACAGGGCAGTCTCCATTCCTTTACCCAGGACGGACTGTGTAGTCTCCATTCCTTCACCCATAACGGACTGGGCAGTCTCCATTCCTTTACCCATGACGGACCGGGAGTCTCCATTCCTTCACCTCAGGACTGACTGGGCAGTCACCATTCCCTTACCCAGGACGGACTGGGCAGTCACCATTCCCTTACCCATGACGGACTGGGCAGTCCCCATTCCTTTATCTATTACGGACCGGGAGTCTCCATTCCATTACTCAGGACGGACTGGTCAGTCTCCATTCCTTCACCCATGACGGACCGGGCAGTCTCCATTCATTTACACATAACGGACTGGGCAGTCTCCATTCCTTTACCCATGACGGACTGGGCAGTCTCCATTCCTTTACCCATGACGGACTGGGCAGTCTCCATTCCTTCACCCATTGCGGACTGGCAGTCTCCATTCCTTTACACATAACGGACTGGGCAGTCTCCATTCCTTTACCCATGACGGACTGGGCAGTCTCCATTCGTTTACCCATGACGGACAGGGCAGTCTCCATTCCTTTACCCATGACGGACTGGGCATTCTCCATTCCGTCACCCAGGACGGACCGGGCATACTCCATTCCTTTACCCAGGACAGACTGGGCCGTCTCCATTCCCTTACCCATGATGGATTGGGCAGTCTCCATTCCTTCACCCATGACGGATTGGGCAGTCTCCATTCCTTCACCGATGACGGACTGGGCAGTCTCCATTCCTTTTCCCAGGACGGACTGGGCAGTCTCCATTCCCTTACCCAGGACAGACTGAGCCGTCTCCATTCCCTTACCCATGTCGGTCTGGGCAGTCTCCATTCCTTCACCCAGGAAGGACTGGGCTGTCTCCTTTCCTTCACCCAGGACGGACTGGGCTGTCTCCATTCCTTTACCCAGGACGGGCTGGGCAGAATCCATTCCTTCACCCAGGACGGACTGGGCAGTATCCATTCCTTCACCCAGGACTGACAGGGCAGTCTCCATTCCTTTACCCATTACGGACCATGCAGTCTCCATTCCTTCACCCATTGCGGACTGGCAGACTACATTCCTTCACCCATGACGGAGTGGGCAGTCTCCATTCCTTTACCCAGGACGGACTGGGCAGTCTCCATTCCCTTACGTATGACGGACTGGGCAGTCTCCATTCCTTCACCCATGACGGAGTGGGCAGTCTCCATTCCTTCACCCATGACGGACTGGGTAGTCTCCATTCCTTCACCCATAACGGACTGGGCAGTCTCCATTCCTTCACCAATGACGGACTGGGCAGTCTCCATTCCTTCACCCATAACGGACTGGGCAGTCTCCATTCCCTTACCCATGATTGACTGGGCCGTCTCCATTCCCTTACCCATGACGGACAGAGCCGTCTCCATTCCTTTACCCAGGACGGACCGGGAGTCTCCATTCCTTCACCTCAGGACTGACTGGGCAGTCTCCATTCCTTCAACCATGACGGACTGGGCAGTCTCCATTCCCTTACCCATGACGGACTGGGCAGTCTCCATTCCTTCACCCATGACAGCTTGGGCAGTCTCCATTCCCTTACCCATGACGGAATGAGCAGCCCTATTCCTTTACCCATGAAGGACTGGGCAGACTCCATTCCTTCACCCAGGATGGACTGGGCAGACTCCATTCCGTCACCCAGGACGGTCCGGGCAGACTCCATTCCTTTACCTAAGATGGACCGGGCAGTCTCCAATCCTTCACCCATGACGGACTGGGGCGTCTCCATTCATTCACCCATGACGGACTGGGCAGTCTCCATTCCTTTACCCATGACGGACCGGGAGTCTCCATTCCTTCACCTCAGGACTGACTGGGCAGTCACCATTCCCTTACCCAGGACGGACTGGGCAGTCACCATTCCCTTACCCATGACGGACTGGGCAGTCCCCATTCCTTTATCCATTACTGACCGGGAGTCTCCATTCCTTTACTCAGGACGGACTGGTCAGTCTCCATTCCTTCACCCATGACGGACCGGGCAGTCTCCATTCATTTACACATAACGGACTGGGCAGTCTCCATTCCTTTACCCATGACGGACTGGGCAGTCTCCATTCCTTTACCCATGACGGACTGGGCAGTCTCCATTCCTTCACCCATTGCGGACTGGCAGTCTCCATTCCTTTACACATAACGGACTGGGCAGTCTCCATTCCTTTACCCATGACGGACTGGGCAGTCTCCATTCGTTTACCCATGACGGACAGGGCAGTCTCCATTCCTTTACCCATGACGGACTGGGCATTCTCCATTCCGTCACCCAGGACGGACCGGGCATACTCCATTCCTTTACCCAGGACAGACTGGGCCGTCTCCATTCCCTTACCCATGATGGATTGGGCAGTCTCCATTCCTTCACCCATGACGGATTGGGCAGTCTCCATTCCTTCACCGATGACGGACTGGGCAGTCTCCATTCCTTTTCCCAGGACGGACTGGGCAGTCTCCATTCCCTTACCCAGGACAGACTGAGCCGCCTCCATTCCCTTACCCATGACGGTCTGGGCAGTCTCCATTCCTTCACCCAGGAAGGACTGGGCTGTCTCCTTTCCTTCACCCAGGACGGACTGGGCTGTCTCCATTCCTTTACCCAGGACGGGCTGGGCAGAATCCATTCCTTCACGCAGGACGGACTGGGCAGTATCCATTCCTTCACCCAGGACTGACAGGGCAGTCTCCATTCCTTTACCCATTACGGACCATGCAGTCTCCATTCCTTCACCCATTGCGGACTGGCAGACTACATTCCTTCACCCATGACGGAGTGGGCAGTCTCCATTCCTTTACCCAGGACGGACTGGGCAGTCTCCATTCCCTTACGTATGACGGACTGGGCAGTCTCCATTCCTTTACCCAGGACGGACTGGGCAGTCTCCATTCCTACTCCCATGACAGACTGGGCAGACTCCATTCCCTTACGTATGACGGACTGGGCAGTCTCCATTCCATCACCCATGACGGATTGTGCCGTCTCCATTCCCCTACCCAGGACGGACTGGGCTGTCTCCATTCCTTCACCCATGACGGACTGGGTAGTCTCCATTCCTTCACCCATAACGGACTGGGCAGTCTCCATTCCTTCACCAATGACGGACTGGGCAGTCTCCATTCCTTCACCCATAACGGACTGGGCAGTCTCCATTCCCTTACCCATGATTGACTGGGCCGTCTCCATTCCCTTACCCATGACGGACAGAGCCGTCTCCATTCCTTTACCCAGGACGGACCGGGAGTCTCCATTCCTTCACCTCAGGACTGACTGGGCAGTCTCCATTCCTTCACCCATGACGGACTGGGCAGTCTCCATTCCCTTACCCATGACGGACTGGGCAGTCTCCATTCCTTCACCCATGACAGCTTGGGCAGTCTCCATTCCCTTACCCATGACGGAATGAGCAGCCCTATTCCTTTACCCATGAAGGACTGGGCAGTCTCCATTCCTTCACCCAGGATGGACTGGGCAGACTCCATTCCGTCACCCAGGACGGTCCGGGCAGACTCCATTCCTTTACCCAGGATGGACCGGGCAGTCTCCAATCCTTCACCCATGACGGACTGGGGCGTCTCCATTCATTCACCCATGACGGACCGGGCAGTTTCCATTCCTTTACCCAGGACGGACTGGGCAGTCACCATTCCCTTACCCAGGACGGACTGGGCAGTCACCATTCCCTTACCCATGACGGACTGGGCAGTCACCATTCCTTTATCCATGACGGACTGGGCAGTCCCCATTCCTTTATCCAGGACGGACTGGGCAGTCTCCATTCTTACACCCATGACGGACTGGTCAGTCTCCATTCCTTTACTCAGGACGGACTGGTCAGTCTCCATTCCTTCACCCATGACAGACCGGGCAGTCTCCATTCCTTCACCCATTATGGACTGGCAGTCTCCATTCCTTTACCCATAACGGACTGGGCAGTCTCCATTCCTTTACCCATGACGGACTGGGCAGTCTCCATTCCTTTACCCATGACAGACTGGGCAGTCTCCATTCCTTTACCCAGGACGTACTGGGCAGTCTCCATTCCTTTACCCATGACGGACTGGGCAGTCTCCATTCCTTTACCCATGACGAATTGGGCAGTCTCCATTCCTTCACCGATGACGGACTGGGCAGTCTTCATTCCTTTACCCAGGACGGACCGGGCAGTCTCCATTCCCTTACCCAGGACAGACTGGGCCGTCTCCATTCCCTTACCCATGACGGACTGGGCAGTCTCCATTCCTTCACCCAGGACGGACTGGGCTGTCTCCATTCCTTTACCCAGGACGGGCTGGGCAGAATCCATTCCTTCACCCAGGACGGACTGGGCAGTCTCCATTCCTTCACCCAGGACTGACAGGGCAGTCTCCATTCCTTTACCCATTACGGACCATGCAGTCTCCATTCCTTCACCCATTGCGGACTGGCAGACTACATTCGTTCACCCATGACGGAGTGGGCAGTCTCCATTCCTTTACCCAGGACGGACTGGGCAGTCTCCATTCCCTTACGTATGATGGACTGGGCAGTCTCCATTCCTTTACCCAGGACGGACTGGGCAGTCTCCATTCCTACTCCCATGACGGACTGGGCAGACTCCATTCCCTTACGTATGACGGACTGGGCAGTCTCCATTGCATCACCCACGACGGATTGTGCCGTCTCCATTCCCCTACATAGGACGGACTGGGCAGTCTCCATTCCTTTACCCAGGACAGACTGGGCAGTCTCCATGCCTTTACACATGACGGACTGGGCAGTCTCCATTCCTTCACCCATGACGGACTGGGCAGTCTCCATTCCTTCACCCATGACGGACTGGGCAGTCTCCATTCCTTCACCCATGACGGACTGGGCAGTCTCCATTCCTTCACCCATGACGGACTGGGCAGTCTCCATTCCTTCACCCATGACGGACTGGGCAGTCTCCATTCCTTCACCCATGACGGACTGGGCAGTCTCCATTCCTTTACCCATGACGGACAGGGCAGTCTCCATTCCTTCACCCAGGACGGACTGTGTAGTCTCCATTCCTTCACCCATAACGGACTGGGCAGTCTCCATTCCTTTACCCATGACGGACAGGGCAGTCTCCATTCCTTTACCCAGGACGGACTGTGTAGTCTCCATTCCTTCACCCATAACGGACTGGGCAGTCTCCATTCCTTTACCCATGACGGACCGGGAGTCTCCATTCCTTCACCTCAGGACTGACTGGGCAGTCACCATTCCCTTACCCAGGACGGACTGGGCAGTCACCATTCCCTTACCCATGATGGACTGGGCAGTCCCCATTCCTTTATCCATTACGGACCGGGAGTCTCCATTCCTTTACTCAGGACGGACTGGTCAGTCTCCATTCCTTCACCCATGACGGACCGGGCAGTCTCCATTCATTTACACATAACGGACTGGGCAGTCTCCATTCCTTTACCCATGACGGACTGGGCTGTCTCCATTCCTTTACCCATGACGGACTGGGCAGTCTCCATTCCTTCACCCATTGCGGACTGGCAGTCTCCATTCCTTTACACATAACGGACTGGGCAGTCTCCATTCCTTTACCCATGACGGACTGGGCAGTCTCCATTCGTTTACCCATGACGGACAGGGCAGTCTCCATTCCTTTACCCATGACGGACTGGGCATTCTCCATTCCGTCACCCAGGACGGACCGGGCATACTCCATTCCTTTACCCAGGACAGACTGGGCCGTCTCCATTCCCTTACCCATGATGGATTGGGCAGTCTCCATTCCTTCACCCATGACGGATTGGGCAGTCTCCATTCCTTCACCGATGACGGACTGGGCAGTCTCCATTCCTTTTCCCAGGACGGACTGGGCAGTCTCCATTCCCTTACCCAGGACAGACTGAGCCGTCTCCATTCCCTTACCCATGACGGTCTGGGCAGTCTCCATTCCTTCACCCAGGAAGGACTGGGCTGTCTCCTTTCCTTCACCCAGGACGGACTGGGCTGTCTCCATTCCTTTACCCAGGACGGGCTGGGCAGAATCCATTCCTTCACCCAGGACGGACTGGGCAGTATCCATTCCTTCACCCAGGACTGACAGGGCAGTCTCCATTCCTTTACCCATTACGGACCATGCAGTCTCCATTCCTTCACCCATTGCGGACTGGCAGACTACATTCTTTCACCCATGACGGAGTGGGCAGTCTCCATTCCTTTACCCAGGACGGACTGGGCAGTCTCCATTCCCTTACGTATGACGGACTGGGCAGTCTCCATTCCTTTACCCAGGACGGACTGGGCAGTCTCCATTCCTACTCCCATGACAGACTGGGCAGACTCCATTCCCTTACGTATGACGGACTGGGCAGTCTCCATTCCATCACCCATGACGGATTGTGCCGTCTCCATTCCCCTACCCAGGACGGACTGGGCTGTCTCCATTCCTTCACCCATGACGGACTGGGTAGTTTCCATTCCTTCACCCATAACGGACTGGGCAGTCTCCATTCCTTCACCAATGACGGACTGGGCAGTCTCCATTCCTTCACCCATAACGGACTGGGCAGTCTCCATTCCCTTACCCATGATTGACTGGGCCGTCTCCATTCCCTTACCCATGACGGACAGAGCCGTCTCCATTCCTTTACCCAGGACGGACCGGGAGTCTCCATTCCTTCACCTCAGGACTGACTGGGCAGTCTCCATTCCTTCACCCATGACGGACTGGGCAGTCTCCATTCCCTTACCCATGACGGACTGGGC